>NC_064848.1:62743489-63064739 GCF_024139225.1 Suncus etruscus
TATGTGCTGTTATATACACTATACAGCATCATGCCTCCTCTCCTCAGCTTAGTTCTAGCATTAGTATTGGTCTTAGTTTATCATTCCATGTAGTTTGCTCTAGTTGATGGTAATTGGTGATCCTGGAGAACTGTTGTCACTAGTGAGACCAGATGTTGGTAGGTAGCAGGTCCTACTGTGGAGCAAAATCAGAATGAGGTGTGAAAAATAAAGTAAAATTGCTGGATCAAGTGAACTTGATTTTAAGGGAAATATAAAAGACAGAAGTGAAACGTCTAATTATATCCATAGTCATGGAATTTAGGGCTAGCTAAATCAGGGGTGGAAAATTAGGGGAAATAAATAAACATCTGCTAGTATTGTTAGTGCAGGAGTCTAAATCGTATATACTAGGGGCAATTTTTATAAGACTCCTTTATGCTGAGTAGAAATTGCTAATCAGACTGTATGTTCTTACAATGGAGTAACCTGTATTTCAGAGTCATTTTCTTTCCCTCGTCTACTTTGCCAAATTTTTAATTTGTGAATTTACAAAAGAAGTATTTATCTGGCATTACAGCAATTATTTGATAATTATAAAGTAAGTTGCTTGCCATATAAGCGTGTTCCAAAACTTGAGTTTGAGAGTTGATTCTCCTATCTAATAATTAGGGTAACAATTTTGTTGCTTTAAGGGGGGTTTGGGGGGCAATACTAGCAACTATACCCAGGTCAAGCAGGGTAAGTGCTCTTGCTGAACTACAGCCCTGGCCCTATATAAATTTTTTTTACTTGAGTTGTAGAAAAAGTTCACTGGGCTGAATGCATGTTCATGTAGGAGGCCTATATATAATTCCTAATACCACATTGTCCCTCAGGATGACAAGGATAGCCCCTTGAGCACTGAACTTGGAACAGCCCCATATCACATGCTGATGTGACCATTCTGTCCCTCCAATTTTTTTTTTTTTTTTTTTTTTTTTTTTTTTGTGGTTTTTGGGTCACACCCGGCAGTGCTCAGGGGTTATTCCTGGCTCCAGGCTCAGAAGTTGCTCCTGGCAGGCACGGGAGGACCATATATGGGACGCCGGGATTCGAACCGATGACCTCCTGCATGAGAGGCAAACGCCTTACCTCCATGCTATCTCTCCGGCCCCTGTCCCTCCAATTTTTGACTTTCTTTTTGGTTTGTTTTTTTGTTTGTTTGGTTTTGTTTTGGTGTTTTGGGCTACACTTGGCAGTGCACAGGGTTTATTCCTGTCTCTGTCCTTAGGGATTACTCCTGGTAGTGCTTGGGCATCATATGGGGTCCCGGTAGTGGACTCAGCTCAGCCATGAGCAAGGTAGGCAGGTGCCTTACATGCCTTACAAGTTCGACTTTCTATTTTCTGTACTGAATGATGAGCTCTTGTGTTATATTAGATCTCATTTGTTTCTACTGTCAAGGCCTTTCCCTGTCCCTGGAATATACGGATTTAAACACAGAATCATGTTCTGTTGTCTCAAAGTTCTTCTGTTTTTGAATAGTCAAAGAATCGGAGTCTGGAAGATATGAGCACCAGTGATCACATGTCTTGTTTGATAGACTCTGAGCGGTGTGAAGATGGTTCTTCAAAAGGTGTGACCACTCCTCAAACGCCACAGGTTGGTTATTTTATTACTACTTAAAGCAAAATACATGGTTCTCAGGTACCAATACATCTATGCTAACATGAGATTGAAGTGTGTCCTTACAAATTTCAGGAGTTTCTAAGCCACCCAATTATTAGTAAGAGATCATTGGCATATGAAAGGGAAGCCAGTTACCTCCAAGATGGACAAAGGCAAAATTCCATTTTGTTTTATTTATTTACCTTTTGAAGGGTTTTGGGGCCACACCCAGTGACGCTCAGGGGTTATTTCTGACTATGCTCCCAGAGCAGGGAGACCATTAGGGCATGAGACATTTTACTGAATTCTGCTTCTGTTTTCAGTTTTGCCTGTGGTGTATTTTCCTTGCCTTTTTATAAGGTCAAATGTAAATTAAAAAGAATTAAGAATATTTTCTACAGGTGTGGCCCAAAAACCGAAAAAAAAAAAAAAAAAAAAGAATATTTTCTAGGAGTCTGACAGATCATATAGAGGTTGAGGCACTTGTGTGTAGCTGATCCCTAGTCAATCCTTGGCACCTAAGTGTCAGCAGAAGTAGTCCCTGAGCATCACTGGGTATGGCTTAACACCTCCTAATTGGTTTTCTATCCAACAATTCTGTTAGAATGTTTTAATTCTCCCACTCCCTAATTAGTGACTACAGTTATTTTATTGATACATATTAGAGATGTATTATGACAGTCTAGCTACAGAAAGCAATTTTCTCTCTTTTTTTTTTTTTTTGGTTTTTGGTTTTTGGGTCACACCCGACAGTGCTCAGGGGTTACTCCTGGCTCTACGCTCAGAAATCGCTCCTGGCAGGCTCGGGGGACCATATGGAATGCCAGGATTTGAACCACCATCCTTCTGCATGAAAGGCAAACACCTTACCTCCATGCTATCTCTCCGGCCCCGAGAAAGCAATTCTTAGGTATTTATTTGTGGTAATTTTTAATATTTCCTAGGTCTGGTGTATTTGAATAAATGGTTGGTCTCAAACATGTTGAAAATTACTCATCAGTAGAGCAGATTAAAATGACTTATATAGTAAAGAGAAAATATACAAATATAAAAATAAAAATCTTTTAGCATTACGAATGATATAATTTTGGTAGTATTTCATTTCTATAAAGATGATACAAGGTAATTTTTAAATAAGGCATGCTGTAAAGAAATTGTCATTTTTTTTTTTTTTTTTTTGCTTCTTCAGTATGCTTTATCCAGTAACTTTTTTTTTCCAGTTTGCCAAGCATTGGACAGGATCAAATGGTGTGGAATCTAAATCATTAACTCCAGTATTATGCAGAGCATCTGCCAATAAAGGAAAGAACAAAGAGAATGTATACACTCCTAAGTCTGCTGTAAAGAATGAGGAGTGCTTTGTATGTCCTGAGCCAAAGACTCCAGTTAATAAAAACCAACATAGAAGAGAAGTACTCAATACACCAAATCAATACACTACACCCTCAAAAGGTATTTACAGTGTGGATTAAGCAGTGATAGAATGTCTTCAAATTCCACTCATCTTTTCATGCTGATTAGACATGTTGCAGATTAGAAATTACTCATATTGTTCTCAGGAATTCCTAAAAGTCAGGTTGCATTAAAAAAAAAATCATGTTCTTTGCATTAGTTGAGTAAAAAAAACAAACAAACACCCAGCAACAATAATTTATAATTTTTTATGGCAGTGGGGCCACATCTGGCAGTGCTCAGGGGTGACTCCTGGCTTTGCACACAGAAATTATGCCTGGTGAGCTCCAGGGACCATATGAAATGTCACATGCAAAGCAAGCACCCAACTGCTATACTATCTCTCCAGCATCTCTAATTTTTCTGAAGTGATACTTTTTTTCATGTTTCACATTTATAAAGTTGAATTACAGTCTCTAAAAATATTAGAACTGAAAAGCAACTTAATCCATCTCTTTTCCTTTTTTGTGGAGACCTCCCTGGTGTTGATGGGGTCCCAGTAGTGCCAGGGAAGCCATGCAACATTGGAGATGTGTCCTGGGTCACTGCTTAGCCAGACCAGCATGTCTTCAGCTACCCACAACCCTTTCTGTTTCTCTTAAGAGAGCAGTAGCATCCTCTGTAAGTTGGGGCTTTGGCAAGGAGATCAGATACACCTGGCAATGCTAAGAGTGGTTTAGTGGCGATGCACAGCTCCTGTAGGTGTAGTTCTTGTGGCCCACCTCAACACTGCCAGGATGAGTCTCACAATCAACAGAAGTGAAAAAAAAAAGAAACGGTTGGCATTAGCTGTCTGCACATTCAGGGATTTATTTTTTTAAAGTCTTTGATGCTTATAATCCTTTCTATTATTGATATCTTGTCCCTGTAAGAAAAATTATATTGTCAAAATGGCCAAAACCTGTTACTGGCTATTTTTCTTTAAACATTAGAGCCGCCTAGAGAAGCAAGTGTCTGAAGGACCAATTGATAGCTTCCATTAGCACTTTGCATTTTACTTTTGCTCTGTGTCATTTTTGACATAAGCATTAATTTCATTTTTCTGAATTCCAGGCTATGCAGACAGTGATAATTTGTCAAACATTAACTATGGAGTAGATAGACTCGGTACACAAAGATGAAAACTGTTTTCACAGATATTTTTGATTGATCTTACATTCTCTTTCTTGTGGAATCAGTGAGACGAGCTGAATGGTTATAAAACCAAACAAGCCTGATCTCTTTTTTAAAACTTGACATTACTGTATATACTCAAGTATAAGCCGAGTTTTTCTGGCACAAAATTTGTGCCGAAAAACCCGAACTCAGCTTATACTTGGTTCATACAGGTTATTTGATTTGATGCGCTCGCACCGAATCAAATGCACATAGTCTCCAGTTGTCTTTTGCCATCTGCTGGAGGGAGCGATGCTTCAACTCAGTCCACAAGTCGTGGCTGAGCTGAAGAGGTAGGTGGCTGAACTGAACTGGATGCCACTGAACTATTTAACCCACAATATTCTGTGCTTTGTTGAGACCAACAGCAGTGATGATTACAGTGTTTATGCTGGTACCCTCACATCAGACACAGCTGAAGCTCTGTTTGAACATACAGATGATGATGATGAGGAATCCAGTTTTGAAAATTTTTAACCTTTGTGATTTAGCTTGATTACCTGTTAAGCTATGGTTTTCTGCACTTTAAAGTTTTAAAGTTATTGTTGTTAGTTTACAGTTTTTCTTTAGCAATGAATATTGACAAACATTTAACCTACTGATTCCTCAATTATTGTAATTGTTTTGGGTAAATATTTTTATTTTTGAAATTTACCAGTGACTGCTGCATTTTCCACTTTGGCTTATATTTGATCCACTAAGTTTTTCCAGTTTTTAGGGTAAAATTAGGAGAGGGAGGTCAGTTTATACTTGGATTGGCTTATACTCAAGTATATATGGTGTATTTATTACAAAGCCAATATTATCTCTAAAGGGTAGACAACTTTTAGATTATGAAAAAGTTAATCAGTATTAGCCAGGTTCATTAATGAAAGATTTGACAAACTGCATATAGATACTTTGCTTAGAGTAAGTACAAAATTCTGAAACATGAAACAAAAATTAGCAAAACTTATAGAAGAGAATCAGTAATTATGTGATTTGCATTTATTAGACCTGTTTAAATTTTTCAGGATTTAAGTTTTATAATAAAATCATAAGCATAGCCTGCTTTACAATGAAAAGAAAAGGAGGCACATACTACTTTGCATTTATGAATAAAAACGCCGTACGACTTTGCTATCGTTCCGTCCCCTCTGCAAACATTTCTTAATTAGAGTCTTGGATCCAAAAAGATAGTGCAGGGATTAGGGCACTCAACTTGCACATGACCTAGATCCCAGCACCCCATATGAGCCCCACCAGGAGCGATTCCTGAGCACAGAGCATGGAGTAAGCCCTGAGCACCTCTGGATGTGGCCAAAGAAACCCAAAAACATTAGAACCTTAGCTACACATTCTGTGGCTAATGAATGAGGTGAATGTGAATTGATAGAAATTTTGAAAATGAAGTGTGTCAACTTCATGTGATGTGTAATTGTTGTTTTTCTAATAGCTAGAAACCAGTGCCTGAAAGAAACCCCAGTGAAAACACCGTTCGATTCAGGAGCAGAGAAGTTAACAGCAGGTGTCATTAGCCCAGAACGGCGGTAAGTATTCCTGTTTCAGGCTCTTAGATTGATAGTAAATATAACTGGATTTCCTTTCCCCTGATTAAGGAAAATCATCACAGATAGTTTCAGATACTGAAAGCATGAATGTCTGTCGTCTGAGGAGAATCTGTGGCCACCATTTCCTCCTATGGTGGATAATGGAATGCATCTCTGACCTGAGAACTCTTTAGGGTAGGGCAGGAAGACAGTGGACCCCACTCTGCCCATGTTATGCCCTCCCCAAGGCCCTTCTTTCCCTCTTCTTCCAGCAACACAAAGATGGCCACTGAGAGATAACAGTCCTTTAGGTAGTCAAGAAGCAAAATTCTATTTCAGCAGAAATTCATCTCTTGCATGAAACCTTCTGACCGTTATCCGATGTATTTTGTTTTTTTAAAGCAGAATTTATTTTGAGGGCAGTTTAGGGAATTAGAATATAAACAGGCTATAAGTGATGTTGTAGCATTGTTATTAGTGGTAGTAACTTGTTATAATGGTATTGTGAGTCTGTAAGAATGCATTCCTATTCACTGGGTATGTATGCTGAACTGTTCCAGAGAGAAGGGTACTTTAAACGGCTCACTTTCAGAATGCTCAGCAAAGATGTGCAATTATTTAATGGATTAGCTACTATGCACATAGAGAAAGCAGATGTGTTAAGAGTTTACCTAAACATGGGGCCGGAGTGGTGGCGCAAGGGGTAAGGCGTCTGCCTTGCCCAGCTAGCCTAGGGCCTTGGTTCGATCCCCCAGCATCCCATATGGAACCCCCAAGCCAAGAGAGATTTCTGAGTGCATAGCAAGGAGTAACTCCTGAGCATCAATGGATGTGGCCCAAAATCAAAAAAAAAAAAAAATTATCTAAACACTGTTGGAGCTGAGAGGATATATGGGTGTTCTTTGTAGCCTTTCAGCCCTTCTATCTGTCTGACATAAAAATAAGCTTGGGAGGCCAGAATGATAGCACAGCAGTAGAGTGTTTGCATTGCACTCAGCCAACCCAGGATGGACCTGGGTTCAATTCCCAGTATCCCATATGGTCCCCCGAGCCTGCCAGGAGCGATTTCTGAGCGCAGAGCCAGGAGTAACCCCTGAGCACTGCTCGGTATGGCCCAAAAACCAAATAAATAAATACTAATTATTCAAAAAAAAAAAAAAAAAAAAAAGAAAAAGAAAAAGCTTGGAGGGCATTGGCGTTACCAGCAGCAGCTGGTAAAGATGAGGGGCAGTTTTTTCTTGGGGAGACAATTTCATTGCCCTCTTAGAAAGAAGCTGGCCTGTTCCTGGTGCACCGGGATGAGGGAAACTCAGGGGTGCTGTGTAGAACACCCCATGGGGACCCCAACACAAAAGAGGCCTGTCTACTCATGCCTTTCATTTTGTTCCACTCCTTTCCAGATGCCGTTCAGTGGAATTGGATCTCAACCAGATACATGTGGAGGACACTCCGAAAAGAAAAGGAACAAAAGTATTTGGGAGTCTTGAGAAGGGGTTGGATAAGGTTATCACTGTGCTTACCAGGAGCAAGAAGAAGGGCTCTGGTAAAGACAGACTAAGAAGACGGAAGGTGAGCTGCCAGGTGCTGGCTAGACTATGCTGTTCTTGACTTAGCTTTTTAAAGGAAAGTACTGAGGAGTTGGAGAGTATAGGAGTTATATTTGCCTTGCTTGTGGCCAGCCTGAGTATGATCCTCCGCATCAGTAATGCCTATGGTCCACCAGTCCTGCCTATATTTACCTAAGTAAAACCAGGTAGTCAGGTGTGACCCAAAAACAAATAGAAAAGAAAAAGGTAAAAAAGTATTGGATTAAAGAGCGATGCAGCTGAGAAGGCAGCGGGTGGGCGGGTGGCGCGGTGCGGTGGGGAGGGAAAAAAAAATTTTGGATTAAAAAATAAAAGAAAGTATTGGATAAATAGATGGTTTGGGGTGGGTTTTTTTTTTTTTTTTTTTGGTCTATTCATTTGGTTAATACTAACATATGTAACATATGCATATTATGAAGTAGTGGGCTCTGAGAAAGAAGTACTCTAGGTACACTTGCTTAAGGAGCAGATAAAACTGTAGATATTCAGATTCTGTACAGGGATTAAGCCCAAGACTGGAAAGTGGTAAGTTGTAGCGTGGGTTGTCTAGAACCTTCTGGGAGTTGCCATTAGGATGAGACTTGAACATGGTTGTCTTGGCTCTGGCTCAAAGAAGAGGATGCAGGAGACTTGTAGATTCACACAATATTTGAGTGCAAAAGTTCATCTAGTAAGGTCCCCTGAGCCTGCCAGGAGTAATTTCTGAGTGCAGAGCCAGGAGTAACCCCTGAAAGCTGCTGGTTATGTCTGCTAAACAAACAAAAAACAAAATTTCATCTGAGAGGAGAATGCTCATCAGCATTTTCTGCAGATTTGGGTAAAGGAAATGCTGAGTTGTTGAATAGTGGGTTCTTCAGAAGTTTCTGAGAGCTTGTTTGTACCCTGTCTTAAGAGTTAGCCATTACTACTTACATTATTGGTGATAGTATTTTCATTTTGTTTATTTCCAAGAATGTTCACCTTCATCTCTGTTGTCATTGGAGTGACTAGTGACATACATAATTGGCTGTGATGCTTTCTAGGCTTGCACATGCAATTGTGTGTTTGCACACCTGTTATCGGTGGGTCACTACCTGACTGTGGTGTTTACATCTTTTTCTCTGGGGTTCTTGCCGGGGATCACACACTATACTTGGCACTGCTTCATTAGACTTTAATGTGACTCTGGGCTTCAAACAGCAGAGCAGCTGAGACTGTGTACCAGTTGTGTGGGCAGCACTGAAGATCAAATCCTGGGTTTCAGGATTGCACAGAAGGTACTTTAGCCTCTTAGCCACCCCTGGAGCTCCACTTTGGTTTTTTAGTATGGGTGCTGGGGCATTACCAGCTATACTCAGTGTACCTGCCTCTGTGCCCAGGTATCACCCCTGGCATTGCTTAGGAAACCATATGCAATGTTATGTTGCAAGGTAAGGCCTTAACCCTTGTACCATCTCTCCAGCATTTAAAAAAAAATTTATTTAGGGCTGGAGTGATAGCATAGAAAGATCAGATAATGAAAAAATTTTCAAAGAATAGAGGTCTACAATAAACTCAATAGAAACACATGAGAATTATTAGAATCACTGATGCCCTGGAATAAATGAAAAATCAACAGTCAAGGACATTATTGTAGAAAAATTCTCAGAGCTAAAGAGTGCATGCAACCAAATACAACATGCCTAAAGGGTACCTGCTAAAAGAAATCCAAAGAAAAACGCCCCAAGGCACATTCTAGTCACAGTGATGAATTCCAAATATAGAGATAGAATACTGAAGGCAGCAAGATTATAAAGGGAAATTATATATCTTTAAAGTTTATAGCAGATTTGCCAAAAGTAACCCTCAAGGCCCAAAGGCATTGGTGGGATATAATGACAAAACTCAGTTAAATGAATGCTTCATCAAGAATACATCACCCAACTAGACTTACATTCAGGTTTGAAGAAAAGATACACAGCTTCACAGATAGACAACAGCTGAGGTACAGTACAGACTCAAAACCAACCTTAATAGAGCTGAAAGGTCTACATTAAGGCAAGGCAGACCCATCAAACATACCAAACTCTTACAAAAAGATGACACTAAATCCTATGACAATTATCTCTCATTGTCAATGGACTAAATGCACCAGTTAAGAGACACAGGGTGGCGAATTGGACCAAATGTTGAATCCATTGTTTTGCTGCCTCCAAGAAACACATTTGAATAGTCACAGCAAACATAGACTAAAAGTCAAAGGTTGGAGAACAATCATTCAAGCAAGCAACTCCCCTAAAAAGGCAGGAGTGGCCATACTTATATCAGATGACACAGATTTTGGACTTAAAAAGGCAATCAGGTACGGAGATGGACACTTCCTGATAATCAAGGGATATATGCACCAGGAAAAAAAATCATACTCATAAATATATGTACCAATGAAAGACCAGCAAAATATTTAAAACAATTGCTGACAGATCTGAAGAAAGACATCAGCAACACAATAATAGTAGGAGACTTTAACACTGCCATGTCATGCTTTGATAGGTCAACCTGTTGCTAATAGGGTTTCCTAACACTTTGCTACCTTTCATCACCATCTCTTCCTCCCTGTTGAATACTTTCCTCCACTAGAGGCAGTTCCTCCCTGCTCCCAGGGTCTTACTCTCTAGTGTCCTCAAAGGACTTGTCTTCTACTGAATACCAGTTCTCATGTTCTGTGTTTCCATCTATAGTATTCTTCAGTCAAAGAATGAAATATTATCTAACTATATACAGATTAATCTTTCATGGCCTTTGTTTTCTTATACAATTTATTTTATTTATTTTTATAATATCTTTATTTAAGCACCATGATTACATCAGAGCCTTTATCATTTTAGTTTGGTAATGTGATTGTTTTTATCATGGTATAGACAGAAGCAAGTAATGCTGAAACAGATGTTATTTAATATGTATTAATTTAAGAAAATTCATGAAAAAAGTTCTTCACTTAAAAAGCTTAGTAGTGCAAAGCACATGCTTCCTGTGTGAGACCTGGTTCAGTACCCAGCCCACAAGACTCACAGCAAAAAAGACTGTGGGTGTAGTTACAGATAAACACCATCTCCCCAACCTTTCCCATTGTCACATTGACTCTGTTTAACAAGAGCTTATTGCATGTTCTTTCAGTACTTTTCTGGAAATACTGCCATTTGAAATGCATTGAAATGATCGATTTGAGGCATTTTGGGGATTTCCCATCAGGTAGGACAGTTTTTGTATTGACACGTCGTGCAGATTTACCTTTTTTCTTTTTCTTTGTTTAAGCTTCACTACAATGTGACCACAACCAGATTAGTGAATCCAGACCAACTCTTGAATGAAATAATGTCTGTTCTTCCAAAGAAGCATGTTGACTTTGTACAAAAGGGGTAAGAAGTATACTTTACAAGCTGTTGCATTTATTACTTAACTAATGTTTAAATAATTAAGGTTAATTAGATTAATTAAGAGTGATTAAGTTTTCTTCCACAGCATTTATCAATTTTTATGGTGATGCTGTAGAATAACCATCACTGTCTCGCTTATGTAGAGATTTGTTTAAAGCATATACCAGTGCATTCAGGTTAGACTTCAAAATAAAAGAATATGAACCTCATCTACTTTTCTTTAAAATCTTCTATTTTCACTTGATGTTCTGCTTGACAACAGTATGTATTGATCGCAGTCTAAAATTATGAGATACCTTGAACAGATTAAGGATTTATAGAGATCTATTTATAGGTTTCTTTATGTTGCCTATAGGATTAGGTTTTTGGCACTTTAGGAAGTTACTTTACCCAAACATTCCTTTGTTGAGTACACTGGTATGACAACAAACTTGGTTCTGTCTAGTCTTAATAGCCGGACCTTCGTGGGTTACCTAACATGATATAATTCTAAGCAATTCAATTAGTTATGTCTTTTTATTTTTTATTGTATTTTATTTTTTGTTTTTTTGGGCCACACCCGGTGACGCTCAGGGGTTCTCCTGGCTATGCACTCAGAAATCGCCCCTGGCTTGGGGGACCATATGGGACGCTGGGGGATCGAACTGCGGTCTGTCCTAGGTTAGCATGTGCAAGGCAAATGCCCTACTACTGCCTGCGCCACTGCTGTGGCCCCAGTTATGTCTTTTTAAAACTTAACATTAGAGCATTAATCCCTTCAAGGCGTGTCTCGGCTGAGGTGTGTGTTTTCTGTTGGAGTTGTGGACTTGTGCTGGTTTCCTTAGCTTGGCAGACATTGGGGGCTTCCCCTGGCATCCCCTGACGGCTTGCCTCGGCTGAGGTGAGTGTTGCAGCCGCGCACTCCACCTAGCCAATGAGTACCACCACAACACGTAGAAAAACCCACAGCATAAGCGTGACAATGGGGAGACTACGCAGACCAATTTCAACCATAGAGAATGAAGATGGAAACTCTGATGACTCAACAATGGCCAACTACCTAAGCAGTCTTTCAGAAATGGAGTTTAGAGAAGAAATATGGAGGTTGCTAACAGAAATAAAAGAAAGTATAAATCAGAACACTAATAAAAATCAAGAGAATATGAAGATAGAAATCAGAAAACTCCAAACTGAAATATCAGATCAGATAACAGGTCTGAAAAACTCAGTAGACAAATTGAAGAACATAATGGATGAGCTTTCCAACAGGTTAAAAGCAGCTGAGGATAGAATTAGTGCTTTAGAAGATGAGATGCATAACAACTTTACACAGCAGAAGAGATTGGAAAAAAGCCTTAAATCAAATGATCAGACAATGGAAAATTTACTCAAAGAATATGAGCAGATGAAAATAGAAGTCTTTGATAAGCTCAACAGAAACAACTTTAGAATCATTGGAGTCCCAGAGACCCAGGAAGAAAATCTTCAGGAAGAATCAATGGTTTAGAACATCATCACAGAGAAACTACCAGAGCTAAAGAAAACATGTGACCAAATCCTGAATGCCCGAAGAGTACCAGCTAAAAAAGACCCCAGTAGAAACACCCCAAGACACATCCTAGTCACCATGATGAAACCCACCGATAGAGATAGAATACTGCAAGCAGCAAGATCGAAAAGGGAAATTACATTCCAGGGAGCATCCTTGAAATTTACAGCAGACCTGTCACCAGAAACACTCAAGGCCAGAAGGCAGTGGTGGGACATAGTGGCAAAACTCAATGAAATAAATGCTTCGCCAAGAATACTGGACCCAGCAAAACTCAGTTTCAGGTTTGAAGGATGTATACACGGTTTCACAGATAAACAACAGCTCAAAAACTTTGCAGACTCAAAACCAGCCTTAAAAGAAAAACTGAAAGATCTACTCTAAAAACAAGACAGAACAAAAAACACACCAAACTTCTACACAAAGATGGCAATAAGTCCCATGACAATTATTTCTCTCAATGTCAATGGACTAAATGCGCCAGTTAAGAGGCACAGAGTGGCGAAATGGATCAAAAAACTGAAGCCAACCTTCTGCTGCCTACAAGAAACACACCTGAATAGTCAGAATAAACATAGACTCAAAATCAAAGGCTGGAGGAAAATCATTCAAGCAAACAACACCCTTAAAAAAGCGGGGGTGGCCATACTAATATCAGATGACACAAACTTTATACTCAGAAAAGTTGTAAGGGACAAAGATGGATATTATGTACTAATCAAGGGATTTGTACAGCAAGAAGAAATCACTCTCCTAAACATATATGCACCGAATGAGGGTCCAGCAAAGTATTTAATACAATTGTTGACAAATCTGAAGAAGGATATCAATAATAACACAATAATTGTGGGAGACCTCAACACAGGCTTGTCAACACTTGATAGGTCAACCAAATGGAAACCCAACAAAAATATACTAGACCTGAAAAGAGAAATGGATGAAAGAGGCCTAGTAGATATATATAGGGCACTCTATCCTCAGAAACCTGGATACACATTCTTTTCCAATGTACATGGATCATTCTCCAGGATAGATCACGTGCTGGCACATAAAACATACCTCCATAAAATAAAAAAGATAGACATTTTGCAGGCTGCCTTTGCTGACCACAAGGCTCTGAAGTTAGATGTGAACTGCAAAGGGACACAGAAGAAAAAATTTAACACATGGAAGTTAAACAGCCTCATACTCAATAACCAGTGGGTCCGAGATGAAATCAAGGAGGAGATCAAAAGGTTCCTGGAAACAAATGACAATAAAGACACAAACTATCAGAACTTATGGGACACAGCAAAAGCAGTACTGAGAGAAAAATTTATAGCTTTGCAAGCACACATCAGGAAGGAAGAAGGAGCTTACCTGAGTAGCTTAATGACACAGCTAATAGAACTAGAAAGTGCTCAACAAAAGGACCCAAAAATAGGGAGACAGAAGGAAATAACAAAGCTGAGAGCAGAAATCAACGAAGTGGAAACCCAAAAAACAATCCGAAAGATCAACGAAAGCAGAAGTTGGTTCTTTGAAAAAATAAACAAGATTGATAGACCATTGGCAAAACTCACAAAGCAAATGAAAGAGAGAAACTTGATAACGCGTATTAGAAATGAAAAGGGAGAGATCACTACAGATACTGCAGAGATTCAAAGGATATTCAGAGAATACTTTGAGAAACTCTATGCCACTAAATATGAGAACCTGGAAGAAATGGATAAATTTCTGAACTCATATAACCTTCCACGGTTGAATAAAGAAGAGGTAGCATATCTAAACACCCCCATCACTATTGAGGAAATTAAAACTGTAATCAAAAATTTACCCAAAAACAAAAGCCCAGGCCCTGATGGATTCACGAATGAATTCTTTCAAACCTTTCAAGAGGAACTACTACCAATTCTGGCCAGGCTCTTTTATGAAATCGAAAAAACAGGAATACTTCCAAATAGCTTTTATGAAGCCAACATCACCTTAATACCAAAACCTGATAGAGATGCTGCCAAAAAAGAAAATTACAGACCAATATCCCTGATGAATGCAGATGCAAAGATCCTCAACAAAATCCTGGCGAACAGGATCCAGTGCCTCATCAAGAAGATCATTCACTTTGATCAAGTAGGTTTCATCCCAGGAATGCAAGGCTGGTTTAACATCCATAAATCTATCAATATAATACACAACATAAACAACAAAAAAAAATAAAAATCACATGGTCATATCAATAGATGCAGAAAAAGCATTTGATAAGGTTCAACACCCATTCTTGATGAAAACTCTCAGCAAGATAGGAATAAAAGGAACCTTTCTCAATATAGTCAAAGCCATCTACCAGAAGCCAGTGGCAAATATTATCCTCAATGGAGAAAAACTAAAATCCTTTCCTCTAAATTCTGGTACAAGACAAGGCTGTCCTCTCTCACCACTCCTATTCAACATAGCACTGGAATTACTTGCTATAGCGATTAGGCAAGAAAAAGATATCAAGGGAATCCAGATAGGAAAGGAAGAAGTCAAGCTCTCACTGTTTGCAGATGACATGATACTCTACTTAGAAAACCCCAAAGACTCTACCAAAAAGCTTCTAGAAATAATAGATTCATATAGCAAAGTGGCAGGCTACAAAATTAACACACAAAAATCAATGGCCTTTTTATACACTAATAATGATAGGGAAGAAATGGACATTAAGAGAACAATCCCATTCACATTAGTGCCACACAAACTCAAATATCTTGGAGTCAACCTGACTAAAGATGTGAAGGATCTATACAAAGAAAACTACAAAACACTGCTCCAAGATATAAGAGAGGACACGCGGAAATGGAAACACATACCATGCTCATGGATTGGCAGGATCAACATCATTAAAATGGCAATACTTCCAAAAGCATTGTACAGATTTAACGCGATTCCTCTGAAGATACCCATGACATTCTTCAAAGAAGTGGATCAAATACTTCTGAAATTCATCTGGAACAACAAACAACCTCGAATAGCTAAAGCACTCCTTGGAAAAAGGAATATGGGAGGCATTACTTTCCCCAATTTTAAGTTGTATTACAAAGCAACAGTTATAAAAACAGCATGGTATTGGAATAAAGACAGACCCTCAGATCAGTGGAATAGGCTTGAGTACTCAGAGAAGGTTCCTCAGACATATAACCACCTTGTTTTTGATAAAGGAGCAAGAAATCCTAAATGGAGCAGGGAAAGCCTATTCAACAAGTGGTGTTGGCACAACTGGTTAGCCACTTGCAAAAAAGCGAACTCAGACCCACAGCTAACACCATGTACAAAGGTAAAATCCAAATGGATTAAAGACCTTGATATCAGAACTGAAACTATAAGGTATATAGAACAACATGTAGGTGAAACACTCCAGGACATTGAGACTAAAGGCATCTTTAAGGAGGAGACAGCACTTTCCAAGCAAGTGGAAGCAGAGATAAACAGATGGGACTATATTAAGCTGAGAAGCTTCTGCATCTCAAAGGAAATAGTGCCCAGAATACAAAGGCCACCCACTGAGTGGGAGAAATTATTCACCCAATACTCATCAGATAAAGGGCTAATATCCAAAATTTACAAGGTACTGACAGAACTATACAAGAAAAAAACAACTAACCCCATCAAAAAATGGGGAGAAGAAATGAACAGACACTTTGAAAAAGAAGAAAGGCAAATGGCCAAAAGGCACATGAAAAGATGTTCAACATCACTAATCGTCAGGGAGATGCAAATCAAAACTACTATGAGGTACCACCTCACACCACTGAGATTGGCACACATCACAAAAAAGGAAAACAAGCAGTGCTGGCGGGGATGTGGAGAGAAAGGAACTCTTTTTCACTGCTGGTGGGAATGCTGTCTAGTACAACCTTTATGGAAAGCGATATGGAGATTCCTTCACAAACTGGAAATTGAGCTTCCATATGATCCAGCTATACCACTCCTAGGAATATACCCAAGAAACACAAAAATACAATACAAAAATCCATTCCTTACTCCTATATTCATTGCAGCGCTATTTACAATAGCCAGACTCTGGAAACAACCAAGATGCCCTTCAACAGATGAGTGGCTGAAGAAACTGTGGTACATATACACAATGGAATACTATGCAGCCATCAGGAGAGATGAAGTCATGAAATTTTCCTATACATGGATGTACATGGAATCTATTATGCTGAGTGAAGTAAGTCAGAGGGAGATAGAAAGACGCAGAATGGTTTCACTCATCTATGGGCTTTAAGAAAAATGAAGGACATTTTTAACAGTATCTCAGAGACAAGAGAGATGAGGGCTGGTAGGTGCAGCTCAGGACATGCAGCTCATCACATAGAGTGATGAGTGCAGTTGCAGAGATGACTACACTGAAAACTATCATAACAATGTGAATGAATGAGGGAAGTAGAAAGCCTGTCTTGAGTACAGGTGTAGGGGGTGGGGAGGAGGGAGATCTGGGAAATTGGTGGTGGGAATGTTGCACCGGTGAAGGGGGGGGTGCTCTTTACATGACTGTAATCATACAACTATAATCATGTTTGTAATCACGGTGTTTAAAGAAAAAAAAAGAAAAAAAAAACTTAACATTAAGTATCTAAGAAGAGGCACTAATACACTTAACGAAAGTATGTAAGTAGAATGCTAAGGGATCAGTCTTGGGGTACCATATGCAGTGCCAGGAATCAAATCCTGCTCAGTTGCATGCAAGGCAAGTGCCTTAACCCTAGTATTAACAATCTGGCCCCAAATTTTGTTTTTTTATTTTTTTCAAACATTATTTAAACACTGTGGTGTATATTTTGTTCAGAATACAAGTGCTTCAAGCATTCAGTGTTCCAAAACCAATCCTACCAACAGTGTGACCTTCTCTCCACCACTGTCTCCATTTCTCCCCCTTCTACCTAGCCTGGCCATTGGCAGCCACAAAATAATTTTATACAAAAATGACCAATGGAATTATAAAAAAAATACTTTAACAAAAAGAAAAAATTTAAGAATCATTTTATCTCACAATAAAGTTATTAATGTCATTGAGGCTTTACTGAGCTATTTGTTGTTTATTGAACCTTTTGTGTTATTTATTTAAAAAAATTATTTTACTTATGGGGTGCTGGGCGATGTTCAGGAGTTACTTCTGGCTCTGAAACTGCACTTAGGAATTACTCCTGACAGTACTCGGAGGACCATATGAGATGCCAGGGATCTAATTCAATTGGCTGTGTGTGAAGACAAACACCCTTCACAGACAAACATGTGCTGTATTATTGTTTTCACCCCCTATGTTACTGTTATTGTTTATTGAGCTTAATTGGCTTGTATGCTACTTTCTCCCTTCCAAGTTGCTGTACTTCTACTGGGTTGTCTATATTAAAAAAATTGCAAGTGCTTTGGCTGTGTATGTGGTCGCCTGCTCCTGGAACTCCAGGATTTGTAGAGCTGGGACAGTTTTGGACCTGCCCCTTCCCAGAGGGTACTTAGACTTTTCAGTCAAAAACCTGTGAGTTTCATTGACTTGGCTTTTAAGATTTCAATCTCTTCCAATATTAGTCAGGAAGCTGGGCTGTTGTTTACACAGTGGCAGCTGAGGGATTTGGATGTGGCTACAGGGGCTTCTAGCAGTATGAAGTGTTGGTGAAGGCTGTTTGATCCCACTCGAGAAAACTTCAGAGTTATCAGCCTCAAAACTGATGTAACTGGAATTTTTTCCAGCTTGCTGTCCTCAGAGGTTAGTTTTGAAGCTGTGATGTTGTAGCCCTCTCCTCTCCCCTCCTCTCCCCCCTCCCTGCATTTAGGGCTCACTCCTGGCAGGGCTCAGAGTGCCATATTGGGTACCAGGGATTGAACCTGGGTCAGCTACGTGCAAAGTTAACACTCTAAACATTATGTGGTCATTCTGGCCCCAGTTTAAGCAACACGTAAAGACATACCTGTTTCTTAAGGCATTAAGCCTGTGTTTAGAGCAGACCTTTCTGTTACCTGTTCTAATTATAAATATGGTGTTTGAAGCTGTCAGCCTGGCTGGCTTCTATAATTCTGCTGCAGAGTGTTTGTAATGATCACAGCCACTTATTAACCACTTAGAATTGCCTGGAAAACACATCCTTCTATTAGATCAGGATTTCAGCTTTATCTGTATGAGAGACAGAAGTTTATGATGAGGTGCATGCAAAAAGTATTCTTAATCTTCCCAGTACTTCTCTTTGTTGTGAACGCTGTGGAAATGGCTTAATGTTCTCGGATTATACTGTTGAAAGAGTTGCATAGAAAATACCAGAGATTTCTTGCGCATGAATGGCATGCATAGCTGTGAAAGAAGGGCTTTTTCCTTGGAGCAAGAGAAAATTGTGGTAAAGCCTTTTCATGCTTATATTTCTTCAGATCCTAGTTTAGCTTCTAAGAAAACACTAGTCATACTCCATCACTAAAGCATAGCCAGGTCATTTGGAAACTGTAAGCAGTGCTACAATACTTAATGTGAAATAATGGTTCATTTTTTTCCACTGGTCTGGCAGGCTTAGCAATCTCTTGCATAATACAGAATATTCATGGTACTCTCACTAACTGGCTTCTTATCTTGTTTTTCACAGCTATACACTGAAGTGTCAAACACAGTCAGATTTTGGCAAAGTGACGATGCAGTTTGAACTAGAAGTGTGCCAGCTTCAAAAACTCGATGTGGTGGGTATCAGGAGGCACAGGCTTAAGGGTGATGCCTGGGTTTACAAGAGATTAGTGGAAGACATCCTATCTAGCTGCAAGGTATAATTGATGGGTGATTTCCATTCTGCCAGAGCATAGCTGTGATACGGCCTACACAGAGACTGGGGTGGGGGTGAGGGGGATTGGTTTGATTTTTAAACTCCATTGAAACTACAAACTCTCTTCTTTAAGAGTTGTCTTCACTGTGTTTTTAAACAGAAGATACTGTTTTGTGGGTGAATCTAAGGCAGTCCTGCCTGTCATTATCTCTTACTGTCTTTTTTAATCATGTGGCTTTTCTGTATTAATAACTGTTGACTTTCCTAGATTCACTCCCATATGTGAATGTAAGCTCTAACTATGTCTCCCTTTAATGTGTAATTTCTTTCTGAAATAAAATCATTTGTGGATATAGCAGGCTTTCGTCTTTGTATTTGATTTTGATCCAAATAAAACCTCAAATGGCTTCCTGACTATTAAGTAGAGACTATTTGGAGTATGTTTTATCTGTTATCAAATATGCCTTGGGCAGAAAAAACAGATAAGAATTCATTTGCATAATTTTTTCCTGTCTCTGATTTAAGTAGGATTTATTGAGATCGTTAACTAAGTCACAGCTGTGGTTACCAGAGTTAAACAGCACATTTAATATGTTGAATAAAAGAATATTGACTTCTGTAAGTGTGTTCGGTCAACAATGATAAGTATCTGAACTCTGAACCCCCATGAAATGTTACTTTATGGTAATTTTCCTTAAGTCTCACAGTGGCCCCGAATTTTTTTTAATTTCAGTTTATTGGTCTCTGAAGGCCAGAACTCAGGTTAGACTTGTATGGATTTTACCAATTAAACTAGTGGGGGGAAAAGATCGCACTGGACTAGCCAGTACTGAGGGAGTATTTTGTTATTCATTTATTCAGTGAATATTTACTAAGTGCTTATAACCATTAGGTCTTGGGACTGATGATGATACTGTCCAAGAAACTAAGGGAGTTCACTCCACTAAAATAAGCCAGGGCTGATAGCATAAATGGTGTTCTCAGCATTGAGGGCTAAGGGATAATTTCTTAAGATATTTCCTCTTAAAAGATGATAGAGAAGAAAGAGCATGACATTCTTGGCAATAAGAGTTGTGCATGCAAAGTCATAGAATTATACAATGGCAATGGTTAAACAGAGGAAGAAGGTGGACGGTGGTACAAAAAGATAGTAAGAAAAGAAGATTAACAGTTTAACTGGACACAGTGATGAAAGAACTTGAAATGTTTCACTAAGTATTTTAACAAAAGCTGTCAGGGTTGTTTGTTTGTTTTATAGTAAATAATAGCCATTTACTCTTGCCAGGGCCAGAAGTTCAGAGAGAAATAAATTAATAGGAGTATTTAACACTATGACTGAAACCCAACTACAATCATGTTTGTAATCATGGTGCTTAAATAAAGAATTTATATTTTAAAAAAAGGTATTTAACACTGAAGTCTATGCTGCAGTGGTTTGTAGCATATCCACCCGTGTGTCCCCTATCACTAATCTAGTGCAGACATTTTTGTCATTTCAGAGAGAAAATAATGTGTTTTGTTGTCCCTCCAATGTCCTACCTCAGAGAGGCCCTGGCAACCATTGAACCTACATTTTTTTTGTTGTTGTTGTTGTTTTTTGGTTTTTGGGCCACACCCGGCGGTGCTCAGGGTTACTCCTGGCTGTCTGCTCAGAAATAGCTCCTGGCAGGCACCGGGGACCATATGGGACCCGGGATTTGAACCAACCACCTTAGGTCCTGGATCGGCTGCTTTCGAGGCAAATGGCCCGAACCTACATTTTTTTGTTTGTTTTTGTGTCACACCCAGAGCTGTTCAGGGATTACTCCTGGCTTTGCCTCAGAAATCGCCCCTGGCAACGCCAGGTGACCATATGGGATGCCATTGCATGGCAAGCACTCTACCGCTGTGCTATCTCTCTGGCCCCTGAACCTACTTCTGTCTCTGACTTTGGCTGTTCTGTACTTTTCATATATGTGGAATCATACACTTGTGCAGTCTTTTATAGCTGGCTGCTTTCCCATAGCATAACATTTCCAAGATTCATCATGTAATCTCTATCAGTACTTTACCCATTTCACAGTTGAAAAATGTTACGATGTGTGATATTTCAGTAACCAATTCATCACTTGATGGGCATTTGGTTGGTTTCCATGTCTGAGCTATCGTGATTAGTGTGCTGCACATTTCTGTGCAAGCTTTTTTTTTCCCTTTAATTGAAATATTGTGGTTACAGAAATGTTCATAGTTGGGTTTCAGTCATAGTATATACACCTCTCTTAACCAAGCAAGCTTGGTTAAAAAAAAAAGTCTGCAAGCTTTTGTGTGATCATTTCTTTTCAGTGTTCTGAGGAGTTTCCTTAGAAGTGTTTCTGAGTCCTTGAATATTTTGAGGTGATGCCAAATTGCCATCCTAACAGATGAAGGCTCTGGTTTATTTCCCCACACTCAAACTTTTGTCACTGCCTGTTACGTTTTAGCCATCCTACTGGTTGTGAAATGGGATCTCATTATTTTTTTTTGTTTTTTTTTTGTTTTTTTGTTTTTGGGCCACACCTGGCGGTGCTCAGGGGTTACTCCTGGCTGTCTGCTCAGAAATAGCTCCTGGCAGGCACGGGGGACCATATGGGACACCAGGATTTGAACCAACCACCTTTGGTCCTGGATGGCTGCTTGCAAGGCAAACGGCGCTGTACTATCTCTCCGGGCCCAGGATCTTATTGTTTTTGATTAGCTTTTCTCTAATGATTAGTGATGCAGAGCATCTTTTTGTGTTGATTGGCCATTTGCCACTTCTCTTTTTTGGGGAGAAAAATCTCATATCGTGTGTGTGTGTGTGTGTGTGTGTGTGTGTGTGTGTGTGTGTGTGTGTGTGTGAGATTTTATTGGGGTGGGGTCTTTCAAACTGTGCTTCGGTGCCTGGAGTCCACTTCTGATGGTACTGGGTCTGGTACTATGGGTTTGATGGGCACAGTGATGTGCTGCATGAACACAATGGTGCTGAGCACCTGTGCATCAGCCGTGATCAAGGGTCACTCCTGGTGGTGCTTAGGGGAACTGGCTGCATGCAAGGGCAGTGCTTTACCACTGAGCTAAGTTGCTGGCCAAATATGAAAATATTTTCTCTGAGTTTATGGGCTGTCCTTTTATTTGGTGGGACTCAGTATTCAGGATTTACTCCTGACTATCTTTAGGGATCACTCCTGACAGAACTTGGGGAACCATTTTGATATGCAGGATTGAACCTGACTGGGCTGCATGCCAGGAAAGCATCTTTCCAACTCCCATTTTACTAGTATCTCTGTGGCCCAATCTTTTTTGTTTTTGTTTTTTGGCCACATCCGTTTGACACTCGGGTTACTCCTAGCTATCAGCTCAGAAATCGATCCTGGCTTGGGGGGACCATATGGGACGCTGGAGGATCGAACCCATGGTCCATTCTAGGCTACCGCTTGCAAGGCAGACTCCTTACCTCTAGTGCCACCGTGCCAGCCCCTCTCTGGACCAATCTTTTCACTTCCTTGATGCTGTCTTTTTGTTTAAGGCCACACCTAGATGTGCTCAGAGCTTACTCATGACTGTTCAGAACTCACTTGGTTTCATGAAAGGCAAGCACCCCATTCATGTATAAATGTTCCAGTCCCAAATAATATTTAAGTAACCCAAGCACAATTTTATGGTCTCACTCCACTTTATAAAAAAAAAAACTGCCATAGAAGTTGTGAAAAGTATGCCATGAAACACATTTTAAAGAAGAGAATCATTACTTCATCCTCTGCAGATGTCCTGGTCCAGAAGTTTCAAAAATTTTGAATCCATGGGGCTGGAGAGATAGCATAGAGGTAAGACATTTGCCTTTCATGCAGGAGGTCATCGGTTCGAATCCCGGTGCCCCATATGGTCCCTCGTGCCTGCCAGGAGCAATTTCTGAGCCTGGAGCCAGGAATAACCCCTGAGCACTGCTGGGTGTGACCCAAAAGTCACACACACACACACACAAAATTTTTTTTTGAACCCAACAGTAAAAAGCACATTTTACTTTGGGCTCCATTGTATGAGCATATATTTAAAGTAACTGTTTAATTGTATTCAAAGAAAAACTTTTTTGTGTGTGGGGGGCCTCCCCTGGTGACAGGGATTGCTCCTGGCTTTCCACTTAGAAATCATTCCTGGCAGGCTTGGGGGATGATAATGGGATGCCAGGGATTGAACCTTGGTCACCTACATACAAGGCAAACTCCCTACCCACCATTGTTATTGCTCCAGCTCTGAATTGTTATAATCTTTACACTGGAACTTTGAGGCCACTGCTGGCCTTTGAAGGTATCAGACATGGAAAGGCATTCATGAGAACTTCAATCTTTGGGGTTGAAGTCTTGGACTGAACTGGTCCTATAGCTCCCCTCCCATCTCAGCCCAGTAACAGTAAACAATAAGCTATTGTTTCCAAACTGAATGTGAGGCTGTAAAAGCTGTAGCAGCAATCTTTTAGGATAGTTTGAATATTAGGGAAGTTGGAAATGATAAAATAGAAGAGTCACTAGAGCCAGAAAGGACAGTGTTATTAGCTATGCTATGATAACAATTATAACAACTACTGGGCTTTGGGCACTTGTCAGGGTTTGGTTCTCCTTTCCTGGTGATTCGCACACTAATGCAGTTCTCCAAGAGGCTTTTTATGTTCAGCCTGAGAAGAAGTGTTCTAGCTCTGATTATTTATTCTACCTACAAAATACTGTACATCTTTCTGAGGTTAGCAGAGGCTTTTTTTTTTAATTTGGCCACACCCAGTGACACTCAGGGATTACTTCTGGTTATGCACTCAGAAATCGCTCCTGGCTAGGGTGACCATATGGGATGCTAGGGATCAAAGCAGGTCCATCCTGGATCTGCCGCATGCAATGCAAACGCCTTCCACTATGCTATCACACCGGCCCATCAAAGGTTTTTAAAAAAAAAAAAAAAGAAAATACATCACATAGTTGACATAGTTGATCATAATACATTTATTTTCAGATAAATGAAAGCAGTTACTAAAAAAATAGAAAAAAATAAAATGGAAGGAAAAAAACAAAAAGTACAGTAGTGACCACATTTGTTAAAATTATTGTATATTATGAAGTCATTAATAGAATGGCAGAAGGTTTAGCTGTCCATTCTGTTAAATTAGGGTGTGTGTGTGTGTTTAGATTGGTGTCCTGCAGGAAATGTGTGTGTGTGTGTGTGTGTGTGTGTGTGTGTGTGTGTGTGTGTGTGTGTGTGTGTGTTTAGGTTGGTGTCCTGCAGGGAATTATAAAGGGTCAGTGATGAGGTAAATTCTGAAAATTGGGAAATTCTGGGTGATGAAGGCAGCAAGCAAGACTTTGGCGGGGGTGGGGGTGGGGTTGGCTTGGTCCACCTTCTCATCCCAGGATGGCTAGCTTTCTGTTGCACAGGGTGGTGTAGCCATAATCTTTCATGGCTCGGTTTGCGTTTCATTTGAGAAAAGAGTGAATCTATGGAGTTGACCCCATTCGAACATGGTGACTGCATCTGTGGGCATGGTTACAGTTGCCTAGCAGAGGCTTTTTAATCATGTCTATGAGACAACATACTTTTGTTGTTTTTGAGTGATCCTGGGCTTACTCCCTGACAATTCTCTGGGGAGCATATAAGATGCCCAAGATTCTACCCAGGTTGCTGAGTACAAGGCAAGTACTTTACTTGATGTACAATCATTCTGGCCCGAGACAACATACTTGAGCAAGAAAGAGGCCTGGGTTCCGGGACTCATGACTCCACACTCAGTTCTGCTGTGTGACCTGAGTCCTCAAGGACTGCTGTCCTCAAGCTTGTTTCTATCGATATGAAACCTACAGGCAAACTTACACAGGGTCCTTTTGGCTGACTGTCAATGGCCTCGAAGTACATTTTGGGCTCAACGGGTAGAGCACATGTCTTGCATGTTGGAAGTTATGTTTAATTTTTGGAACTGCAGTTAGCATCTGAGCACTTCTGGTATGGCTTTTATTAAATTAAAACACACAAAAAACTTCTGTCAAGGTCAGTGACTTCAACAGGATATACCACCTTGCTATGATTTCAATATGCACTAAAAATCTGCCACACCTCCCAAAGACACTCTGGCCTGTACCGCACACCGTACACCACACACTTTTTCTACTCTTAGTTATTTGTTCCATTGACCTGCTTCCTGCTCAGAATTCACAGTTTGGTTCGCAGACTATAAGAAAGCCTTGGGTCTGCAGTTGAGGGGAAGAAAGAGCTTTCCTGGAAAAGTGTTTTCAGTCTCAAGGCATGGAGTCAGAGAAGTGAAGCTAGTCAGTCCTTCCATGGGAGATGGCCCAAGATGTTGGGTCATGGGCTGGAGAGATAGCATGGAGGTAAGGCATTTGACTTGCATGCAGAAGGTGGGTGGTTCAAATCCTGGCATCCCATATGGTCCCCCAAGAACCAGGAGTAACCCCTGAGCACTGCTGGGTGTGACCCAAAAACCAAAAAAAGAAAAAAAAAGATGTTGGGTGGTTAGGAGAAAATTGTGCTAAGAGAAGTCATCATGCAGAGGGTCTGTGGTCTAACAGGTGACAAAGGGGAACTTTGTTGCTTTAACAATCTGATATAAGAAATTTGTGAAGAGGATGTCTCAGGACTTGCTACGTTATTTTTATATTTAACGTAGTTGGAACTAGCTCTGGGAATGAACCCACAATGAGGTGTAGGATTTCAGAGTTAAAGAGGTCCTTGAAATAAATGTCTACTTCTCCCCACCCCCACCCCTGCCAGCTTGTCCCTGTCATGTCCTTAGCAGAGAGAATCTTTTTTAGAGGAAGAGAGGGAAAGAAATCATGGGGACAAGTACAGGGTAACGAGTTCCCCCATTCCTCATGGATCTGACTACCAACAGTTGGCACCTTTCTCTTTACTCTGAGGGCTTTTTTTTTTTAATTAACCTTTTTTCATTTTTCCTACTTTTGAATTTCACATTATAGTCCTTTGTTCGTTCTCCTCTTTTCTCTTGATAATGAAAATGGATATAATCTGAACTTGGACTCACTTGCCCTGGGTCATTGCCAGTGCTTAATAAAAGTGTATTAGTATTTGTAGTGATGATAATAACCCACAGATAATGATGTCGCTAAAGACCAAAGGGTCCCAGGCGTGGGAAGCTCCCCCCACTCCCAGTTGCCTAGCTTTGCCAGATTTAGCGGAGACCTTGACGGCTTCCCATCGTCATTGTCCCTTTTAAATCATCAAGGTTTCATGGCGACAAGCATTCTTCACTTACCCGTGCTCTGTTGGGTCTCATGCGCTGGGCGCTGCATAACCTTGTCCCTGTGTCATCATATGTCATACTACCTCCTGGAAATTGTTCCCTGAGCTTTGCTAAAAGGAATTACTTAAGAAGAAAACTGAAAGAAATTCCCCTTGTTCACTTAACCCCCACCTCCATAGTATTGGAAACAGGGACATTCAGATAAGTGAGTCAGGGTCCGAAGTGGATGGAAAGAGCATGCTGTGGAGAGTAGGGGAAGGCATGTAGCCAGCTCTCTTGGGCATGGTCCATAGAGGGGAGGCGACATGTTCAAGATTCAGGAGCTGTAAACAAGAGGAATTAGTCTACTCTGGCAGACCCCATGAATATCACAGACTCAAGGCATGGCTGTTAAGAAATGGAGCTGGGAATGATATGAGGGAGAACTTACTTCCTGATGGTCAGGGAAGGCAGGTGCTTGCTCAGATAGTGTCCAAGATCCTTGGCCCTGACAAGCTCTGGTGGAAGTCAGAGAGCTCCTCATGGAACTCAGCATGGGGATTCCTGAGCCAGAAAGAGGGATGAGGTGATGGTTGAAATATATGATTTGAGCTCTCCTTATTACCTCAATAGACAAACACTCTTCTTTTTTTAATTAAGTGCATTTTATATACGTAGATATATTTAAATTTGAAGCACCACAATTGACTGCAGTATTACTGGTAGGGTTTCATGAGTACAACATTCCAACATCACATTCTCCATCAGAGTGTCTGCTTCCCTCTACAATTGTCTCAGGGTCCCCTCCCAACCCTAAACTGTACCCTAACCCCAAAAATTTCTTGATAATCCTAGTTCGTTTTTTTTTTTGTTTTGTTTTGTTTTTGGGGTCACACCCAGCAGTGCTTGGGGGTTACTCCTGGGTCTATGCTCAGAAATTGTTCCTGGCAGGCTCAGGGACCATATGGAATGCCGGGATTTGAACCACCATCCTGCATGCAAGGCAAACACCCCAACTTCGTGCTATCTCTCCAGCCCCATGATAATCCTAGTTCTATAAACCATTTTCAGTTTCTGCTGTCTTAGTTACCCTTCTATGTTTCCTTACAGATGAGGACGATTATTCTGAATCTGTCTTGGCTGATTTCACTCAGCATGACTTGCCTCCAGTTCCATTCATGTACAGGCAAATGGTTTTTGATTTTGGTTTTTGTTTTTGTGTTTGAGTCACACCTGATGGTGCTCAGGACTTACTCCAGGCTCTGCACTCAGGTATCACTCTTGGCCGAGCTCAGGGGACCATATGGGTGTACCAAAAATCAAATCTTAGTTGGCCGCATGCAAGGCAAGTGCCCTACCTGTTCTATCTCCATCCAGACCCAAGGTAAATCATTCTTGAGGATTGTTCCCTTTGTATTTATTTGAAGGCCCACACTTGGTAATGCTCAGGGAACTGTGCCATGCCAGAATGGAACCCAGATCCTTTGCATGCAAAGCAAGTTCTCCAGCCCTTTGCACTCTATCTGGCCTCAGACTCTTGAGTTGGTGTGTGTGTGTGTGTGTGTGTGTGTGTGTGTATGGTTTTTTTCCTTTTGACCTGAGAATATAGGCTCTGAAGTTGTCATTATAAAGCTGGAGTCCTGCTCTGTGATGAGTTTCTTAATCCCCTTCACAACTTTTTGTTAGTGTTGTCATGCTTCAGGGATTTTCTGCAGATCTGGGGAGTACATGTGACTCTTTGGGGCCAGTAGATATTGAACTGATATTGAACTCCTGGCCTCTCTCACACAACAAAGGCACACTACTATGGAGCAACATCCCCTGCTTGCTCCCCTTCCCTCAGAGGAATCAAGTGTAATAGCCAATCCAAGGGACCAGATAGTAAGTGGATAGAGTACTTGCCTTGCCTGCTGCTGATTCTGCTTCAATATGGTCTCCAAACAATACCAGGAGTGATCCCTGAGCACAGAGACAGGAGTAAGCCTTGAGCACTTCTGGATAAGGCCCTAACTCACACTCTCCCAAAAGGAAAGTTTCTGTAGGAAGAGAAGAATCTTCCCTGGCTCCAGGACTATAGAACTGGGGCTCAGGCCTGATGACCTGAGATAAGATATGAGATCATATCTGGTAGTTGTCCTCCCTCTGATTTATTTTGCTTAACATTATGTCCTCTAGTTCCATCCAAGTCACAGCTAAATGAGAAATTTCATCTTTTTCTACAGTTCCATAGTATTCCATTATGTACAGATACCACAATATTATAATTATTATTACTACTGTTGTTAGACACCACAATTTTATCCATTCATCTTGTTAGACATTAGGATTGCTTCCTTACCTAGACCCCTGTGGGGAGCCTAGCTGATAAACCTAGAACATAAAGACACCTCAGTAATTCCTAATCTGGTCACCCACGTGACCAAAGGCGCCCATGCCTTGAGGACAAAGGAAATAGACAAATAAAGTAATTCAGAGCAGCCCAATATATCCAGCCAGAAAGAAAAATATAGAGCAACCTGCCTTTGTGTTAGCAAACATTATTAAGATTATAGCTGATGTTCTATTTATACTTGTTGAGTATAATTTATAGAACTCTGTTTGAATCTTATGCCTTTTAGTAAAACGTGCTCAGGTCTACCTCTTTGCCCCTCCCTATTACCTGCCCCAGTTTATGCTAATGAATGCTTGTAACTGTGATTGGTGGAAAACTGGTAACACCTCTGACATGTTTCAGCCCTTAAAAGCTGATCCCCCAACAATAAACTTCCCTTTTTGAACAGCATGCGTTGTCTTGAAGGCTTCTCTTACGAATTTCTCTAGTTCTTCTTTACAGGTCAGTTCTGCTCGAGTGAACCCACTAATAACTAGCAACCTTCATTTCCACACCCCCGCGGGTCGGGGGTCTCCCACGAAAGTTGCAGACCCCCATTTTACTTTTCAAATAGACTGAGCTGATGACATTCCTACCAGCAGTGAGTGAGGGCTCCTTTTTCACTACATCTTCACCCATACTTTTTGTTTCCAGCCTTTTTTTTTTTTTTTTTTTTGGTTTTGGGTCACACCCGATGGTACTCAGGAGTTATTCCTAGCACTTCATTCAGGAATCACCCCTAGCAGGCTCAGGAGACCAGATGGGATGCTGGAAATTGAACTGGGGTCTGTCCATGTTGGCCATGTGCAAGGCAAATGCCCTACCACAGTGCTATCGCTCTTGCTCCTGTTTCCAGTCATATATAAGCCATGTTCACTGGCGTGTTTTGATATAATTGTTTTGATTTTTATTTCCCTCATTATGATGCTATGTTGAACACATTTTCATCTGCCTATTGGCCATCAATATGCCCTCTTTGGGGAAGTATCAGTTTATCTCTTCTACCCATTTTCTGATTGAGTCATTTTGTTGCTGAGTTTTATGAGTGCTTTATATCAGCCTTTTATCTGGCCAAAGTTACTCTTGGCTCTGCACTCAGAAATCACTCCTGGCAGACTCAGGGGACCATATGGGATGCCAGTGATGAAACTCAGGTCAGCTGTGTAAAAGGCAAATGCCATACCCACTGTGCTATCACTCCAGCTCCTGAAAAACCTTTTTAATTTGACACAGTTCCATTTGTTTATATTATCTTTGCTAGTTAAGTAAAACTATTGAAGATTACTTCTGCTGTTTATATCATGGATAATTTTTCCTATATTTCCCTTATTATATTTTATTGGGTTCTGAGGTCTTTAACCCACTTTGGATTAACTTAAAATTTTTTTTTTGTTGCTTTTGGGCCACACCCGATGACTTTCAGGGATTACTCCTGGCTATGTGCTCAAAAATTGCTCCTGGCTTGGGGGACCATATGGGACACCGGGAATCGAACTGATGTCTGTCCTGGGTTAGCCACATGCAAAGCAAGTGTCCTACCTCTATGCTACCACTCTGGCCCCTTCAATTTTTTTTTTTGTATTTTATTTAATTTTTTGTTTGGGGGCTACATCTCGAGGTGTTCAGGTGTTATTCCTGGAAGGCAAGAACTCTTTGGTCTGTAGGAAATGGTAGAGGGTGGCTCTGGAGAACACTGCCAAGAGTATGGCCTCAAAGGGTACCATGGATGGGATATTTCTACAATGACCAAATGACCTTTTCTATTCCTGACACTTTTACACACTACTTAAAAATGGAGGAGTGCAGGTTTCCAGATTCATTTGTTTTCTTTTTCTTTTTATCACATTTTTTCTTGTTTTTAGGTCATTCTTGGCAATGCTCAGGGGTTACTCCTGGTTCTGCACGCAATAGTCACTCTTGGTGGCGCTCAGCAGACTATATGGGATGTCAGGGATTGAACCCAGGTTGGCTGCATGCCAAGCAAGAGTCCTACCAACTATACTATCACTTTTGCCCCTTCACATTACTCCTTTTTTTGGGGGGGGAGGGTACACTCATCAGTACTAAGGGGTTACTCCTGGATCTGCACTCAAAAATTGCTCCTGGCAGGCTCGAGGGTTAATATGGGATGCCGGGTATTGAACCTGAGTCTGTCCCAGGTCAGCAGTGTGCAAGGCAAATGCCCTACCACTGTGCTAATACTTTAGTCCCTGTTCACATTAGTCTAGAAGGGCCTGTGATGGCCCTTAAATCTGCATTCTGGCTTAAACCTTTCTCCACAGCTTTATTTTTCCACCTGCTGTTCCACTTGAATATTCCACAGGTACCTAAAGGTTCTGTTTCTAAACCCAAACCCCAAACTGTTTTCTCCTATTGTCCTCAACTTTGGAGTGACAATATGTCTCAGGCTGTTAACATTTTTCCATATAATCATGACAATTATAATGATAAACTTATTCATATTGTAAATAATTATTGATTGATTGCAATTAAGTATAATTGCTATAACTCCCTCTTGTAATCCTGAAAATGTTCTTTTAGGATTGACTGATGCTTAGTGTGGTCACTTTTCCAATTTTGGACAGTGGCAGGTCACCCTTTACATACTCATGCCATGAATTGCACATTTCTCTTACATCGCATTTCCTGAGCCCATTGTCTATATTACTCATATCCTATGGTAGACTCTGAGCCTCAGGACATCAGTAACAGGATCTTAGACTCATATGTGAATAAACCCACATGCGTTAATCCTACAAAGGAAAGGGAAGCAGGTCTGGAGCAGGGCTCACTGGGGGGAAATAATCCAAACCAGGCTGGAGAGAGATGAAACACGGGTCCAGGAACCTTTCCACCATGGGGAGAGAGAGAGATAGAGAGAAAAAAAAAAGACAGCTGGGATCACAGTATTTATTGGGAAGACAGGACCACCCTGCAGCATGGGGAGTGGGTTAAGGTAAAGAGCCTACCTAAAATTTCTTCTTACCCTGGGTGTGTGTGTGTGTGTGTGTGTGTGTTTGTGTTTTTCCCCAGGTGTGTTTTTGACATGTAAAAATAATTATTCAGGGTGATGGCTGTTATGCCATAACAGTTTAGGGAAAAGGCTGATTAATCCAGCATCTCCCTCTATTGTGATTACCAAAAATGAAGAAATTTGAGAGAGGAACTGAAATGGTTACTGTATTTTGCATAGGCACAGTAAAAACTGGGGAAATGAAAAAGGAAAACTTTTAGTTTAAGAGCAGGGGACCTTTCCCAGGAAGCATTTGATTATATGTCCAACTGCAGGTGCTCTGTTAGTTGATAGCAGTCAGGGAGGCAGAGGAAATAGTCTGCAGCTACTGGGTGGAATCATGGGCTGAGATAAGTCCTTGAGCCAAGGCCCACTCAAAAAGCCGATTCTGGTCGCAGAATTCTGGTTGTGAGCAGCAGTCCACAGTGGTGAGAGGTGGAAAGGGAGGGGGTGAGGCACTGTTCATGTTCAGGTGCCAGGTATGATTAAAGTCATATGCTGTAATTTCATGGGAAGAGAGGAAGCGGGTCTAGAGCAGGGCCACCACAGGAAATAATTCAAACCAAGCTGGAAAGAGATGAAACATAGGTCTGGGGGACCTTTCCACCACATGGAACAAGAGATAAAAAGGCTGGCCAGAATTGCAATATTTACTGGGAAGATAGGACCACCCCTAATGATTAAGGTAAAGAGATTATTTGGAAGTTTTTCCCTCCAGGTGTGTTTTTGATGTGTAAAATAGGAAGCCATAATTTATTTATTTATTTATTTATTTATTTATTTATTTATTTATTTATTTATTTATTTAGTTTTTGGGTCACACCCGGCAGTGCTCAGGGATTACTCCTGGCTCCACACTCAGAAATCCCTCCTGGCAGGTTCGGGGGACCATATGGGATGCTGGGATTCCAACCACCGACCTTCTGCATGCAAGGAAAATGCCTTACCTTCATGCTATCTCTTCAGCCCCAAGGAAGCCATAATTGTTAAGAGTGAGAAGGCTGATATGCCATATCAGTTTAGGATGAAGTCTGGTTAATTCAACACATTCTCATTTTTCTTTTTATGTTTTTGTTTTGTTTTGGGGTCATACCCAGTGTTTAGGGCTTACTCTTGGCTCTGCACTCAGGGATCATTCCTGGCAGGGCTCAGGGACCATATGAAATGCCAGGGATCAAATCTGGGTCAGCCTCATGAAAAGCAAGTGCCCTACCCATTGTACTATTGCTCCTATCCCTTATCTCCTCATGTTATAACAAAGGCAATTAAGGCTCAGTCTGGTGAATGCACTTGACCAAGGTTACATGTCCAGGCAGTGGCAGGTCCATGTAGGATCTCAGTCCTGTCAGAATCTTCCTAAGACTCTTCTAGGTGGTTTAAATCTCCTTCATTAAGCTGGACAGCTCAGCAGTCAGACTTCATTAGGCTGTGTGTGTGTGTGTGTGTGTGTGTGTGTGTGTGTGTGTGTGTGTGTGTGTGTGAGAGAGAGAGAGAGAGAGAGAGACAGACAGACAGAGAGACAGACAGATAGACAGACAGACAGACAGACAGAGAAGAAGGTGGGTGGGAGGAAGAGATGTTCTTGCCTTCTCTAGCAATGCTCACAGAATCCTAGCATATCCTTCTAGGCTCTTTGTTGATTTATTTAAGAAGTTTTACACCAACTTTCTGTTGGAGACATTAGCAGACTAGTTGAAAATCAACTCTGCTCTGACAACAGCTTAAGTATTGTCCCTTGGTTTTAAGTGACGAATCTACCGCTCTGAGTTGCAGCCTCACTCAATCGAGGCAGGACACCCTGATCCTATTTCTTGCTCTGTCTGACATTGATAGGGCATAGCTGAAGGGTCTAGCTAAGAGGCGATTTACTCCTGAGTGTAGAAAACTTCCCCTTTCTCAGGCTTTTCTTACCTTGGTTTTCACTAATAAATAATTTTATTTGGGAGAAAAAAAGATGAACACTTTTGCAAACTTTCTGTTCCACACTTGTACAATGAATAGGGTTAGATTAGATCTACTCACAGCTTAGCCTGGCTTTGAATTCCATCTTGTCTGGCTCCTCTTCTTATTGTGGGAGCAGACAGACACTCATGGTCATCATACATACAACATACATACATACATACATATCACTCATACTTGGAAACAATCCCAATATGTGTCTTTGCTTTTTTGTTGTCCAAACCAGTGAACTCTCTTTTTTCCACACTAGAAACTTAAAGTCATCATTCTTTAAATGTCAAATCCTCTTTTCTCTCTAAACACTCTAATAAGCTTATTATTTCAACCATTTATATTTAACATTAGAGTTTAATCATGAAGTTGTTAACCATAGAAAATTATTAAATAAGTGAGTTTAGAATGAGCATGGAACAGCTGTAAAAAATGAGTGAGTATTTCAGAACAAGCACTTTGGAAAAGAAATTTATGCATAGAAAACAATGGAGAATTACAATTAAGAGCTCTGGGGATCTCAAACTGATTTGTCCAGCTATTACATAGTCATTTCAATTTAAATTAAAATTGTAACTATTTTCTAGTCTACTAAAAATATGACGTGTCACATTAAGAGTTTTAATGGTGCGTTCTCTGGGGAATGCAAAAACGCGAGATTGTAGCACATAAATAACTATATAGTGAAGAGTGAATAAATTCAGTGCCAAAAATGAATATGATAAAAACAGAAATGACAGTGGATTATTTTATTCCCTCTAGTGAAGCGCAGCTCACACATTAGAGCAAAGAAACAGTTCACAGGGTGTCTAATTCCATCTCACTTTGTCAGAGCTGATGAAAAGAACAACACAAAAAAATTTAACTGGTTGATGAACTCAGGCATAAATGAGGCCATATATTTTGTTTCCAAAGTAAAATATTGTTTTAGCCTACAGAAAGTAGGTTGCTATTAATATTTGATAGCCCTGATTCATAGAAAATTGGATTAGTCAAGGCTTTAACCACCGTAGAACATGTTTAAGGCAATCGAATTTCTAAAGGGGAAAGAAAAAGATGCCATCAAAAGCAGGGTTCTCTGGACATGGGAGATTGAGAATCTTATTCAAACACAAGAAAATTGGATGAAAAGGATCAGAGCTTAGATATGGTGGGGAAACACAGACATTATTAGAAGTAAGAAAGTGGGACTAGAATTACTAGTCTTACTAGCTGGAGTAAGTACCATTTCCCCCTGGTAGCCCTGAGAAAAAGGAAACCAGTATATTTCATAATTCTTGTCATATTAGTATTTTCCTATGCCCAAGTACTTGAAGAAATTTGTTAATGAGAGCAGTAGTTCTCAAACGTAAGTACCCTCTAGAATCGTTTAAAGAATTGAGAAACTATTGATGCATGAATATCACATCTAGAGATTCTATTTAGCTTGTCTTGGGGTGGGGCACATGCATTTATAGAAAGATTATATATATAGGTAGGTATAGATATCACTATAGATATAGATATATTCATAGTGCCAGGGATGAAACCTAGAGCCTGATATGTTTGGAGCATGTGCTCTGCCCCTGAGTTGCATCCCTCATCCTGGGAAGCTATTTTTCTTAAGATATCCTGAGATAGCCCAAAGGGCTAGTCTGCATGTTTTGAGTGTGGGAGTCCTGGGTTTAATGCCTGGCATGGCACAGTTCCTGAGCCCCACTGGAAATAATCACCTAGCAGCACACCAAGAGTAGCTCCTGAGAACTCCCCAAGTTCAGGCCCCCAAAACAAAAATTCAAACAAAATAAAATTAAAAACAAAGCAAAACGGCTCCTGAGGTGGGTTTCATACGTAGCCAATCTGTAACTCCATGGTGTGAACTTTCTGGAAAGCATGTATATATTCAGAAGATGCAGAAACTCTAAATACAACCAGTTGTTACATTGATTTCTCAATGTGGGATTTTAGTTCAGTGAAGGCAATTTTAGAACCATTCAAATTCACTTTTCTGCCACTTAAAATCATAGGCCTTAGTACTTTCAACTATGAAATTAAACTTCCAACTAATGGAACTAGAGATTTTACACCCAACTACTAAGTGGGGACCAACTTCACATAATTTTAAATGAATTTTTTTTTTTTTTTTTTTTTGGTTTTTGGGTCACACCTGGCAGTGCTCAGGGGTTATTCCTGGCTCCAGGCTCAGAAATTGCTCCTGGCAGGCACAGGGGACCATATGGGGCGCCGGGATTCGAACCGATGACCTCCTGCATGAAAGGCAAACGCCTTACCTCCATGCTATCTCTCCGGCCCTTAAATGAATTTTTAAAGCATTTAGTGTTGAAAGCTGAAGAGATAATACAACGGGTAATATGCTTGTTTTGTATATGGGTGATCCAGATTTGATGCCCAGCATTCCAAATGTTCCCCTGACCCCCAACAGGAATGATCCCTGAGTGCAGAGTTGGGAATAAGCTCTGAGCACAGCTAGATGTGGCCCTTAAATTGAGAAAAAAATTAATTTTGGATCTAGAGAGATATTTCAGGGGCCTAGTTGTTTGCCTTGCACCTAGCCTCCTCCGGCTCAACGCCCAGTATCCTATATAATCTCTGAATACCACCAGGTGTAACATAAAAATTAAAGAAAGGAAGGAAAGAAGGAAGAACACAAGAAACAAGAAAGAAAGAAAGAAAGAAAGAAAGAAAGAAAGAAAGAAAGAAAGAAAGAAAGAAAGAAAGAAAGAAAGAAAGAAAGAAAGAAAGGAAAGAAAGAAAGAAAGAAAGAAAGAAAGAAAGAAAGAAAGAAAGAAAGAAAGAAAGAAAGAAAGAAAGAAAGAAAGAAAGAAAGAAAGAAAGAAAGAAAGAAAGAAAGAAAGAAAGAAGAAAAGAAAGTAAGAAAGTGTGATGAGGCCCCAGGTTTGATCTCCAACACCACATGGGCCACCAGAGAATTTCCAGGTGTACCCCTGCAGGCCCCTGAGCACGACCACAATGATCCTGTGTTCCCAGCATCACTGGGCCCCTGTAGCACTGCAACACCTGGCCCTGTCACTGAACCACAGTGGGGGACACATTGCCAGGAGGGGGCCCTGTGCCCCTGTAGCATTGCTGGTGAAGACCCCCTAAAATAAAAGAAGAATGACTCCCAGTTAACAGCACAACTAAATGCCCTGGACATCAGCATGAAGCGAGCAGGTGACCCTGATTATCACAGCAACATTGCCAAGGAGGGAGGGGAAGGACCAGGCCACTGCAGCAAGATGGGAAGTACAGGGTTACCAAGCAACCGCATAACAGTATCACAGGATTGCCTAGCAACTACAACAAACTTGGGGCTCAGGCTCCTCCCACATGCCTTATGCTTCCTACTCTCCTGGTGGGCCTCTTTCCTATCTGGCGCAGCCAGTTACAGTGGCCCAGAGCTTCAGAGTAGGAAGGATGGCAGTCAGTGAGAATAGAGTGTCTTCCTGTTATGGCTTTCTATTAAGAGCAAAGACTCGCCTCTGAAGCCAGGAAGAGTGCATAAGTTGATAACCTGCTTTGCATGACTCAGAAAGGAAAGGGAAGAGGAAAGGAAATAAACCTAAGATTGACCCCAGCATGATATAATCCCCTGTGCACTAGAGGTTTGGACTAAGGCCCCTGAGCTTTGCTGGAGATAGCAAAGTGTGCTACCCCCAGCAAGTTCTGGAAGCTCCTAAGGAAGTTAGGATGGCCCTGGTGAGCCCTCGGGGCCTGAACAAGTGCTATATTTAGCTTACAGTGCTGGGGCCACCTGGTTTTGGGAGTGTGAATTAAGAATTGCTGGTCAAGGTCCCCTGCCTCAAAGAGTGAATGAGCTCCTGGGTCTGATACCTGAGGTCCAGCCTATTCTTGGATTTTTTTTTTTTTTTTTTTTTTTTTTTTTTTTTGGTTTTTGGGCCACACCCTGCGGTGCTCAGGGGTTACTCCTGGCTGTCTGCTCAGAAATAGCTCCTGGCAGGCACAGGGGACCATATGGGACACCGGGATTCGAACCAACCACCTTTGGTCCTGGATCGGCTGCTTGCAAGGCAAACGCCGCTGTGCTATCTCTCCGGGCCCCTATTCTTGGATCTTGTGAGATTCTTTTACTCATTACAATTTTCTCTTTCTTGCAGCTAGTTTGAGTTGACTTGCTGACACTTGTGGAACCTAACTAACAGGATTTTCTGAGAGACTGGTATGAGGCAGGCAGGTGGAAAAGGAAAGAGGGCATAAGGTCAGTGGATTCATGAGAGTACAGAACATAGGCCAGACAGACGAGACTGAAATTCACACAGTGAGCAAGGGCCAAGCAGAGCAGATCCAGGAAAGAAAACAGTCTCTTTCGGTGCAAGGTAGGCCATGAGACGAAATGAGTGTTTGAAAAACAAATGGAAGCAGTGCTTCTAATACACAAAATATGTATTTTGGGAGTAGGGAGTGGGGAATCTGAACCCCAGGCATCACACTAAAACTTGACCATCCACTCTGCAGAGCTCTCTGATACCCGCCCAACCTCTCCAACCTTCCTCCAGTGCTCGGCTGCTGTTGCACCAAAGGGGCTCAGCCCACTTGCTGTTTCTTGTCAGAAACACCCAGACTGCATGAAGGACACAGGCTACTGTGAGGTGACTGGCAACTGAATAATGCATGAAACCAGCTGTGGCTGAGGGGCAGTTGCCCCCAGTGCAGGGGTGTGAAGATAGAAAGGAGTCCAGGGGACCCCACTTCTCAGGGTGGTATCTTCACGATTCAGTTCATGCTCAGGAAGATGAGCCAGTAATGAGCCCCTTATTGCCAGACTGGTCTTCTTCTGTGTTTTCTTGAGTTCTACAGGTAAAGGTACATAGACACTCCTGACATCTGGGATGTGAGCATTTATTGAGTAGGTAAATAGTATTTACGTAGGTGACTCTAGGCATCCCTATGTCACGGTCTTCTCTTTGCTTCCCCTGTAACAAACATCACTTGTCCTGTCCCTTCAGTGTCCTTCAGGGGCCACGTGGGTGTGGGTGAGAGCTGCTTCTCTCCTGCCTGGCACAAGTGAGAGGTCAGAGGAAGTTCCCTTCTCTTATGTCCATTTTACAAGTTTGCTATCTTCATTTCTGTAATCTGATTGGCTATACCTCATGCAGGTGAGATTTTATTTTATTTTATTTTTATTTATTTATTTATTTGGTTTTGGGGCCACACCCGGCGGTGCTCAGGGGTTACTTCCACCTCCACTAGAAACATTCTACCATAGACTTCCTGAAAGGCTGTGTAGCTGGGCTGGAAGCAGGCTAGAGTCACAGTTTTGCAGGGGTGCCTTACAGTTTATGAAGGACACCCCAAATCATTTTTCCTGAGAGGTAGTGTAGAAGGTGGGTTACAGTTTCTTCTTGCAAATTGATGAGGAAACTTAGTCTTCAAGAAAGCATGACCTTCCTCAGAGGAAATCAATCTTCTGGGGGTGATTTTTAAATACACTTAGAGGAATTGGGGCCGGTGAGGTGGCACTAGAGGTAAGGTGTCTGCTTGCAAGCACTAGCCAAGGAAGGACCGCAGTTCGATCCCCCAGCGTCCCATATGGTCCCCCCAAGCCAAGGGCAATTTCTGAGCGCTTAGCAAGGAGTAACCCCTGAGCATCAAACGGGTGTGGCCCGAAAAACCAAAAAAAAAAAAAAAGAATAAATACACTTAGTGGAATTGAATATACAAAATTATTCTGTCCTAATGGCAAATTGTAACAGCAGGGTGGAATCTCTAGAAAAAGTACAAGATTCTGGCTACTAAAGCTGGATTTGAATTCGAATAAATGAGAAAGATTTTTGAAAATACAGGATATTGGGATTCACTGCCAGGGATTTTGATTTTGTGCATCCGAGGTAGAGACTAGGGATCTCTGCAGAATACTCCCTGGAGCATGAGCAGTGTGGAAATGATGAGAGTCTGGGCAGAAACCTATGGATAGGGGTTGGCCCCTGTTGTTTTTACTGCTGTTGGCCTTGGAACCTCACTTTCCCATCTCTCAAGAAAAATGAGATGAATTTTTATACGTTCTTTTAATGAGCTAATTAAAACATTTATTGTTAGCTTTTGAAGCACATATATATTTATAGCAGGATTTTATTTATTTTTAAAATTTATTGAATGACTGTGAAGTATAAGGTTATTCATGATTGAATTTCAGATATAGAATGATCAGGTACCAGTTTCTTCATCATAGATGTCCCCAGTTTCCCCCCTACCCCGTCTATAATAGGCACTTTTTATTTTTTTTATTTTTTTTTGTTTTTTTTTGGTTTTTGGGTCACACCCAGCAGCGCTCAGGGGTTACTCCTTGCTCCACGCTCAGAAATCGCTCCTGGCAGGCTCGGGGGACCATATGGGACGCCGGGATTTGAACCAATGACCTTCTGCATGAAAGGCAAACGCCTTACCTCCATGCTATCTCACCGGCCCCGCACTTTTTATTTTTTAAACACTGTAGTTTGCAAAATTATTACTGAAAGGGTATCATGCATATTACTTTACTTCCTTTCAGCACTCAACTCAATGTCATAGAGGTCCCTTTCCTGCCTAACTCTCCTCCACGATGACAGGCTTCTAAAAATACTTCAAGTAGCTTCTATTTCCTCCTTCTAAGGATCTTTGGAGTTTTGGGGCCAAGGCAACAGCTCAAAGGGTGAAGCACAGACCCTGTCTGCTCAAGGCCCCAGTTCAGTCTCTATCTTTGTTTCACCCCTGCAAGCAGAATAGCCCTGATATTGTGAAACTCATGTTTGTGAAATCATTAAACATTAAAGATACAGGATACCTCAAAGATAGATGCCTTAAGTATCACTCAGAATGGCCTTTAGGCCCTGGGAAGACCCTTAGAAATGCTCCTTAGTTTTAAAAATAAAATACAGAAAACAGTTTTGGGATTTGTTTGTTTCATGGCCACTCTTGGCTCTTCTCAGGGCCTACTTCTGGCTCTGTGCTCAGGAATCTCTCCTGACAGGCATTAGGGGACTGTATTGGGGGAGACTGGGGATCAAACTCATTCAGACTGCATATAAGGCAAACACCCTTGCCTACTGTACTATCTCCTGGACCCTATTTTTGGCATTTATACAAATGTTTACGAAGAACAAAGATGGTTAAGCACTGTGGCAGGGTTCCCTAACCCCGTCTCTTATCAACTAGATTAGAAGCCCATCATCCCCAGAAGTGTGGGTCATTTCCATTGTGCAGTTAGGATCAAGGGCTTTCACATGAGGAAATGGGGGGAGGGCCGCTGAGAAGGGATGTACCCAGTAGTGCTCAGAGCTTATTTGTATAGCTCTGAGTTCAGGGATCACCCTTACTGAATTTCAGGGGACTATATAGGGTGCCAGGGATTGATCAGCATAGTTTGGGGGGCCATATGTGATGTTGGGAATTGAGCCTGTGTTGGCTACATGCAAGGTGAGTTCCCTAAGCCATATACTAGCTCCTCATACCTGTGTAAACTGTTGTTAAGTGTGTGATTCAGTGGCATCCACTACATTAAGTATTGTACAACTATCACCTTTAATTCCAGAAACTTTCATCATCCCACACAGATAGTCAGTTCATTAAACAACACCTCTGCTCGTTGGCCCACTTGACAGCATTGGGCAGTCACTGCTTTACCATGTTTGGATTTCCAAGATTTCTAGGTTCCCCAAAGAACAGAAATCAAATGGCAATTGTCGGGACTTTTTTCCTTTTTAAGGCTGACTAATATTCCATAGTGTGTTTATCGTAAATTCTGCTCATATATTTGTCCATTCACATTGTGAAAAATGCTGTTGCAAGGACATACCCAGTTCTTGCTTTTTACTCCTGTGGACAGTGTTTATCAGGGAGTGGAATTGCTGGATCATGATATTATTTTAGGTTTTCCTTTCTAAACCACCAACATCTCATTTTCCATAGCTGCATGGTACCTTTTGCATCCCTTATTATTTTTAGCCATCTCTTCCTATTCTCTGTCATGTCTCAACATGTCTCTCATTCATTTCCACTCCTCCAATATTCACCCTGTGTGTGGACCATGCTGACATGTCTGTCCCACTTATTAGAGAGGGAAAAAAGAAGTTGCATTAATAGTTAAAAGTGTGATATTATGGCCAGATCTGGCAGTAGGTGATTGATGGCCTCCATTACACCCCATTAGATATTTTATTCTTGTTAAATGAAGAGCAACCAACTTTGTCAAGTATTTTTCATTCCCTCTAGTCTTATTGGTCTGATCTTTTCTTCAGACGGCCTATAAATGGCCGCATATGGCCAAGTGTCTGCAGGAAGGATAGCTGGGCAGCTGGCATTCATTGGCCACCAATTTCCCCTGGCCCCCTTCATTGTGAACCTGACAGCACTGCGGAGCCTTGTAGATCTAACCAAATATATCTATTTTCTAATTGTCTATTTATCACCTTCTGGGCATTTGTGGGCCTCCTATCTGAAGGCAGAGGGGGGATGGCCTTGAACAATGATCCTTGTCAAGGCTCTCACTAGCTCTAAATTAGGGCCTAGTTGCTAAATAACTAATTTAGTCCTGCTATCAAGCTGAAAAAGTGGGTATTCAACGCAAAGAGCCAGCTGGGGAATTGATTATGTCTTCTCTCAGTGAGTGTGATAAACCTGCGCTGGAACCACCGTGGAAGGCCCCAGACGGCTCCCGGGGGGCATGGGCATTTTATCATGGGGAGCAGGCAGAAGCTCAGGGCCAGGGCCCATGTGATACCCCAAATGGAGGTCACCAGCCTGTCTCTTTATCTATGGTACCAGCCCTCCCTTCCCCACAGGGAGTTGGGCCCTCATCATCTCAACCTTTTTGGTCTGTGACTTCTGCTTGGAGCTGTGGAGCCATTTGTGGCCATCAGAGATGGACCCAGGTGAGAAATGGGAGTTGTAAGGGATGAAGGAATAACTGGTTAGCCCCAACTTCTAGCTAGAGTATAATTATTAAATATATCCCAGGTTTAGGAGAGAGGGAGAAAATAATGAAGGGGGAGATTTTTAGGAAAATATATTCATGGCAGCTACAAAATTTTGAATCAAGAAGGGAATTGGGTAACTGAAAATAATTATGATTTCCTGCTTGAAAACCCTAACACAAAGTCATAATTCATGGACCAGCCATCAGTTATTTTGTCTGCCCTATCAAGATGTCCCTTTCTGAATGGTTAAAGTCCACACTGAATGATGTGAAACCACTTCTTGGTGTTTGCTATGGTGCGGTGTCTAGAAAGTCATGATTATTGGTACCAAACACTCACCTGTGTGTGGCTGTGGAATTAAATGGGCTTTTCAGTCATTGTAAATGTGTTTCATCTGCACAATATTGGGTGAAAATTCGGATGGAAAAAGACAAGGTAACTCCTGCCCTGGCTCCCAAATACCAAAGGTTGATGATTCAACTGATAATAAGTGAATTACTAGAAGGCAAGTAAATAAGTAAGGACATATTCACTAGAGTTAACCATGGTGCTCAGAATGAATTTGGGAGATGGGTAGTTTGTGGGCAGGACTATTAGACTGAATAAATTATTTTTGGTCCAGTAGTCACTGAGAAGGAAGATGCAGAAGACACACAAATATTCTTAGAAAGACTCCTTCCTATGTGAAGAAAGAAAAAAGTATTAGGTGACTGTGGCAAACCCTACTTTTTTTTCACAAGTTTCAAGTTCTCTTATGTGGAAAGGATGAAAAGAATTGAAAGGATGATATTATAGTCGCTGAAGGAATGCTCAAAGTGCTAGAGAGCTCAGCCTTCATGCAAGCTGGGACTCTGTTTCCAGAACTGCATAGTTCCCCAAGGAACACCTTGGGCATGGTCCCCCAAAACTTTGGGTCTGATCTGACTCCATTAGAGATAATTACTGCTTTGCCCTTTTTCCAAGTTGATGAGGAGATCCAAACTCGTGGGAGTCAATGTTTTTAGACTATACATTCTAACAGACCCACTTTCTGATGAGAAGAATTAGATACAGCTAAAAGACTTCTAGAAGTTTGGTTCTTAAAAAGCACATGGCATGGTTACTTAGCAGAGTACCATGTATCATTCAAGCAGTGTGAAATAATAACCAATGATGTAGAAAAATGTTCTTAGGGTTGGAGATATAGTTCAGAAGTAAAGCACTTGTCTGTGTGAAGCTCCAAAAGAAAGGATAGAAAGAAGAGAGGAATGAAGGAGAGGAAGGGAGGAAGGAAAGATGAGAGGAAGATGAGAAGGAGGAAGTAGCTAGCTTCAAGCTTCAGTTTCTCCTGGTAGAAAACTACTTCTCAGGGGCAGCAGGGGAGCAGAGCAAATGTGTGCCCCATACCCCTTCCACATGCTGCCCTCCGATGGGCCTCTTTTTGCTTTGTCTGGAACCTGTACTGATGAATCTGTGTTGGAGAAGAGTCCAGCAGGACACAGGGGCCCCAAGGAGTGGGGTGGGAGCAACCCTGTGCAGTATAAGCCTGGGAGAAAGGATTTGGGCAAAGACTCTAGTACCAGCAACTCACTATCTTTCTGCAAAGGCTGATCTGTTTCTATTTAAATATAAATATTGTAAATATAAACAATATAAACATTTACATTTAAATATTGGAATTCCTGAAAGTCTTTAACGCATCTCCTCAGGCAGGGCTCAGGTTCACTCACTCCATCCTGCCCCTGAAAGCACTGTTTGGGGATGACTTACTAGTATCCCAAAACTTCCATTAATGCTGTGCTTTAAATGCTTGTAAAGGTCACTCACTGGAGCAAACACAAGACAAAGCACTAAGCACAGATTTAGTCATTTTTCCTTATAATTGCAAGCTTTGGATGCTGATGCTGTAAACAAATTTTTTTTAAATATCCCTTTATAAAAACAATACACTAAGTGGTTACTTTGCAGAGCTCATGAATAGAGAATGGGTTCTTGGGGCTAGGAGTATAATTTCCAGTGACAGTATCATCTGCAGATGCAGAATGGCCTGGGTCTTAAATGACTTAGATGGAAGTGAGGGTAATGCTCTGAGGGAGCTGGATCTGATTACTTGAGAAACAGCCCTAGTGGTGACAAAGATACTGATGTCAAAGGCATATGCGAGGAGCCTGACTAGCATTGTCCCATGAATTAAAAGAGAGTTGAGAGTATGTGGAACAGTTTCTAAATCTATTTGTAATTTGTGTAATGCTCTATCATATGTCAGTTTTCAGTGTCTATATATATATATGTATATATATATATATATTTTTGGTTTTTGGTTTTTGGATCACACCCGGCCGTGCTCAGGGATTACTCCTGGCTCTATGCTCAGAAATCACTCCTGGCAGGCTCAGGGGACCATATGGGATGCCGGGATTTGAACCACCGACCTTCTGCATGAAAGGCAAATGCCTTACCTCCATGCTATCTCTCCAGCCCCATTGTGTCTATATTTGTTTTACTTTTTGTTTGTTTGTTTTTGGGCAACACCCAGTGATGCTCAGGAGTTACTCTTGGCTATGTGCTCAGAAATTGCTCCTGGCTTGGAGGAACATATGGGACGCCAGGGATCGAACCCAAGTCCTTCCTGGGGTCAGTCGCGTGCAAGGCAAATGCCCTACTACTGCGCTATCAAGTTGGCCCTCATTTACTTATTTTTAATATTAATCTATTTAACTTTATTTAAACATCGTAGTTTACAAAGTTGTTCATAATACAGTTGTTTCTGGCATTGAATGTTCCAACACTAATCCTACCACCAATATAACATTCCATACTCCATTGTCACCCAGCCCAAGCTCCTCCCCCCCCCCACGGCAAACACAAAGAATTTTTTTTTTATATATTTCTTGTTAGAACTTAAAGGCTAATAGAATTATGGGGAAATACTTCAGTAAAAGAAAATTTGTGAAAATTGTTAAATCTGACAATGGGGTCAATTAAGTCATTGAGGGTTTGTTGCTGTTGAGTATTCCATGTTCTTGTTTGTTTGTTTATTGAGATTGATTGGCTTCTATACTACTTTCCCCTTCTAATTTGGTGTGTTCATACTGGGGTGTCAGTTTTGAGGAATTTGGGGGTGTTGTGTGTACACATACATGGATGCTCACTTCAAGAATTTTAGGATCTGTAGAATTGAGCCAATGAGTTTACATACTGGCAGGTTTGAGATGTGAGTGTGGCTGCTGGAGCTTCCGGAAGTATGGGGGTCTTGTGAGGAAGATGATTTCTCTCATTCTGAGAAGATCCCAGAATTTTCAGCCTTAAAATCAGAGTACCTGGGATTTTTGTCAGTCTGGTGTCTCTGCAGAGATTAGTTTTGAAATAGTGATGTTTTGTCCTCAGCATGGTGGTAATTGTGGGGTGTGAATGTGGGTATCATAGCTTTAAGAGAGCAGGGACAGGCCCACCCCATATGTAGGGCACCCAGAGTTTTCAGTTGGAAGCACTTGTACCCATGGCATTTAACAGCTTGGTTTGCATCTCTTCTGACATTAGTCATGATCTGTGGAGCTGGCCAATGAGCTTACACAGATATTGCTGTGGGATCCAATGTCTATATATATTTTTTTATAATAATTCCACTGGTACATTGATCATTTTATATAAATTACTTTGCTATAAATGTGTTCCCAAGGAGATAACTTAGTAGGTAGTGTGAATGCTTTGTCTGTAAGAACCCCATGTTCAATCCTAGAGACTGCAAGGAGTGACTATCAAGCACTGAGCGGAGAGTAGCCCTTTACCACTGCAGGGTATGGTGTCCCAAAAACAAACAAATAAAAACAATACTTTAAATTTTTTAAATAGGGGTTTGGGAGATAATCTTGGGATAAAGGCATTAGATTTTAATATGACTGACCTGGATTTGATCCTCAGTACCTCATATGGTGCCCCCAAACATCACAAGGAGTAACCCACTGAGTATAGAACCAAAATTAAGCCTTGAGCACTGCCAGTGTGAGCACCTCCCAAATAATAAGTAAAACTGAAGCCTCATCCCCCACCCTTTATCCCTAGGTAACTTGACCTGACCTGCAAGACCCCTCCCAAATAGGAACAGAAAGTTCCCTCAATATAGTTTAAAAGTATAGGAACATGAAAGTTCCAGAATAGTGCTTGGTAGAAAAGCACTAAAAAAAAATTTTTTTTTTTCGGTTTTTGGTTTTTGGGCCACACCCTGCGGTGCTCAGGGGTTACTCCTGGCTGTCTGCTCAGAAATAGCAGCTCCTGGCAGGCATGGGGGACCATATGGGACACCGGGATTCGAACCAACCACCTTTGGTCCTGGATCGGCTGCTTGCAAGGCAAATGCCGCTGTGCTATCTCTCCGGGCCCGCACTAAGAAAATTTTAAGTTACAGGTGTATAGTATATTTTGCAGAAATGTATGTTTTTGAAAAGGGCTGGTATGTTAATTTTCACTTTATTACATTGCTGCATGAAAATATTAACCCACCTTTGGTTAAAGGTGGAGTTAGATTACAAAAGGTTCTTTTATATTTCAGAGAAGGGGGAGATGAAGCCTCATCCCCCACCCTTTCTCCCTAGGTAACTTGACCTTACCTGCAAGACCCCGCCCATTCCTGGGAGGGGTCTTGGAAAAGGTAGATAAAGCCTTTGACCAAGGGGATTCGGGCCCCTTTTTTGGGTCTCTGCCCTTTTGGTCTTTGGCCAGCATGGAGGTGAAAGGGAAGATGGATGAAAGAAGTTAAGATGCAGGGCTAGCGAAGAATGGCTGTGCTTGAAAGGTTATGATGTAGGCCACACACATGTGGTGGATAGGGCATGAATAAAGCTGATGCTTCCTGATGCCTGCCTGTGAGTGAGTTCAATACCCGTCACTTTCCTGGACCCCAGACCCGCCAGTTGATGGGGGATGAAGCCACGTGGCCGGGGCCTAAGGATAAAGGCTTCCATCCTTCTCCATCCAGCACCATAATTAATTATTTAATGCAACATAAAACAAATATTAAATTTGCTAGGGGCTGGAGAAATAGCATGGAGGTAGGGTGCATGCAGAAGGACGGCGTTTCTAATCCTGGCATCTCATGTGGTCCCCCGAGCCTGCCAGGAGTGATTTCTGAGCATAGAGCCAGGAGTAACCCCTGAGCACTGCCACGTGTGATCCCCCCAAAACATTTTTGCTAAATATGTAGCCTTCAACTTGGCCCTGTATTACTATAAGTTTATGCATAAAAGTCTTTTTTAATATATAAAATCTTTATTTAAGTACCATGATTACAAGCATGATTGTATTTGGATTTCAGTCATAAACAGAATCCCCCCCTTCACCAGTATGCATAAAAGTTGGTGGAAAGCTTTGTTCTGGAACTTTTATTGCAAAGTTAGATTTATGGGGCCGGGCGGTGGCGCTAAAGGTAAGGTGCCTGCCTTGCCTGCGCTAGCCTTGGACGGAGGGTTTGATCCCCCGGTGTCCCATATGGTCCCCCAAGCCAGGAGCAACTTCTGAGCGCATAGCCAGGAGTAACCCCTGAGCGTTACCGGGTGTGGCCCCAAAACAAAACAAAACAAACAAACAAACAAACAAAAAAGAAAAGTTAGATTTACATTGATAAGAGTCTAGATGCATGCCTGGTGTCTGCACAAGGAGAGAACTAATTGACCCCAACCTCTTCCCTACAGTGAGATCTCTGGGAACCAGTGGGAGGGTGACCAAGGCCATACAAAAAAATTCAAGTTCTGTGACAGGGAATTACAACTACAAATGCCATCTGGGAATCAAAGTGTTCTTTTCCATCCACTAACATCTCTCACATTGAGCCTGAATGTAGTCTCAAAATAAGCAAAGAGAGATAGTACAATGGGTAGGGCACTTGCCTTGCACATAGCTGACCTGGGTTCAACACCAGCACTCCATATGGTTCCCCAAGCACAACAGGAGTGATTCCTGAATCATTAAAACTTCCCTGACTCTATAAATATGGATTCTGGAAAGAGACCAGGGTGGTGTCCTTGAAGATTAACATCAATGGGGCTAACTCTTATTCTTTGGGGTGCCAGGAATTCAACCCAGGCCTAACATATGCCATCCAAGTGCTTACCAGTGAGTTGCATTTTCCAACCTAGAGAAATAAACTGTTTTTGCTTGCTGTTTCCTAAAATAATTTAGAAAATCTATATCCTTCTTGAACATTTTGAAGTTGACACCAAGGCTATCTTAAGCAATTTAAAAGAAACTATTTTAAATAATTACAAAGAATTTAATGTCTGTAACATTATAGGCAGACACTATAAGAGAAGAGTCTCACATTGCTATGTCCCATAAAATACAAATATAGCAATTTGATACCCACAATCATTCCTTTAAAAAAATACACTTACTTAACAGTAGGAAATTGTATTTCCAACCCACTTCCCCCACCAAATTTTATTCTAATTTTATTCTAATGTAATATATTTTTATGCTCGAAAGTCTTTTATTGATTTTCCTATCATACTTCTCTGCAGCAAAGAGATGTATATAAATTGAAATTGTTAATTTCCTGTGACCATAAACCTCAAAGAACTAAAAATAATTTCTTCGAGATTGAGTTATCATTTTCCCGCTTAAGAATAAAACTTGATACAAAGATGAATAGATTGCAAGTGTTTATAAGTAATTAATAAACAGTTAAATATCAGAAGTGATTCTTTGAATGACATGAATGAGGGCTAGAGCACCTCATTTTATCAAGTGGTTTGTATGCTATAAAATACAAGGGGAGCGATTCATGGAGATTCTGATGGTAGAAGCAGTCACACCTGAAGTTGTGCAGTGCTCAACCTGCACAATTGTTTGTGTTGTCCAGAATTTGGGGAGTTGTGATCATGTGTCTTGATTCAAGGTGACCTTAAGAATACCATTTGTGGGCCCAGAGAGATAGCACAGCGGCGTTTGCCTTGCAAGCAGCCGATCCAGGACCAAAGGTGGTTGGTTCGAATTCCGGTGTCCCATATGGTCCCCTGTGCCTTCCAGGAACTATTTCTGAGCAGACAGCCAGGAGTAACCCCTGAGCACCGCCGGGTGTGGGCCCCCCCCCCAAAAAAAAAAGAATATCATTTGCTTGTCTTTCAAGCCATGTTTTCTTTCTTTTTGGAGGGCTCCATGCCCAGCAATGCTCAGGGGTTACTCCTGTATCTATGCTCAGGAATCACTCCTGGAAGTCTTAGGAGAATCATATAGGATGCCAGGGGTCAAATCTAGGTTGATCACATGCAAGGTAGATACCCTACTTTCTGTACTATCTCTGCAGCTTCTCAAGCACATGTTTTCACTTGAACATGTATCTCCCTTGCTGTCTCTATGTATCTTAGTTTCCCCCTATTTTTCCATTCTGTGTCATCTCTTTTTTTTTTTTTTTTTTTTTTTTTTTTTTGGTTTTTGGGCCACACCCGGTGATGCTCAGGGGTTACTCCTGGCTATGTGCTCAGAAGTCGCTCCTGGCTTGGGGGACCATATGGGACGCCGGGGGATCGAACCGCGGTCCATCCAAGGCTAGTGCAGACAAGGCAGGCACCTTACCTCTAGCGCCACCGCCCGGCCCCTCTGTGTCATCTCTTAAACTCAATTGTTCTCTCTTTCCCCTTACATCCTTTTTAAAAAAATTACTTTACTTAAACACTGGTTTACAAAATTGTTCATAATACAATTGTGGTTGGCATTTATTGTTCCAACATCAGCCCCACTACCAGTATAATATTCCTTCCTCTATTGTACCCAGTTTCCCACCCACTCCTAACTGCCCCATAGGCTGTCACAAAATAATTTATTTCTTGGCTAAAGAAATGATGAAAAATACTTCAGTTAGAAGAAAATTTGTGAAAATTACATCTCACAACAAAGTCATGAAGTCATTATCTGAAGGTTTACTAAACTGTTGGTTGCTAGTTGAGTCTTCTGTGTTGTTTTTATTTACTAAGATTATTTGGTGCCTATTCTACTTTCTCATCTAATTTGATGTTTTCCTAGTAGAGGTGTCAATATTGAGGAATGTGGAGATGTTTTGTGGTCACAAATATGGCTATTTGCTCCAGGAACCCCAGGCTCTGTAGAACTGGACCTATGAGCTTACATGTTGTTGGCTGTGAGATGTAGGTGTAGTTTGTGGGGCTTCTGGCAGTACGGTAGAGAGGTGTGTAGGGATACTTCCCACTTTCACTGCAAAAAGACCCAGATTTTTCAGTCTGAAGACTAGTATACCTGCTTTCATATCTATGAAGAGATTAGTTGTGAAGTAGTGAAGTGGCAGCTGTGAGATGTAGATGCAGTTGTTGGGGCTTTGGCAGGTATTCAGCCTGTTCCCTCTAGAGCAGGGGTCTCAAACTCGTGGCCCGCGAGCCATTTGTGGCCCTCCGTACAACATTTTGTGGCCCGAGGCCGGCCTTCAAATATCGCAGTACTTGCAATTATTCGCTTACTGAATAATCACAATATAAATCGCATTAGTAAGAAAAATATCGCATTAAACATTTGCATACCCCAAGTAGTTCCGTTCGGGGTATGCAAATGTTTAATGTGATTTTTTGTGATTTTTTCCTTACTAATGTGATTTTTTTTATTGTGAATATTCTGTAAGCGAATAATTGCGAATACTTTGCGCCTAGCACAGACGTCATTTCCGCTGCTCCTGCCCGCTGTCCCTTGCATTATCGGAGGCCTAAGGGAGAGAAGGGAGAGAAGTTTATTACAGAATTAGATTTTGTCATACCTTCATCATGACTTCATCAAAGCCTGCAGTGAAGAGAAAGATTGATGACGAGCACAGACAATTTTCAGGAAAAGTGGGAGACGCAGTATTTCTTTGTTGAGCACAGGGGCATCCCCACATGTCTTGTTTGCTCAGAGAAAGTTGCAGTGCACAAGGAATACAACTTGAAACGCCATTATTCAACTAAACATGCTGAGGAATGTGCAAAATATCAAGGAAATGAAAGAGCGAAGGGGGTTGCCAGTCCTAAAGCATGTCTAATGAGGCAACAAGATTTCTTCAAGAAAGCAACCAAAGAGAATGTTGCATCAGTTGAAGCTGGTTACATGGTTAGTGAGATGATTGCTAAGGCAGGGAAACCATTCACAGAAGGAGAGTTTGTTTAAAAATGCATGTTACAGGCTGCAAGTATTATCTGTCCAGAAAAGAAAGGTCAGTTTAGCAAAATCAGCCTTTCTGCCAACACTGTGGCAGAGCGTATTTCTGGCATGTCAAATGACATTTATCATCAACTGTGTGAGAAAGCCAAATGTTTTGATGCATAGTCAGTTGCTCTTGACGAAGGCATAGATATAACAGACACTGCGCAGCTCACAATTTATGTCTGTGGTGTTGATTCCAATTTTGAATTGACAGAGGAGCTGCTCACAATAATTCCAATGCATGGCAAGACCACCGCTAATGAGCTATTTTGGCATCTGTGTGATGCCATTGAGAATGCAGGTTTGCCATGGAAGAGGTTTGTTGGAATAATAACCAATGGAGCGCCATCGATGACAGGGAGGAAAAATGGACTGGTGGCACTTGTTCAAAAAAACTTGAAGAGGAGGGTGTAGAGAAGGTCATTGCTCTTCACTGCATTTTCCATCAGCAGGCCCTTTGCAGTAAATGCCTGCCGTGTGACAATGTGATGTCTGTTGTTGTGAAATGCATCAACCAAATCAGATCCAGGGGCTTAAAGCACAGGAGGTTCCGTGCTTTTTTTTTTTTTTTTTTTTTTTAGAGGAAATATAGTCAGAATATGGAGATGTGCTCTATTTCACTGAGGTACGTTGGCTCAGCAGGGGAAATGTCCTGAAAAGATTTTTTGAGTTGAGAGAAGAAGTGAAAGCCTTCATGGAGAAGGATGGGAATACTGTTTCTGAGTTGAGTGATCACAAATGGCTCATGGACTTAGCTTTTCTTGTTGACATCACACATAAGCTGAATGTATTAAACAAGATGTTACAAGGCTTGAGGCAGCTTATCAGTGCTGCCTATGACAATGTGAGAGAATTCTCCACAGAACTTGTGTTATGGAAATCCCAGCTCTCTCAGACAAACCATTGCCATTTCCCAGCATGCAAGGAACTTGTGGGTGCAGGCATACCATTCAGTGGTGAGAAATATGTTGATGCTATTTTTAAGCTAGGGAAGGAATTTGATCACAGATTTGCAGACTTCAAAAAGCACAGAGCCACTTTCCAAATTTTTGTGGACCCCTTTTTCCTTTGATGTGCAAGATTCCCCTCCTGTGCTTCAAATAGAGCTCAATGACCTGCAATGCAACTCTGATCTCAAAGCCAAGTTCAGGGAGATTAGTGGAAAAGCAGACATGCATAGGCAATTTTTGAGAGCATTGCCCCCCCAGCTTCCCTGAGCTTTCCTGAATGTTCAAGAGCACCATGTGCCTTTTTGGGAGCACATATTTGTGTGAAAAGTTACTCTCCACATTGAACTTCAATAAGTCAAAGTATAGGTCTAGACATAATGATGATCATCTTCAAGCCATACTGAGGGTCTCAACTGCTTTCTCTTTAAAGCCAAATGTGGTTCAGATTTGTGAGAAGAAGCGCTGTCAAGTCTCTAGCAGCAAGGAATAGGCAAAAGATGCCATGTTCAGAAGAACTGTTCATGATCTTCACTCAATGTTTTATTCATGTTCAGAAGAAATAATTAAAACTGTTAATAAGGACGTTTGAGGACTTTTATTTATTTATTTTTTTTGTGAAATCCCTTATGCTGCCCTGCCTCACCCTGACTTTGCCTCCAGGTAAATTGAATTTGAGACCCCTGCTCTAGAGGTTCCCCAGAGTTTTCAGTCAGAAGAAAGGCACACCCATGAATTATAGTGACTTTGCTTCCATCTCTTTCAAGATTAGTCATGAATTTATGGATCTAAACTCTTAAGTTTCTATAGTTGTGGCTATGTGTGTGTGGCTGCTGGAGCTTCCAGAACCTCTCATACCTTTCTTTAAAAACAAAAACTTTATTGATAGACTAATTCTTTTTTGATTGAGATGTAAGCCAAGCCATCAAAGATTACAGCTCGAGCAGCACAAAGCTGACCAGCTCAGGAGGAGAATGTGGGCCAAGCCCCAGCCCTAGCAAAGCCAAGCTTATTGTCTCATTATCCATAATCCCCATTTTCCTGTTGGCCCTATCTCATCATTTACCCTCTATGATTCCTTGCTGGGATGCCAATCTGACCATACTACAGGTATTCCGGTTGTTGGGCTGATATCACCAGGGCCTTTTTGGGAACAAGTGCAGGCATCCTCCTCCATATCTTCCTTCTTCCAGGAAAGCCTGGCAGCTGTAACCACGCCCACAAACTCTGTTGCCATATTCACATAGGGCCTTGTGAGGTCCTATGTGCAGCTGAGTATTTGCCCCTAAATTTTGTAGTATCATAGCTTTGAATTTCTGGACAACTTTATTTGTTTGATGTTTTCATCCTAAAGGAGCAGCCCAATTTAACAGACTGGACACATAACAAAAAGAGCTTACTAAATCTTCTGCCATTGTACTAATGACTTCATTGATGATACAATAATTTTCACAAATCAACTCACTACTGTACTTTTTATTTTTTCTCTTCTATTCCATTTTATTTCTCCATTTTATTTTCCTTCTGTCTCCCTATTTTTGGTTCCTTTTGTTTTTTAATTTTTCCCATTTTAAAAATAACTTTTCTTTCACTTATCTGGAAACAAAATATATTATGATGAACTATGTCAACAATGTGGTGCATTTTCTTTAAATAAATAAAAAATACTTTATTTAAAGACCATGTATCACATAGCTGGCATAGTTGATTACAATACATTTGTTTCTAGATTAGTGGGAGCAAAATTATTTAAAAAAGAAAAATTGTGAAAATTTTTATAATTATTGTATTTTGCAATGAGATCATTAAGTCATTATCAGAAAATTTAGCAACTCTTGTTGCTAGTTAATCATTCTGTTACTTCTTTGAGTTTCGAACATTATGTGGCTTTAGGTACACATTGGCATCTAAATTGGCGTGTTCCTAGAGGGAGGACAGTATTAAAAATATTGGAGTTGTCCAGGAATTCCAAGTACTGTTTCTGATACTGCAGCTTCTGAGGTTTCAGCTGCCAGGACTTCCTGAAGTACAAGAAGGCAGATTAGGTGTCTGTACTCACTCCAGAAAAGTCCTGGTGATATCAGGCCAAATACTGGGGTACTTGGAGTATTGGTCAGATTGGTGACTCTGCAGAGAGTTGTAGAAGAGTGGTGAAGCAGGGATATTGGTGAAGGGGCGATTGTGGGTGATAGATGTAGCAAGCATGGCTTTAGTAGGTTAGAGATTTGGTTTGCCCTCTTCTGAGATTGCCAGCATTTGGCTGCATGGTAGGTATACCATAGCTTGGTGCGCATTTCTTTGAAGTCATATATTTATAAATAAATTTCATACATTCAAAGCTATCTTGCTTCACTAAAAAAAAATAAAAGAATGCCATTTACAAAATTTTCTCTTTCTTTGATGCACCTGAAGTTTTGACTCAATTGAAGAAGGCATCACAATAAAATTTAAGAAGAAACAAATATGCTTATTTATTATTCTAGATGGGAAGCCAGGAAAGGAAAACAACCAGGATGCTCCCAGAATGGGCAAAGCAGTTTTAGCAAAGAATTCATCTGAAATTTAAGAACCCAGGAATATATTTCCTTCATCTTATATATATATATATATTTTTTTTTTTGGTTCTTGGGCCACACCCTGTGACACTCAGGGGTTACTCCTGGCTATGCATTCAGAATTTTCTCCTGGCTCAGAGACCATATGAGATGCCAGGGGATCGAACTGTGGTCCGTCCTACCACTTCTGCCACCGCTCCAGCCTCATCCTTCATCTTATTTTTGCCAGGTGTTCCTCAGAAGGTTTTTTTTTTTTTTTCCCTAGTTACGGGAACCACACCCTGCGAGTCTCAGGGTGACTTGTGCATGGGGCCAGGTGGTACCTGGGCTCACATTCACATCACATGCACAAGGCAGTGCTTGACTCCCCAATACTTGACTCTCATTACCCACCTCCCTGCAAAGTTTTATACCCCAAGAAGGCTGAGCACCTTTGGTGGACATCTCTTTAGTCCAGCTGATGGAGTCCACACAGGACATTAGGACTGGCCCGATTGAAAGCTTTGTTATTTTATTCTAGTTTTTAGTTTTGGACTACATCCAGTCATGCTTACAGGGCTATTCCCTCTCTACGCTTGTGGAATTGCTCCTATGTCTTTGGGGGAAGTTTGTGGAGATTGAATGCCTGTATGCAAACATTTACTTAGCCCTCAAGCTATTTACTAATCCAGTATTTCTATTAGTAGTCAGATTCTCTGATCTTCACTTTTGACAGGAGCTCTCAGTCAAGAACCCCAAAACTACAGAGAAAACCGCAAAGCCCTTCCCTGAGTGAATACCTGGGGGGTGCCCCCAAAGCAGTCTTAGAAGAATATTTTAATAGCACCCACTTGTTTAGAGTTGGAGAAGTGCCAGGCACTATTCTCAGCATTTTCTTAATCTTGTTTACTCTTCTCTCAAACCCAAGAGAGCACTTAACATTTATTCCCATTCGGCTGATGAAACAGAGAATGTTTTGTATTCAATGATGCATTTCAAGTTACACTCATGCATGGGAGGAGGGAACTTTCAAACTTAGGCCAGGAAGTCGGTCAAACTCAGGAGCCTGAGTCCTTCTCTGTCCCATCTTGTCACTTTAAACAAAGGGTGGCTCCAGAGAGATAGTACAATGGGCAAGGGAATTGCCTTGTTTGCAGCCAACATGACTTCCATCCCTGGAACCCCTATGGTGCTCTGAACCCCTTCAGAAATGATCCTTGAATGTAGGTCCAGGAGTTATCCCTCATCACTGCTAGGTGTGAGTCCCTTAAAAATATCCCCACCAAAAATTAATACAAAGAGATGATTTAGTGTGTCTGTTATGTATCAGACACTTTGCACATGAATTGATTTAAGACTTAGTATAGGGCCCAGAGAGATAGCACAGCGGTGTTTGCCTTGCAAGCAGCTGATCCAGGACCAAAGGTGGTTGGTTCGAATCCTGGTGTCCCATATGGTCCCCCATGCCTACCAGGAGCTATTTCTGAGCAGACAGCCAGGAGTAACCCCTGAGCTGGGTGTGACCCAAAAACCAAAAAAAAAAAAAAAAAAAAAAAAAAAAGACAGTATAATCTGAGTAATTGTACAATCTTAACAAGGTGAAGAAAATGAAGCCCAAGATGGTAGGAACCTGAGTCTGCATCTTGGGTCCCACATCACCTATCGAAGAACAGACTCTTGCTTTTCCCTCTGGTGGTTCCCCAGCCATGGCTGAGTTGATAAACACAGTTCATCAACATTTACAGGAAGTCTTTTGTATAAACTTCCTTGGATTTTCCTAGGAAGCATGTGTACTATAAAACCAGTGACACCACTCTCTTGGGGAGCCTGGCTCTGAGTCTATCTGGTGTAGCCCACATTTTCCAAACTTTATTTCAAGAGTGCTTCTAAACTCTCTGGGAATGAAAGAAAAGGTAGGACCTGACTTCAGTGGATTTCACATGCAGTATTATCTAACTCTAGAAGATCGGTGGCCAATAAGGAGTTGTAAGAGCAAGAAATTTATTTTGATGGGGAAAGGGTTATGTAAAGTTTTACAATACAGTACAAACATGGTCACTGCTGTTTAGTTAATTCAGCCACAGCCAGTAGCTTAGTCTGAAGGATTTGAACAGCTGTGACCAAAAGGTTATTCTTTGCTTTTGTTTGTTTGGGGACCATACTAGGTGATACTCTGGGGTTACTCCTAGCTCGCACTCAGGAATTACTCCTGGACTTTATGAGATGCCAGGGATTAAACCCTGATTGGCCTCATGCATGTCAAATACCCTACCCACTATCTACTATCTACTACCCCTACCGACTATCTCTCTGGCCTCTGTGGTCATAGGGTTTTAGCTTGAAGTGCCCAAGTTCACATGATTTTCTGATTAGATAACATCTGTACTGAATTACTACAGTAATAAGTTAATCGATACATTAAATAATATATCATTACAGTAATTTATGTATGTATTAATACATTAATCCATGCTAAATGTTCTATTGCATAAGTCATTATATTCTTGTTACTGCTGAATAAAGGTGATTGAACACTTCATGCTATTCTTTTTTAAATAATATCTTTATTTAAACAATATGATTACAAATATGTTTTGTAGTTGGGTTTCAGTTATAGATAAGAATACCAGGGCTGGAGAGATAACATGGAGGTAAGGCATTTGTCTTGCATGCAGAAAGATGGTGGTTCAAATCCCGGCATCCCATATGGTCCCCTGAGCCTGCCAGGAGTGATTTCTGAGCTTAGAGCCAGGAGTAACTCCTGAGCACTGACTAGTGACCCCAAAATAAAAAAAATAAAAATGATAAGAATATCCTCTTCATCTTACCACCAATGCCCCCCATCTTCCTCCTTTTCCACTCCCTGCCTGTATTTGAAACAGGCATTATATTTTTCTCATTCATTACCATTGTCATGATAGTTGTTAGTATAGTTATTTTTCTAACTGCACTCATCACTCTTCGTGGTAAGCTTCATATCATGGACCAGTCCTTCCAGCCTTCAACTCTATTGTATCTGGGTATTATTACAATAATGTCTTTTATTTTCTTAAATCCCACAGATGAGTGAGACTATTCTGTGTCTGTTTCTCTTCCTATGACCTATTTCACTCAGCATAATAGTTTCCATGTACATCTTATAAAGCAAGTGTTCTATATACCATATGATCATTCCAGTCCCTTGACTACTCTAAAGAAAGATACTCTACAGAAAGGTAGTAATGTTTAGGACCTAATTCTTTTTTGGTGTGTGTTTTTGGGCCACACCCGGCGGTGCTCAGGGTTTACTCCTGGCTATCTGCTCAGAAATAGGTCCTGGCAGGCACGGGGGACCATATGGGACGCTGGGATTCAAACCAACCACCTATGGTCCTGGATCGGCTGCTTGCAAGGCAAATGCTGCTTCTAATTCTTGATTTATTTCTGACAAGCCTCCAAATTTATCATGATCTATTTTTCTTTTAATTGTCATGGAAAAATATTTTCCTTGTTTGAGTAACCTCTAACATTTCAAGGTTATAAATTTTGGCTTGCCTACAGCATTATATTCCTGTACATCACCATGTTCTTCCTATGTGCCAATAAACCTCATTTAATTCTCCAAAGTAGAGAATGCTGACTCTGTTCCTTTAGTTGGGGCCAACACTGAACAGTGCCTGGGGGCCATATCCAGTGCTGTGGGTCATAACACCTAGCAGTTCTAGGAGGGACACCATACCACTTGAGGGGTTGACCTCAGGATACTTCATGAAAAGCATGTGCTCCAGCTCTTTGAGCTGTCTACTCTGCCCTGTTGACTCATTTTTTGATGAGGAGAATGAAAATGAAGATGGAATAATATATAAAGAGATAGGTGGTGAGTAGTGGACTCAGGATTTGAACCTAGGTTCTCCTTTGATTGTTGCCTATATAAGGAATCTTAACCCAGCTCCTCTAAACCTCTCAGCACCCTCTAAAATATAGCATCTGTCCCTGAACATAGTGCAGAATGGATACTAACATGAATACCCCCCTCTCAAATGTGGCATGGATGGAGCATCGGGACTGGTAACAATCAAGATGACCAGTGTGTGATCTTAGGCTAGTCATTAACCCTCTCTGGAAATAAGTTTTCTCATCTATAGAAAACAGCATGGACAGGAGGATTTCTCAAACTTTATATTTCCAAAGTCCTATGCTTCAAATGCCACCAGAAATGTATAGGAGCTTTGTGGAGCTATTAGCCCATCTGCTATTCTCCCCAACTTGACCTTTTCTTAAATTCATTTCATTAATTCTCTTATTCATAAGAATGCGTTTTCATTTCATGGTTCCTATGTTTAGTGCTTTCTCCTGATGATGCTGCTCTTCCCCGGTATAATTTTTTGTTCCATTAATTTCCAAGGACCATTTTGCCAGATCAGAGTGTTAAGAGTCATTCACACCTCTTCCATTTGTCTAACCAACCGCTCATCCATTTCTCTCCAGAAATAATTGCATATGGTTCAATAAGTTTATTGTTCAAATCTGTTTACACTTCAGGATGCATCTCATCAGGATATGCTATAAAGGAGGGAAGTCAGTTTCCAATTATCATTATTATGTCTGTTTTTCCAAGTTCTCCAAACATGCTTTTTATTCATTTGCAGGTACTATTTTCAAACATTTTCAAAGTTACTGTTTTGTTTTTTATTATTAAATATATTGAAGACAGACTTTAACTGAGATTATGGTCAATTCTTTCCAATGTTGATTTGCCTCTGCTTTGAGCCACACCCAGAGCTAACCCTCTTTGGATCTTTTCCTAATCACTGGCCTTGAGTAAGGCCCACATATCATGTGTTTAAATGTTTAGCATTAGACACATGATCTAAAAGACACAGTATCTATTTTTTCCTTATAACATAAAGTCATTAAGATAAAAGGTCAAAAGTCAAATTACTAATGAGTAAATATGAATTAGAAAAATTATGCCCCAAATGTAGAATGTTTGTCTTTAATTTTTCTTTTTCTTTTCTTTTCTTTTTTCTTTTTTTCTTTCTTTTTTTTTGGGGGGGGGTCACACCCAGCAGCACTCAGGGGTTACTCCTGGCTCTATGCTCAGAAATCGCTCCTGGCAGGCTTGGGGGACCATATGGGATGCCTGGATTCGAACCACTGACCTTCTGCATGCAAGGCAAATGCCTAACCTCCATGCTATCTCTCCGGCTCTCTAAAAATTAGCTCTTCTAGTTTTTAAACATTTTATAAAATTAAGCAAATATGGGGCCAGAACAATAGTGCAGCAAGTAGGTTGCATGTGACCAACTTAGATTTGATCCCCAGAACCACATACAGTCCCCCAGGAACTACCAGGAGTGATTAAGCCCAGAGCATTGTTGAGTGTGGCTCAAAACAAAACGAAAATGAAACAAACAAAAAAACCAAAATTAAACATAATAAACAAAATTAAAATTAGAGCCTATCTTATTTTAGTGGCCAGCGTCCATCTGAAGTTGATGTAAAGAAGTGCCATTTTGCTGCGTACATGTTATGTCTAGGATTACAGATACCTATTTAATTTTTTTTTTTTTGTGGGTGGCAGCGTTGTTTTATGACCACACCAACCTGTGCTTGAGGTCACCCCTGATGGTGCTCTGGAACCATGCAGTGCTGGGGATCAAGCCCTGCCAAGCATGTGTTCAGCCTTTGAGCCAGCTCCTGGGCCCCCAGATAGACACACACTAATGAGCAAGTGGGCTGATTTGCTAGTGCAGGCAGTTCCTCAGCTGTTCTGTGCTGCTGTTGCGAATGTGCTAATTAGGGAATACCTCTGGAACCAGGAATTACAACAGGAAGAAACATCTGAAAACGGACTCTGAGCACTACTGGGAAATGGTGGCTGTTATGCAAGGAAGGATTGCATTTCATGCTCTTGGAGGGCAAGGATTTGACGAATTAATTTGTCTTTACTCTGATGGAAGCACATCCCTGGCTCCCATCTCTGGGCACCTGCAGCTCCTCTCACACAGCTTGAGACCTCCTGAGTCTGCAGCATTGATTCGAAGGCAGAGGTGGGAGGTAGAAGCCCAGAACTGAGGTCTGGATCATGTTGGGGGCCAGTTGCTCTCTGGGTTGGCACAGGCTCCACCAAGGTATCGGTATTAGTAACATACTGACGCTTCGTGGGTGCAGGCCGGGGAGCATACTCAGTTGGGAGTAAGATATATATATGCCATTCGCTTGTCTCTCTTTTACTTGCCTACCTCCACTCTGGAGAAGTCTGTGTTCTATTATGAACATAACTTTCTTTTTTTTCTTTCCCCTCACATCTTTCTAAATAAATTTCAGTAAAAACTACCTTGCTTCACAAAAACAAAAAAGATTTAAGAAGCTATAGATATGGATATAAATTTCAATACTAAGTACATATACTATGTATTATTCCCATATTTTCTATTCTATCACAAACATTTGTCTTATAATGATTCTTATGTAATATATTTTTAAGGACTGAATAATATTCTATACATGTTATTGGTTTTCTTTTTAATGAAGCAACATTGCATTATAAGATTATGTAAGTTGCAGGTGTGTGTCCTTGAAAACCAATATATTATAGGGATTGGAGAGATAATTCAGTGAGTAAAGTGGTAAAGTAAAATAATACAGTGGATAACTTGCCTTGCATGCAATTGATTTGGGTTCTATCGTTGGTGTCCTTTACGATCCCCCAAGCCCTGCCAGGTGTGATCTCTGACCATTGAGCCTGAAGTAATCCCTGATTATCATGGGTGTGGCCCAAAAAGCAAAACTAAAGCAAAAAAGAATGAAAATCAGGAAATCAGCATGTATAGATATGACACAAAGTCCACCACTGAAAGTCTGATTTTACCTTCCAACTTACATTCTTCCCTTTGTCCTAATTTATCCACCTTCAATCCCTCCTTATTGTAACTACTAATTGGTTTTATAATCTGAAAATTTTAATTTAATTTTAATTTTTTTACTTCATCTGTTTATTTTCTCCATACTATGTTTGAGTGCTGATGTCTCACCTTCTGACTTTTTTCACTAAGTGGATTGCTCACTTGGTCCATCCACATTATTGCAGGATTTTATTTTTTTAATAGTAGTATTCCCTTGTATATTGAAATACCATATTTTCCTTAATTACATGTCTATTGGTGGTCACTTAGGTTATATCCAGCTCCTGGATATTGTAACTAATGCTGCAGTAACATGTAATTATTTATTGATCATTCTGTTGAAATTTTTGTTAGTTTCCATTTTTATCCCTTCACAACACTATCACAATTGCTAGCTGTATGTATATCTGGGGTCTATTTTCGAAGCAGGTTTTGGGTGAAAGAAGAAATAGAATTGGGGGCCGGGAAGGTGGTGCTACAGGTAAGGTGTCTGCCTTGCAAGCGCTAGCATAGGACGGACCGTGGTTCGATCCCCCGGCGTCCCATATGGTCCCCCCAAGCCAGGAGCGAATTCTGAGCGCATAGCCAGGAGTAACCCCTGAGCATCAAACAGGTGTGGCCCAAAAACCAAAAAAAAAAAAAAAAAAAAAAAAAAAAAGAAAGAAAGAAATAGAATTGAATTAGAAAGTGGTTCCTTTAAAAATCCTACCCTCATGTGGCCTGATGTAGGATGCTTGCCTTACATGAGGCTGACTTGAATTCAGTCCCTGACATCCGATCTGGTCCCCTGAGCCTGTCAGGAGAGATCCCTGAGCAATCTGGGTATGGCCTAAAAACCAAAACAACACAAAGAAAAACCTAATCCAAAAAAACACTATACTGGGACCCGATATCCTGTGTTCTTCCACCCAGGTTCATCCCTAGAACCCCATATGTTATCCTGAGCTTTGTCAGGAGTGATCCCTTTGTCCAAAGCAAGGAGTAACCCCTCCAGCATCACTGGGTGTCCCCCCCAAACAAACAAACAAACAAACAAACAAAACCCTATTCTGAATATAAACCTTTTTTTTAAATTGAAGTAACATGATGTGTAGCATCATAGAGGCTTCAGGTGACCAGATTACAGATAAACATCTGTATCTACATTATATTCACCACCAAAATTCTAGCTTCTCTTCTTCACAATATATTTTCTCCATGGTCCCATCTCCTCTCTCTTCCTCTGCCGGTAACCACTATTCTGTTCTTATATGTTAGTTAAGTAAGTTTGTTAGTTCTATTTCTTTGTCTTCCATGTCTGAATACAATTATATGGGAAGTTTCTCACTCTGACATTTCCGTTTTAACCATTTTATTGCAAATGACAGAATGTCACCTTTTTAGAAGCTGAGTAGCTTTCCATTTCATATATACACACCACAATCTCTTACCAGTTCTTTTTGTTTTGGAGCCCTGCCTGTTAGTGCTCCAGATTTATTACTAGCTTTGCAATCAAGGATCACTCCTGGCAGACTTGGGGAACCATATGAGATGCTGGGGATCAGGCCCAAGTCATCTGTATAGAAAGAAGGCAAGCACCTCATCCATTGTAATATCTCTCCAGACCCAGTGCTAAGGTCTTTTGTTTTTGTTTTTTTTGTTTTGTTTTGTTTTGTTTTGGTTTTTGGTTTTTGGGTCACACCTGGCAGCACTCAGGGGCTACTCCTGGCTCTAAGCTCAGAAATTGCTCCTGGCAGGGTCAGGGATCATATAGAATGCTGGGATCTGAACCACCGTCCTGCATGCAAGGCAAACGCCTACCACCATGCTATCTCTCCGGTCCCGCGGTGCTAATGTCTTTTGTGTAAGGATGGATCTAGCAGGGGTCTCAAACTCGCGACTCGCAGGCCCTTTGCAGTCCTCTGTACAACATTTTGTGGCCCTGCCCTAGAGGAATCTTTTTGTTCTGTTTTTTTTTTTTTTAGTTGTTTGGGTCACACCCCCCAATGTTCAAGGCTTACTACTGACTTTGCACTCAAGGATCACCCCGATTTTGCCTCCTGCGGCCCTCAGGTAAATTGAGCTTGAGACCCCTGAGATTGAAGATTGGAGAGAGAGGATGGGGGGGGGGGAGAGGAGAGAGAGAGAGGAGAGAGAACTGAAAGAAGAGAGAGGAGAGAGAAGAGAGAGAGAAGAGAGGGGAGAGAGAGGAGAGAGAAGAGAGGAGAGCTTTGCCATCTGGAACATTCTGGAAGTCAAGGATTGAGTCCTTTTCAGTGCCTAAGGACTTCATTCATTGCCCCCTTCTGCCCCCTGCTGGCCGGCTATCAGACGCCAATCCTATCCCTGACTCGTGGGGAAAGGTCTGGAAACTTGGTGCACTCTCTTGCAAGTAGCCAAGGAGCCCAGGTTAGAGCATTAAGTTCTGCCAGACTGAGAAATGGCTGCTGTTTCTTTTCTAGAAATTGCATACTTTGCACTGTGCTTCCAGATGTCTCATGTCTCATTTGTGCAGCAAATGTTCCCAAGTTCCTCCTTGGTGCCAGGTCTATTCTTGGAGAGTGCTGCAAACTCATCCCTCATCCGTGAGGAATGCACCATTCAGAAAAGGCAGAACTGGCTGCATACCACTATTATAAATACCTACCACTAGTGTGCCAAGAGAGGAATAGAGACAAGGCTATAGACATTCAATCATTTAACCACTGTTCATTACCCCCGAATTTTCATTGTTTGGAAAAGAAGTCAGTTGTGTCTGACTTGAAGAGTATCCCTGGCTACTTGAAGAGTAGCCAGGAATCTGTGAATGTTTTTGAAGAAATAAATCAGTTATGATGGCTTTAGACAATTGGGTCATTAACCAATGACCAGTGTCCTTATAAGAGGACAAAACAGACTGGGAGGGGAGGTCAGGTGAGGGCGAGGAGAGAGACAGAGATGCAACTACAAGTCAAGGAATGCTGAGAGCTCCTGGAATTGGGAGAGACAAAGTTTCTCCTCTCAAGCTTTCAGAAAGACCATGGTGCAACCAACACTTTGGTTTTGGAGCACTAGATTTCAGAAACATGAGAAGATATTTCTGTTCATTTAAGAAGCCCCGTTTTCAGGAATTTGTCATAGTAGCACCAGGTGCTGGTAACAGTGGTAATTCTTTTTTTGTTTTGGTTTTTGGACCACACCCGGCGTGCTCAGGGGTTACTTCTGGCTGTCTGCTCAGAAATAGCTTCTGGCAGGCACGGGGGACCATATGGGACACCGGGATTCGAACCAACCACCTTAGGTCCTGGATGGGCTGCTTGCAAGGCAAACACCGCTGTGCTATCTCTCCGGGCCCAACAGTGATAATTCTTGAAAATGAAAATTGGTAAACTTAGACCTAGTGGGAATATAATGGTGTGTGTGTATGCGTGTTTGTATTAGAGAGAGATATAAATAGAAGGAGAGTGAGAGAGAGAGAGAGAAAGAGAGAGAGAGAGAGAGAGAGAAAGAGAGAGAGAGAGAGAGAGAGAGAGAGAGAGAGAGAGAGAGAGAGAGAGAGAGAGAGAGAGAGAGAGAGAGAGAGAGAGAGAGAGGAGGGCAGGTTGTAGCCCCAGCCTGGCTGTTGACAGACTGGGTGTCCCTGAGTGCAACCTTTTTCCTCTGGATGTTGGTGCCTGGGTCTATGTAGGAAAGCTGGAAGTAGGACAGTGGTTTTCACAATTTATTCTGCTGCAAGTTCATTTCCTAAATAGAATGTTCTTTGAAATAGTGACATGCCTTTGATTTTGAATTTTGAGTTACACCCAGTGGTGTTCAGGGACTATTCTTGGCTCAGTACTCAGGGAACCATATGAGATACTGGGAATTTAAACTAGTTGGCCACATTCATGAAATTGTTTAGTTCTTAGGACGCACAAGTAGACTCAGAGATCTTTGCCATGGGTTCTAAGAGAATGTGTTCATGTTTATATCTGCTGTGGAAAACCACCATGAATGTGATGACTGAAAACAAAAAATAAGTTTTCTCACAGTTCTTGAGACCAGAATCAGATTCACTGGCTGTGACTAGGTGGTGGCAGGCTGGCACTCTCTCAGCATCTTTGTGGGAAATTCCACATCTTGCCCCTCCCAACCTGAGGAATTGCCAGCATCCTTGGCATGTGGCCCTAGCTCTCTTTTAGGGGGGGGGGAACATCTAGAAATGCTCAGGGGTCACTCCTGTTTCTGCATGCAGGGGTCATTCCTGATGAGTTTAGGGGACTATGTGGGATGCTGGGGTCAAACCCAGGTTGGCCATGTGCAAAGCAAGTGTCCTATCTGCTATACTCACCTTGCACAAAGTTTATTGTTGGGACCCAACAGTAATCATGGTTTACTCCTGGATCTGCACTCAGGAATCACTCTTGGCAATACTCAGGGGATCATATGGGATGCCAGAATCAAGTCTGGATTAGCCTGATGAAAGGCAAGTGCCTTACCCACTGTATTATCTCTCAACATGAATATACTTAAGACCAGAAAACAGATATCTCTTCATCTCAAGATTCTTTAAAATTTCTTACTATAAAATTGTGATTAATAATTTAGTTAATACAGTTGTTTCAGGCATTAATGTTCAAACATTAATCTCACCACTAGTATGACCTTTTCTTCACCAGTGTTCCTAATCTCCCACCCACCACCACCTGCCCCCTTGCAGATAGTTACTTCATATTGTTTGTTACAATACAAACGCAAATGGATTATCAAAACTTGTTAGTATGATTAACAAGAGTCAATTTTAAATAATTGTTGTGTGTCTCAATGGTGTTACCAAAGTAATTGTATAAGGATTTACTGGTTCCAGTTGAGCCTTCAGCCTTCTGTGTTACTCTTTAGGCTCACAGAGCTTGGTGGTCTTTTAATGTAACATTTCCATCAGATTTGCTGTGTTCCTACTGGTCTGAAACTACTGTGAAATATTTGGGTGTTGCACAGCCACTTGAAGGCACCTGGTCCAGGATATATAGGTCTGGAACATACTTGGTAGCTTGGCAATTTGATAAAGTTAAGCTGTGGAGCTGGTCCATTTCTATCGGACAGTTTTGGATATAGCTGTGCCTTTATGCAGAAAGGGTAATCTGCCACTACATTCACTGGAGATCCAGAGTTTTCATCTGGACCAGATTACCTGGGAAGAGTCAGCAGCCATAGTTTTCTTTTGTAGAAATGTTGGACCATATTTAACTGGGATGATAAGATGTGAGTAGAGGCTTCTGGGTTTTCTAGTGGTGGGTGCTGGGGATGTGTTGGGAGACTTTGTCCCCATTCTGAGAATACCCCAGGGTTTTTAGTCCATAGTCCAATCCTACCTGAGAAGTTTCAGCTGCTCATATTATGTGAGTTCAATCTCAGAGCTGGGTAATTTCTGTTGGAGAGTGTTGGAGGGTGTTGGAGGGTCTTGGAATTCTGTGGTTCATGCAGAAAGGGGAATCTGACCTCCTCACCCCAGAAAGATCCAGAGTTTTCAACCCAGACCAAACTACCCAGGAAGAGTAAGTGGACATCATTTTCTTTTGGAATTTAGTAGAGACTCTGGGCATTTTTCTGCTGTGAAGATGTATGAGTGGAAACTGCTGGGTTTTCCTGTGGTGGTGGAGAAAGTTGAGTAAGGGGGGCTTGGTTCATCCCCATTCTGCCTCTAAATATTCTCAATTTAATTGTACCTGCAAACTCAATTTTGCTGTGTGAAGTGAGCTCAACAGTGTAATCTGGAAGCCTGATAGGAAAGGACAGTGGTGGAAGTAGTACAGAGGTTCCATGGTCCCAATAGGGATAGACAGACACATCCTGTGTGTTCTCTCCCTCTTATCCTTATTAACCTCATCTTATTCTTTCATTTGTAACTTATTTATTTAGCCAACACAAAGTATAAAGTTACAAGGTTGTTTATGACTGAGTTTTCAATCATACAATGTTTGAACATCCATACCTTCACCAGTATTCACTTTCCTCCATCAGTGTCCCCAGTTTCCCTCCTGCCCTTTTGCCTGCCTCAATTTGTTTGTTTGTTTGTTTTCTGTTTTGGGGTCACACCTGGCAGTACTCAGGAGTTACTCCTGCCTCTGTGCTCAGAAATCGCTCCTGGCATAGCCTGCCTCTATTTTTATTTTTCCTTTTAGGCACTGTGGTTTGCAGTACTGTTTCTGAAGGGGTGTTACACTCACTTTACCTCCTTCCAGCACCCAGTTCTTGTCCAGAGTGATCACTTCCTACTATCATTGTCATAATAGTCCCTTCTCTGAATTAAGTTCTGTCCTCCCCTTATGGCAGGCTTCTTACTAAGGACCAGTCTTCCCGGACTTCATTTCTTTTGTCTCTGAATATTATTCTTCTAAAATGCTTCTTTAAATCCTACAAATAAGTAGAATATGATTATTCTATGTTTATCCCTCTCCCTCTGACACTCATCCCAATAAAAAAGTTGGAGAGCCAGAGAGGTAATTAAGACTTGTCTTGCATGTGGCTGACCCCAGTTTGATCTCCAGCACAACTTAGAGTCCTTTGAGCCCTTCCAGAAATGTTCCCTGAGCAGAGCTAGGTGTAAGCCCTGAGCACTGCTGGTGACAGTCTAAAAAAGAATTTGAAGACATTTTGGGGGTGATGAGTAAAGCATCTTGTGGTCTTGTGGTGTCAGGGTCCTGGGCAGTGATTGTGTTTCTCAGAACAGCTGTTAAGAGGCACAGCTGGCTCTGAGCAGCCATACATGGAGGCAGCCCTGTCCAAGGCTCATCCAGCCCCATTGATGGCTGAGGTTTGTGTGTATGTTGCAGGCTCTGGGTGTCCCCAACTCTGTGATCCTCTCAGCCACGCACAGTCCATTTCTTAGGATTACAGAAAGCTGAGATTTGAGAGGCAAGGAACATTGCTCAGGACTACATTGTATGATTAGAACCCAAACCCAACTGAATGCCCCAGAGTATCCATGGAGCTTGGGTCTTTGACACCCTGAGCTAAGGGGGCATACTGCAGGTGCAGGGGCACATATTCCCTTCTGCAAAGCTCTGTAGGTAACTCACTCCAGTTCCCTAATCTTTCTCCTGATCTTCAAGTTTCTGATGAGTTTCTAAGGAAAACAAGCATGGGACCCCTAGTCACTGATCCCAGTGGAAAGGCTGGGAAAGTTATGGGCAGTTTCCCAGGACAAATGATGGACAGACCTGTGTCTCCCACTGTCATAGTCTCAGAATCTCACTTGCAGGTAGGGTGGTACACCCCATATGTTCTAGATCCAGCAGTAACCATTTGATGTCACTCAACAGGTATTCACTGGGCAGCAATGCTAACGAACGCCCTGTCCAATGCTGATGGGAAGACAACATAGTTCCCATTCTTATCAGAAATGAAAATCCTTTGTGAATCCATAGCAGATGTCCTGGGAGGTATGGTCGGTGAATGGGAACACAAAGAAGGAGGCACTGACCCCTGGCAGGGAGCTTGGGAGAAAAGTGAAATAATGACACTCTCATGGTTCAGTGTCCTGGAAGCTCTGGCTTTTTTTTTTTTTTTTTTTTTTTTTTTTTTTTTTTGGCTTTTTGGGCCACACTCCGCGGTGCTCAGGGGTTACTCCTGGCTGCATGCTCAGTAATAGCTCCTGGCAGGAACGGGGGACCATATGGGACACCGGGATTCGAACCAACCACCTTTGGTCCTGGATCGGCTGCTTGCAAGGCAAACGCCGCTGTGCTATCTCTCCGGGCCCGAAGCTCTGGCTTTGTTCTTATTCCTACAGCAGGAAGTAGGAATAGCCACAAACAAGTTATTCTTCTAAAAGCAAGAAAGTTAGTCACTAGCGCATACAGGAAATGCATGGAAGCAGAAAGAAGATAAAAACCACCAAGAAGTGCTCGCTTCGGCAGCACATATACTAAAATTGGAACGATACAGAGAAGATTAGCATGGCCCATGCGCAAGGATGACATGCAAATTCGTGAAGCGTTCCATATTAAAAAAAAAAAAAGTCAACCAGACTGAAACCCAACAAGAATATACTAGACCTGAGGAGAGAAATGGAAGAAAGAGGCCTAGTGGATATATATAGGACACTCCATCCCCAGAAACCTGGATACACATTCTTCTCCAATGTACATGGGACATTCTCCAGGATAGACTACATGCTGGCACATAAAACATACCTCCATAATATCAAGAGGATAGAAATTTTGCAGACTACCTTCGCTGACCACAAGGCTCTGAAATTATTTGTGAATTCCAAAGGGACTCAGAAGAAAAACTTTAACACCTGGAAGTTAAACAGCCTCATACTCAATAACCAGTGGGTCCGAGATGAAATCAAGAAGGAAATCAAAAGGTTCCTGGAAACAAATGACAATAAAGACACAAACTATCAGAACTTATGGGACACAGCAAAAGCAGTACTGAGAGGAAAATTTATAGCTTTGCAAGCACACATCAGGAAGGAAGAAGGAGCTTACCTGAGTAGCTTAATGACACAGCTAATAGAACTAGAAAGTACTCAACAAAAGGACCCAAAAATAGGAAGACAGAAGGAAATAACAAAGCTGAGAGCAGAAATCAACGAAGTGGAAACCCAAAAAACAATCCGAAAGATCAACGAAAGCAGAAGTTGGTTCTTCGAAAAAATAAACAAGATTGATAGACCACTGGCAAACCTAACAAAGAAAGAGAGAGAGAGAAACTTGATAACTCGTATTAGGAATGAAAAAGGAGAGATCACTACTGATATGACAGAGATTCAAAGTGTAATCAGAAACTACTTTGAAAAACTCTATGCCACTAAAAATGAGAACCTGGAAGAAATGGATAAATTCTTAGACTCTTATAATCTTCCACGGTTGAAAGAAGAGGATGTAGCATATCTAAACACCCCCATCACCATTGATGAAATAAAAATGGTAATCAAAAGTCTGCCCAAAAACAAAAGCCCAGGCCCAGATGGATTCACTAATGAATTCTATCAAACTTTCCAAGAGGAACTACTACCAATCCTGGCAAGACTCTTTCATGAAATTGAACAAGTGGAAACACTCCCAAATAGCTTTTTTTTTTTTTTTTTTTTTTTTTTTGAACTTTTTTTTTTTTTTTTTTGGTTTTTGGGCCACACCCGTTTGACACTCAGGGGTTACTCCTGGGTATGTGCTCAGAAATCGCCCCTGGCTTGGGGGGACCATATGGGACGCCGGGGGATCGAACCGCGGTCCGTTCCTTGGCTAGCGCTTGTAAGGCAGACACCTTACCTCTAGCGCCACCTTCCCGGCCCCCCCAAATAGCTTTTATGAAGCCAACATCACCTTGTTACCTAAACCAGACAGAGATGCTACGAAAAAAGAAAATTACAGACCAATATCGCTGATGAATGCAGATGCAAAGATCCTCAACAAAATCCTGGCAAATAGGATTCAATACCTCATTAAGAAGATCATCCACTACGATCAAGTAGGTTTCATCCCAGGAATGCAAGGATGGTTTAACATCCGTAAATCTATCAACATAATACACAACATCAACAACAAGAAAAATAAAAACCACATGATTATATCAATAGATGCAGAGAAAGCATTTGACAAGGTCCAACACCCATTCTTGATCAAAACTCTCAGCAAGATGGGAATGGAAGGAACCTTTCTCAATATAGTGAAGGCCATCTACCACAAGCCAGTGGCAAATATTATCCTCAATGGAGAAAAACTAAAAGCCTTCCCTCTAAATTCTGGCACAAGACAAGGCTGTCCTCTCTCACCACTCCTATTCAACATAGCACTGGAAGTACTTTTTATAGCGATTAGGCAAGAAAAAGATATCAAGGGAATCCAGATAGGAAAGGAAGAAGTCAAGCTCTCACTGTTTGCAGATGACATGATGCTCTACTTAGAAAACCCTAAAGACTCTACCAAAAAGCTTCTAGAAACAATAGACTCATATAGCAATGTGGCAGGCTACAAAATTAACACACAAAAATCAATGGCCTTTCTATACACCAATAGTAATAAGGAAGAAATAGACATTAAGAAAACAACCCCATTCACAATAGTGCCACACAAACTCAAATATCTTGGAATCAACTTGACTAAAAATGTGAAAGACCTATACAAAGAAAACTATAAAACTCTGCTCCAAGAAATAAGAGAGGACACGCGGAAATGGAAACACATACCCTGCTCATGGATTGGCAGGATTAACATCATCAAAATGGCAATACTCCCCAAGGCGTTGTACAGATTCAACGCTATCCCTCTAAAGATACCTATGACATTCTTCAAAGAGGTAGATCAGGCACTTTTGAAATTTGTTTGGAACAATAAACACCCTAGAATAGCTAAAGCAATCATTGGGAAAAAGAATATGGGAGGAATTACTTTCCCCAACTTTAAACTTTACTACAAAGCAATAGTTATCAAAACAGCATGGTATTGGAATAAGGACAGACCCTCAGATCAGTGGAATAGGCTTGAATACTCAGAAAATGTTCCCCAGACATACAATCACCTAATTTTTGATAAAGGAGCAGGAAATCCTAAATGGAGCAAGGAAAGCCTCTTCAACAAGTGGTGCTGGCACAACTGGCTAGCCACTTGCAAAAAATTAAACTTAGACCCCCAGCTAACATCATGTACGAAGGTAAAATCCAAATGGATTAAAGACCTCGATATCCGACCCCAAACCATAAGATATATAGAACAACACATAGGCAAAACTCTCCAGGACATTGAGACTTCAGGCATCTTCAAGGAGGAAACTGCACTCTCCAAGCAAGTGAAAACAGAGATTAACAGATGGGAATATATTAAGTTGAGAAGCTTCTGCACCTCAAAGGAAATAGTGCCCAGGATTCAAGAGCCACCCACTGAGTGGGAGAATCTATTCACCCAATACCCATCAGACAAAGGGCTAATCTCCAAAATATACAAGGCACTGACAGAAATTTACAAGAAAAAAACATCTAATCCCATCAAAAAATGGGGAGAAGAAATGAACAGACACTTTGACAAAGAAGAAATACAAATGGCCAAAAGACACATGAAGAAATGCTCCACATCACTAATCATCAGAGAGATGCAAATCAAAACAACAATGAGATACCACCTCACACCACAGAGAATGGCACACATCACAAAGAATGAGAACAAACAGTGCTGGCGGGGATGTGGAGAGAAAGGAACCCTTATCCACTGCTGGTGGGAATGCCGTCTAGTTCAACCTTTATGGAAAGCAATATGGAGATTCCTCCAAAAACTGGAAATCGAGCTCCCATACGATCCAGCTATACCACTCCTAGGAATATACCCTAAGAACACAAAAATACAATACAAAAATCCCTTCCTTACACCTATATTCATTGCAGCACTATTTACCATTGCAAGACTCTGGAAACAACCAAGATGCCCTTCAACAGACGAATGGCTAAAGAAACTGTGGTACATATACACAATGGAATATTATGCAGCTGTCAGGAGGGATGAAGTCATGAAATTTTCCTATACATGGATGTACACAGAATCTATTATGCTGAGTGAAATAAGTCAGAGAGAGAGAGAAAAACGCAGAATGGTCTCACTCATCTATGGGTTTTAAGAAAAATGAAAGACATTCTTGCAATAATAAATTTCAGACACAAAAGAGAAAAGAGCTGGAAGTTCCAGCTGACCTCAGGAAGCTCACCACAAAGAGTGATGAGTTTAGTTAGAGAAATAACTACATTTTGAACTGTCCTAATATTGAGAATGTATGAGGGAAATGTAGAGCCTGTTTAGGGTACAGGCGGGGGTTGGGTGGGGAGGAGGGAGATTTGGGACTTGGGTGATGGGAATGTTGCACTGGTGATGGGTGGTGTTCCTTTTATGACTGAAACCCAAACACAATCATGTATGTAATCAAGGTGTTTAAATAAAAAAAATGCAAATAGAAAAAAAAAACCCACCAAGAAAGCATTGCCCAGGCCAAGTCTAGTGCCAGTATTGAGGTGTGAATCCTTCTGAGTTTTTTCCTCCATGGATTTTACTCTGAATCCTGTTGTTTAGCCTGCTTTAAAGTAAACAACAAAACTTGAAACTGGAGAGATAGGGAAGCAGCCTTGCATATGGCTAATCCAGGTTCAATCTCTGCACCCCATTTAGTCCCTGAGTCCTGCTAGGTGTGATCACAGAGCTAGGAGTAAGCTTGGAGCACTGCTAGGTATGGTCCTAAAACAAAACAAATCCTTGCCAATTAATATCTAAGTAGGATTTATCAGTGAATAATTTGGGATAATTTAATGTTCAATTAGATGCATAAACTTGTTAGGTGTTTGCATTATATTTTAAGCAATCCCTAGTGACCAGATATATAGATTAGTATTATTTCAGATTTTACTTATTTTTTGTTGTTGTTGTGGTTTTTGGGTCACACCCGGCAGTGCTCAGGGGTTACTCCTGGCTCCATGCTCAGAAATCGCTCCTGGCAGGCACGGAGGACCATATGGGATGCCGGGATTCGAACCAATGACCTCCTGCATGAAAGGCAAATGCCTTACCTCCATGCTATCTCTCTGGCCCCTATTTCAGATTTTATTATATGATTATAGAATACCATTTAAAAAAATTGAACCATGCCTTGTTGTACTCAGGGAGCACTCCTGACAGTGCTTGGGAGACCATATTGTCCATATAGTGCTGGGGATTGAACCCCAGTAGGCTATATACCTTACTCTCTGTACTTTCTAGCCCTTAGAGCACCAGTATTACATCTTTGTACACAAAGTTAGTTCTTCTACATCCTGGAGTTTAGCTATTTAGCATAATAGATTAAGTTTATTTAATTATTATTTTTTATTTATTTGGGATTTAGGATCACACTTGGCAGTCTCAGGGAATCTGTGATCAGAAATAACTACTGAAAGTACTTGTGGAAGACCATATGTGAGAACTGAACATACACGAACTACATGCAATTCAGGGTACTTAGCCACTGTACTCTCTCTCTGGTACTAGGGCAAGCTTATTTTAACAGCCAGTTTTACCTTCTGCTAAGGCTCTTCTGGTTTCTATAGTTAGTAGTAATGTTTTTTTTTTTTGGGTAGGGGGAGTTGGTTTTTAGGTCACACCTAGCAGCACTTCTGGCTCTACACTCAGAAATTGCTCCTGCCAGGCTCGGGGGACCATATGGGATCCGGGATTCAAACCACTGTCCTTCTGCATGCAAGGCAAATGCCTTACCTCCTTGCTATCTCTCCTGCCCCTTAGTAGTAGTGTTTTAAAAATTCCAGTACCTTCTCACATTCTCCAAGGCTGTGCTACAATCCAATTCAGTCAACTCAATCATCATGGTTGGTTTGATGTGTCTTTCTAAGATGTCCAAGAACTCTGAACATCATTTCCTGTGTATTTTTTTTTCTGGCAAAATGTCCTATTTGTTTCCCTGAGATGCTATGAAGACCATCTCAGACACAGGGCAGGAGAGAGGGACACCCCAGTTCATTACTGAAAAAACTGACAATAGGCAATGGTGAGGGACTTTCCCAAGGTCACTTGGGCTCGAGGAGCTGGAACCAAGACCTGTGCCTGGACCTGCTGTTGCTCTAGCACTTTCTCCTCTGAATCAGGTTGATGGATGTCCCTCTTCTATGGTACTGGGGGTGGGAAAAAATCAAGCCTACCTTGTTTCAATTTAGTCTTGATTTTTAAAATAATCTATCCTGTAACATACAGTAGTGTTAGCAGAGAAAATATGTTCCGCCACTTATTGCTGAAGGAGCCGAGGTCCGCGGTGGGCTGTGACCCTTTAAGAGCGTGCCCTCCATTCTGATAAATCAGGTCCTGCAAGGCTGTGTTCCGGGAGATTAGTGCTGACATGTGCGGGGACAGTTAGCACGGTTATTAACAGGACACTGTGACTACAGACAGCTGGTTCAGTGTGCACGTGCGCTGCTGGAGACCCCCGCACCTGGGCTGGATTCTGAGTGTCTGAGAGCAGTATGTTCTCAGACTCAGTGTGGGGACTCTCCACCCAGCCAGTCACAGGCCTGAACAGAGCCCATTCAATGGGCAGGCCCATTCAATCACCCTGACCTGCCCAGTGGAACTCAGCATTCTCTGGGGTTAGGAAGATCTGGACCCCAAAGCATTCACCACCTCCTGCTTTTCCTTAGTTTCTCCAGAGATCTAGCCAGATGGTTGAACCTAGTGATCTCAAAGGGCTCTTATGAGCCCAGGCCATCTTGTTTTCTCCCCCTGGCCACCCTGTCATTTCTGCTTCCAGGCTGCCTGTACGTGCTAAGCACTTTAAATCTAGTGAACCAGGGTCCAGTGGGACCACCTCACCCCCTCACCCATCTCAGGCCATAGACTTACCTTTAAAAAATATTTTTAGGGGCTGGAGAGATAGCATGGAGGTAAGGCATTTGCCCTGCATGCAAAAGGTAGGTGGTTCAAATCCCAGCATCCTGTATGGTCCCCTGAGCCTGCCAGGAATGATTTCTGTGCATATAGCCAGGAGTAACCCCTGAGCACTTCTGGGTATAACCCAAAAACCAAAAACAAAAATTTTTTAATTTAAAGAACCATGATCTACAAAGATATTGATAGTGAAGTTTTCGGTATATTTCAACACCAGCCCCATCATAATGTCAACACCCATCACCAGTGCTCCCATATTCCATTATCCCACACTCCTCCTGTCACCATCCCCTGCCTGCCACCTTGGCAGGCCCATTACAATGTTATACAATGAGATATAAGTTAAAACTTATATAACTATAACACTCTCTCAGCTCATCCATATAACTGAGACCCAGACCCTGGTTTTCCCATTACTTCCCTTTTTCATCTTTCATCTTCTTCCTTCCCACCATGATTTTTTTCCTTCTTTGTCCTTAACCTTCTGAATCTCTGGGATCAAGGGTAAGCTAGGCATCCCTCCTTTATTATATTTCTTCACCTAGTTATTCTATATAACATAAATAAGTGGTGTTATCCCGTGTCATACACTCATCTTTGCCAGAAAGGAGGTCCTCCACCCATTTTCCTCTGTTGATTTTGCCACAACTGGGTCATGCATGCACAGTTGGTCTCCATGTCACCAGAGATCTCATTATATAGCTGTGGGACTGATACTTAGGGACAGTGGAGTCACTCTCTTGATGGCAGCATTCAACCATCCAGTTTTAGTTGTGAAATTTGCACACAACTGCTTGGGCAATGGCGGGAAATTGATAGCAGTGCTGGAGAGTCAGAGACAGTTGCCAAAAATGTGCTTAACACATGTAACCAACCCCAGGGTTCAAACTTGAGGTTTCATGTTCTCAAGACAGGTCCTAGCATCATAGATTTTGTCCCAGATTCCCAAGATTCTCAAGATTTGATTAAATTCAGAGTTTGATTTCTATTTTAAGTTCTCATCCAATTCTATGCAGGCTGGTGGGGAAGCTGATCGTAGTGGGCTCCAAGGATTCTCATTACACTGTGTTTTCTCTTTCCACTTTCCACCCTCCAGATTGTGACTAAGGTTGAGGGTGGGGGAAACTCATTTAGTGCTTTAGTCAAAAAGAGCCATAAACTGTCTGTGTTCTTGGGGACTCTATCGCAATGTCAGCTCTTGCTGTTGTTTGAGGCAGATCCCCATGAGGGGTATGGCCCAGGTCTAGCAGAACCACAAAGGGGTGCGGGGGATACAGGAAGTTCTGTATCTTTCCAAGGCACTTATGTCTCTAGTCCACCACACAGCCTGGCACTTTTTTTCTGTTTCTTCTGCCCACGATGACAAGAAGGCTGTGCCTCTCGGGAAGAGGTCAAGGTATTGACCATATTCAGATCTTCCTAAATCCATGGAGACTTTGACCTTGCACTCATCCAGGGGATGAGTACTCTCTTCCCAGGACTCTCCAAGCTCAAACTGTGACCCTCTTCTCTGAACATGCCTAAGAAGAAGGTCTCCCCTTCACCCCATTCTACAGTACTCCAGGGTCCATGTCATGCAGGGGATAGAACCCTAAACTCTCACATGCAAAGTGCTTGTTCCAGCCCTTTGAGACATTTTTCTGGCCCTAAGCCTTGGAATTTGTTTTATTTTGATTTTGGGCCACACATGGTGATGTTTAGGGGGATATTTCTGACTCTATTGTCAGGAAGCACTCCTGACAGTGCTCTGGGGACCATATAGGATGCCAAGGATGAAACCTGAGTTACCCTTGCAAGGCAAGTGCCCTGCCTGCTGTACTATTCTCTAGCCCTGCCTTGAAAGTTTTTCATATCCTTTGCAGTAGAAAAGTATATATAGCTTTGACAATTGAGGATCAGTTTTCCACTTTTTGTCATACTTTCCCTCCCTTGAAAGTATAAATTAAAAAGATTGCATTGCTTTCTGCTGCTCAAACAGCCGAATTGTCTATGGTACAACATGAGTGTGGCCAAGAGCAAAGATTCTAAAGAAAATATGGCAGCAAACACTCTAGTAAATGCCTGGAGTGATCTGGCTACATTGAGCAGTTTGTGAGCTGGTGGTGATTGGTGATATATATATATATTCCTACTCCTTCTGTTTCTGGATTGTGTGTTTGTGTTTTGGTGATGATGGCAGCTGTGGAACTATACCTGTGGTTGTTGCTCAGGTCTTCTCCATGTGAAGTATACTTTAAACCCCTTGCACTATCTCTCTGGCCTTTGCTTCCTCTCTAATGCCAGCCCAGGGTAACCAGGGCATTCCCAAGATGCTGCTGATCACAGCTCAAATTGAAGGGTCCAAGAGAAAATTTGGCATCATGGCTGCTAGTGGTCCACCTCCAGGTCCTAGCCAGGTCTTCTCTGTCTGTTCAGTCTAGGTTGTGGAATGGGCCAAGTCTTTAGTTTTACTCAACATCTCACATTCAGCTCTAGGCCCAACACTTCTTTGTGATTATTGCTTTTTATTAAAAATATTATTCTGGGGGAATCAATCCAGGAACTTACAGGGCTATGCCACATCCTGGTTTTATGGTATTTTTACAAACTCTTCATTGCTTACCTTATTATGCTAATGATGCACATTTGTTATAGATGTCATAACACAAAGATAAATGGAATGAATAAAAAACACTCAAAATCCCAATAGCAAGAGGAAACCCTTCTGATCATCTCGGGGTATATCCTTATTCCTTTTTCAGTTTTAATTTTTTTGGGAGACTACACCTAGTGATACTCAGGGATTACTCCTGACTATGTGCTCAGAAATCGCACCTGGCTTGGAGGACCATATGGGATGCCGGGGTATTGAACTGTGGTCTGTCCTAGGCTAGCGTAAGCAAGACAGATGCCTTGCTGCTTGCTACACCACTCTAGTCCCTTTAGTTTTTATTTTTACAGAAAGAACTGTACATTGATTTTTCTTGAATAGAATTCTGAAATCTTTATGCTTGTCCAAATAACCTTTTGCAACATCAATTTTAATAGATACAAATTATTTCAGAAGGTCCTGAAATGTAACCCACCAGTCTTATTTATGTGTCTAACTAACTTTTTAATATTATTAAACTGAACTATATAAAAGTTTTTTTTTTTTTTTTTTGGTTTTTGGGTCACACCCGGCAGTGCTCAGGGTTTTTTCCTGGCTCTGTGCTCAGAAACTGCTCCTGGCAGGCACGGGGGACCATATGGGACGCCGGGATTCGAACCGATGACCTTCTGCATGAAAGGTAAACGCCTTACCTCCATGCCATCTCTCCGGCCCCTATATAAAAGTTTTGATCCTTGACTTTTCTTGACCAAAGAAATAGCAATTTCATATTATTTTAGTATAACATAATAATACCACAATGAATATCCTTAGGAATAGTAATTGTATAATTTATTCAATGACTTTCTCTGAATCCTGGACATTCTTAGAAATGTATTTACTGAGTTAAAGGTGATGCCTGGCTATGAGTGGGGGTAACAGAGTAATAGAACAATGGGTAGGATATTTACCTGGCATGCAACTAGACCTGGGTTTGATCCCTGGTACCCTAAAGTCCTACTAGGAGTGATACCTGGTACAGAGACAGGAGTAAGTTCTGAACACTACCAGGTATAGTTAAAACTGTACCTACTCCCCCCCCCCCCAAATGGTGCATCACTTTAAGAGTACTGCACTGTAATTCACTGACCACTGGCATGTGTCCAAAGCAGGAACAAAGGTAGCAAATGGTTTCAGGAGCTGGCTTCTGGGTGTCCTGCAAGAGGCCTGGGCGTTGTTTCAGATAGATGATCAGGGACCTCAGCTTCTTCCTCTCTCAGGTGTCCTCCTAAGGCTCACAGAGATGCTGGACAGAAACCAGCAGGGTCTTCATAATGGAATGACCAGTGTTTTGATTCAAAAAGAGTGATTTTGTTTTTTGGCTAAGCTTGGGTATTTGGTATTTGGAAATAGTCCAGCTTCCATCAGCCTGTGAAACTGTGCCTGAATTGAGTATCTGATAACTCCTTTTCCCTGGCCTTAGAGAGAAAGGCTATTTATTTATTTGGTTTTGGGGCCACACCCAACAGTGCTCAGAGTTTACACCTGGCTCTGCACTCAGGGATCAGTCCCAAGGGTTCAGGGGACTATATGGGATTAAACCCAGACTAGCCTCATGCAATACAAGGCAAACATCCTACCCATTGTACCCACTGTACATCCTTTTGGTTCAAGGAGGGATTTTTTTTTTTAAAGAAAAGCCTCTGTCTGTGGACTCTTTAATGGTTGAGAATCTTATTTGGCCTAGAGCATGAGGCAGGTTCTGAGGAATTCCAAGAAGAGGCCCTCCCAAACTGTTGAAGCGTGCAGGCTGCATTTTAAACATCATTGTCCTTTTTAATGATGTAAAACATGTCATTCAGATTAAAAAATAAACACACTTTATTACTTTCCCAGCCCTTTCTTCTGCCTCCCAGGGCCAGCTGGGGATCACTTGAATATTTCTGTCGTATTTCACATATTTAATAATGCCCTTGGAGGTTCTTTTAGATCTGATGAAAATGTGGGCTTGAACTCTGCCCACAGACACTGTTCACAAAATAGGAAGCTGGTGTGTGTGTGTGTGTGTGTGTGTGTGTGTGTGTGTGTGTGTGTGTGTTGAAGATGGAAACAAATCTTATCTTGGCAGCACTGGTATATAAGTCACAGGCGGGTCCTTTATGTATTTATTTATTTTTGGAGCAACCAAGGAACACATCCTACTCACTGTCATTGTGGAGGCCAAAGGGAACCTTGTAAACCCTGCCACAAGGCTGGCCTGGCTGAGGCTCCCAGAGCCCCTCATGCTTGAAGAAGGTGGGTGAGCAGGCATGTTCCTGGAGCAGGCAGGGGTGCAGGCGTGCACCTAGGACTCCGCTGCAAGGACTCCTCAGCAGCGGTGCCCAACAATGGCCCTGTCCGGCCCTCGAGCCCGGGCGCGCGCCGCAGTGATGGGCACCTCCCGAGAGTCCCCTGGCCACAGGCTGACAGCGTGGCGGCTCCTTAATAGACTGCGCGAGCGGGAGGGCTCAGCGCGAGCAGGCAGTGTCCCCGAGGAGAGATCATCAGGCGGAGCAGTCCCCGAGCAGGATTTATTAGCAGACAGGACGGGGAAGTTGATTAGCCTCCGCGGCTGAGCGGACACCCTGTCAGCCGGGCCTCTTCATCCAATCACTTACCTGTCGAACAAACGGACCCGCTGCTACCTGCCTGCGCTGGCTCCTTCCGTCCAGTCCCTTCACCTCCCTGGGCAGCTGCCCTGTCTCCTCACCCTGCCTTGCTCTGCAGACTGCCTCCAGGTCTGAGCGCTGCCCACCTTCTCCTTCTCCCAGGGAGTCTCTGTCCTCTCCCTTTACCAAACCAACCTCCTCTGTGCCTTGGCTTTAGAGATAGAACCCAGACCCTCAGTCAGCTTAGCTTGGGACACCTGCTCACAAGCTGCTTCTTTTCCCAGTGCTCTCCTTCCTGCACCCTGCACCCTGCTCTCTGCTCAGGAATCTTCTCCTGCTGCAAAACTTTACTGGGGGCCAACCTGAGGATTGCAGCCCAGGGCCTATTAGCTTCGCACACTTATTAGCTCTGTGATTTTGGTCAAAGAAAAGCCCTTGAACCGTCTGTGAAAGGTAATGGCCACAATATGTTCTTTTTTTTAGTTTTTGGATCACACCCAGCAGTGCTTAGGGGTTCTTCCTGGCTCTATGCTCAGAAATTGCTCCTGGCAGGCTCAGGGGACCATAGGGGATGCCGAGATTTGAACCACCGTCCTTCTGCATTCAAGGCAAATGCCTTACCTTCATGCTATCTCTCCGGCCCCACAGTATGTTCTTTTGTGTTTACTTAGTAGAGGACACTTGTTTGCAAGTAGCATCGCTCAAGATCAGGGCCAGCATCACAGGTGTGAGGTCTATGTAGTCCTACACAGCCTGCATTTGGATCACTGCCCTGGTGTTACTGAAATTCCTTAAAACTATTTTTATTTGGGGCCAGAGAGATAATACAGCAGTAGGGTGTTTGCCTTGCAAGTGGCCGACCCATGCCCAGTGGTGGTTCAAATCCCTGCATCCCATGTGGTCCCCCATGCCTGCCAGAAGCGATTTCTGAGCACAGAGCTAGGAGTAACCCGGAGCACCATTGATGTAGCCCAAAAACCAAATAAAAAAAATTTTTTTTTATTTTAGGCATTGTAGTTTTGCAAAACAGTCGTTAGTAAGGGTTGTACTTTTTTTTTTTTTTTTGCTTTGGGGTTGGAACCTGGTAATGTTCAGGGTTTATTTTAGGCTCTGAACTAAGGGATCATTTTGGTGGGCCTTGGGGAAACATATGCAGTGCCAGAGATTGAATTCAAGTTAGCCATGTGGAAGGTAAATTCCCTGCTTGGTGTTCTCTCTCTAAATTCTTTAAAAGGTTGTTGTGTGGATGGAATAGGTGGATGAGAGGAATGAGACAGCACCATACCTGGGGCATATTGAGTTCTGAGGTCAGCAGCTACCTGGTCCTGTGTCAGGTAGCAGTGACCTATTGCAGCTTTCAGAGTTCACTTCCATTAGGACAAGAACTATGTTTTTGCCTTTCCCTCCCCCAACCTCCCACTCCCCCCCCCCAACAACAACAAATATAGTCCTATACTGATAAGATGGGGAAGTGCAGAGTGAATGAAGTACTGACAAGCTGCAGACCAAGTTGAGGGCAGTGTCTCTGAGTGACCCCATGCAGCACCACTTCTGGTAGATCTGACCATGGAAGAAGCAGAGTGGGGAGCAGGCAGGGCCCCATCTGTGCATGTGGCAGGCATTGAGATGTGTGTTCTCTCCAGCTCTTGTCAAGAGTTTAGGAATTCAGGCCCTATTGATCTGCTGTATCTTCAAAGCCATCAATCATCATTAAGAAATAAGACCTGAGCTCCTGGATGGGTAGGTGGGGGAGCTGGGCTGGGATAATTTAGAGGATTTCACATACACACACATACACACACATGACTGAAAGAAGTGGGTTAAGACAAGTGTTGAGCACTTTGCAGGCAGGAAGGGAAAGAACCCAGGGGACTGGCTGTCGAGACCAAAGGTAGCTGACCAGGAGATTCATCAACTTCCACTTCCTATCACAGGTTTTCAAGACAGTTGTACTAGTTTAATGAGTGTTTGCCTTTGGCACATGTGAGCACAGAGGTCTCACCCATTCAGTGACATGGTTATATTCCATTCAGCTTCCTTGGGGGCTCCTGACTTCCCTGTGCAGAGTCCTTTGAGCCTTTGCCTGCTGTTCCCCTAGTCTCCAGGGTCTACTGGTGAAGAGACAGCCCCCCACACCCTCTTCTCCTGAGTGATGAGCCGAAGGAGCCAGTTATCTCAGCAGGGGGAGCTGGGAGGATGAACAACACTCTGGGCCAACTGGCTGTGTGACATGGGTGGATGCATACAATGGCTTCTTCGGTTTGGGACTCAGGGATAGTATGTTTGTAATTTCTCTCTGCCCAATGCAGACTCAACTGTGCTGCTAAATCAAGGCAGAGGTGAGTAAAGTCCCGCAGGTAGCCGATGCTGGGAAGGGCATCTCAGACTAATGAGTCCATATGAGCAAAGGCCTGGTAGTGGTCACAATAGAGGCTGAGGCCAGAGTGCCAGAGAACTCATATGGGAGGGGCATGATGTGAGTATGTCCAATTGTCCCATTCAAATGCCCTCTGCTCTCCAGTGTGGCCCTAGGAGCTTGCCAGGAACTACCCAGGCTCATTTGAATGCTTCTGAAGGGAGGAAACTCCTTCCTTCTCAACATCCTATTGGACCGTAAGTATTTGTAAGGGCCAAGAGCTTTGAGTGCCTGGTTAAGGGGATTGGTTTGTATTCAGTGTGGGGACAGCTCCAGAGGTCTCCTTGCTCTCCAGGGTACTGAACAGACCACGCTCTGATCAGGAAGATGATTCATAGGAGGAGTCAGTCACCCTGTCTCTCTACTATTCACCCCACTGTAACATAAATGGTTTCCAAAGACAGGGACAGCACTGTAGTCATGGATATGGGCCAAGAGGAGGCCCATGTCTGAGTCTGTATCTTAGGACCCACCCAAGTCTGGGTACCAAGTATGCTCCCAATCCCACAGTCCCTCCAAACTCTTTCTGCAGGATCAGTGATAATGGATACAGGAACCTGGGATCTCAGAGTGAAGAGAGTCTTCAGTTTCTTCTCTAGACCTGATGGAGAGAGGTCACTGAAGGGCTGCAGCTGGGGTCCATGGACAGGGTTGGGGCTCGGCATGGTAGTCACCCACCCTCGCCCTGAGATTGAGGCTTTGCCCTCCTCTTTCAATCTTTACATCTCTCTCCCCCCATCCAAAATAAAGTCAAGGTGATGACAAGACACATCTATCGCCTCTCAGCCATCATTGCAGTTGAAAGATGGGCCCGGAGCAGGTGGACTGCTTCAATTATGATGGATGAGGACGCTGACAGCTCTCGGGAGAGCCGCAGGGACCTGGCAAGTGCTCACTCAGCTATGACTCCTCTGGTAGCAATTTGACAAGATCAAAGCACTTTATGGAAGTGGAAAGTTTGGGGACCCTGGGGTTTGCTTGGCTTGAGGACTCTGCTGAAGCCTTCTGCCAGCCATGCAGGTGGGGTTGACAGTGACAGCAGCAGTTCTTTGGGGGGGGGGGCATGGAAAGGCAGAGGGCCAGCCCTGGGGCAGAGGTAGGGCTCTGCCCCAAGAGGCATTTGTTTTTCGTTTTTTTGGGGACCACACCCTGTAGTACTCAATGGTTACTCTGGGCTCAGAAATTACTCCTGGCAGGCTCAGGGGCCCATATGGGATGCCAGGGATTGAACACTGGTTGACCCAATGCAAGGCCAACTCCCTATCCATTGTGCTATCACTCCAGGAAGATGCATTCTGACTTCAGTTCCCCGACCCCAGACCTGGACCTTACCTGCCTCAGTCTCCCTTCCATGGAACTGGGAGTGATCCCTCACTGCTAACCAGAGAATACAACATGGGGACTGGCTCAATTCCACAGGTCAACCAGGTAACCCTTCAGGGTTAGGATGGGTGCTGAAAAAAAGTTGGGAACAAGATTTCCATGGGCCTCCTGGTAATTTCCACATGTATAAAGTGAGGAGAAGGTCTGGGAACACACCGCCCCGTTTGTGGTGGCTGAGAAGCTGCTCTTGAAGAAGCTTTGGGTGCAAAGGGCATGGCAATATTATTAATGAAGCCATAATCAAGTGTGCACCACAGGTGATACATATCCAAGTCAGCCTACACAGAGAGGAAAACTATGAGGCATGACTTGTCCCAGCAGCGCCCCCTTCTCTATTATTCTTTGTATCTTTATCATTCTCCCAACTTGAGACTCACTCTCCCAATCCTGTACAGTGCTGGTGATATTTATGACCACTCAGGAATTAGAGGGATCATGCAAGGATGAGTTCTCAGCTTAATGGACATGGGGTGCTAAAAAGTGAGGCCCATTGCTCCTTCAGAGCTGCTGACCTTAGGGGCTGCTTGTAAAACACTTCCACTTATGGACCAGCTCAGCATGAGCTCCTGGACCTTGCTGCAAGGTGGTATTGCTCTGCTTGAGGCCAAAGTGTGTGTGTGAGGGTGGGGTGGGGGAATTCCTCACTCAGGAGGGCAGAGCTATTTTATTTTAAAACTTTAATTATTGGGCTCCCTGTGTGTGACACCAGGCGGGGAAAATCCGCGAAAGTACACCGGCCCAGTGGGGCTCAGCTGTGAAAGACTGTGAGTGTGACCTGTCTATGTCTGTCTACTGTCCTCTTGCGTGAAACTCTTGCGAGTGGGGCAAAAAGAGGCTCAGAGGAGCTTCGCTACGCGGCCGTGCACTCTTTCTAAGGAAAGAACTCCATTGCAACAAGAAGGAAAAATCACACTAAGAACGGCGCTATATCACAGAAGCAAACATTTCTCTCTGGACTGTCTTCTCTGTTACATGCTCGGGCCTAAGATTTGACCCAGTGTGAGGCTTCATCCACGGAGGACTCCCCTCCCTTAGAGGCAAGTCAGCCCATCCAGAAAGGGAGGAGCCAGAGGAGTGTGCTGCCTACATCATATAGACAATGAATACCACTACAACACGTAGAAAAACCCACAATACAAATGTGACAATGGGGAAACAGCGCAGGCCAGCATCAGACATAGAGAATGAAAATGACAATTCTGAGGACCAGATAATGACTGAACAACTAATCAACCTCTCAGATAAGGACTTTAGACTAGCAATATGGAAGGTGCTCAACAGACTCCAAGAAACCATGGATCGAGTTGAACAGAACACTAATAAGAACCAAGAAAATATGAAGGCAGAAATGACAAAACTCCAAACTGAAATAACATGTCAACTAACAGGCCTGAAAAACTCAGTAAACGAAGTGAATGACAAAATGGATAAGCTCTGGGACAGGGTATCAGAAGCTGAGAATAGACTTGGTGCTGTGGAAGATGAGATACATAACAATTCCATACAGCAGGAGAGATTGGACAAAAAACTTAAAGCAAATGAGCAGACAATAGAAAAATTAGTCAAAGAATGGGAACAGACGAAAATAGAAGTCTATGATAAGATCAACAGAAACAACTTAAGAATCATTGGAGTCCCAGAGACCCAGGAAGAAAATTTCCAGGAAGAATCAATGGTCAAGAACATCATTAAAGAGAAACTTCCAGAGCTAAAGAATATATGTGATCAAATCCTGCATGCCCGAAGAGTACCAACCAAAAGAGACCCCAGAAAAACCACCCCAAGACACATCCTAGTCACAATGACAAATCCCACAGATAGAGACAGAATTCTGAAAACAGCAAGATCAAAAGGGGAAATCATGTTCAAGCAAGCTTCCCTGAGATTTACAGCAGACCTGTCACCAGAAACGCTCAATGCCAGAAAGCAGTGGTGGGATATTGTGACAAGACTGAATGAAATGAATGCTTCACCCAGAATACTATACCCAGCAAAACTCACTTTCCGGTTTGATGGAAGAATACATGGTTTCACAGACAAAAAACAGCTCAGAAACTTCACAGACACAAAACCAGTCTTAAGAGAAAAACTGAAAGACCTAATCTAAGACAAGACTACCCAAAAGACACACCAAATTTTGAAATAAAGATGGCGTTAAATCCCAGGACAATTCTTTCTCTCAACGTCAATGGACTAAATGCACCAGTTAAGAGACACAGAGTGGCTAAATGGATCAAAAAACTCAATCCAACCTTCTGCTGCCTACAAGAAACGCACCTGAATAGTCAGAACAAACATAGACTCAAAATAAAAGGCTGGAGAAAAGTTATCCAAGCAAACAACACCCATAAAAAAGCTGGAGTGGCCATACTAATATCAGATAATGCAAACTTTATACTCAGGAAGGTTGTAAGGGACAAAGACGGACATTTTATATTAATCAAGGGGTACGTAGAGCAGGAAGAATTCACTCTCCTAAACATATATGCACCGAATGAGGGGCCAGCAAAATATTTAATACAACTGCTGACAAATCTGAAAAATAATATCAACAACAACACAATAATTGTGGGGGACCTAAACACGGCTTTGTCAACACTGGACAGGTCAACCAGACTGAAACCCAACAAGAATATACTAGACCTGAGGAGAGAAATGGAAGAAAGAGGCCTAGTGGATATATATAGGACACTCCATCCCCAGAAACCTGGATACACATTCTTCTCCAATGTACATGGGACATTCTCCAGGATAGACTACATGCTGGCACATAAAACATACCTCCATAAGATCAAGAGGATAGAAATTTTGCAGACTACCTTCGCTGACCACAAGGCTCTGAAATTATTTGTGAACTCCAAAGGGACTCAGAAGAAACACTTTAACACCTGGAAGTTAAACAGCCTCATGCTCAATAACCAGTGGGTCCGAGATGAAATCAAGGAGGAAATAAAAACGTTCCTGGAAACAAATGACAATAAAGACACAAACTCTCAGAACTTATGGGACACAGCAAAAGCAGTACTGAGAGGAAAATTTATAGCTTTGCAAGCACACATCAGGAAGGAAGAAGGAGCTTACCTGAGTAGCTTAATGACACAGCTAATAGAACTAGAAAATGCTCAACAAAAGGACCCAAGAACAGGAAGACAGAAGGAAATAACAAAGCTGAGAGCAGAAATCAACGAAGTGGAAACTCAAAAAACAATCCGAAAGATCAACGAAAGCAGAAGTTGGTTCTTTGAAAAAATAAACAAGATTGATAGACCACTGGCAAACCTAACAAAGAAAGAGAGAGAGAGAAACTTGATAACTCGTATCAGGAATGAAAAAGGAGAGATCACTACTGATATGACAGAGATTCAAAGGGTAATCAGAAACTACTTTGAAAAACTCTACGCCACTAAAAATGAGAACCTGGAAGAAATGGATAAATTCTTGGACTCTTATAATCTTCCACGGTTGAAGGAAGAGGATGTAGCATATCTAAACACCCCCATCACCATTGATGAAATTAAAACAGTAATCAAATGTCTGCCGAAAAACAAAAGCCCAGGTCCAGATGGATTCACTAATGAATTCTATCAAACTTTCCAAGAGGAACTACTGCCAATCTTGGCAAGACTCTTTCATGAAATTGAACAAACAGAAACACTTCCAAATAGCTTTTATGAAGCCAACATCACCTTGATACCTAAACCAGACAGAGACGCTACCAAAAAAGAAAATTACAGACCAATATCACTGATGAATGCAGATGCAAAGATCCTCAACAAAATCCTGGCAAATAGGATTCAATGCCTCATTAAGAAGATCATCCACTACGATCAAGTAGGTTTCATCCCAGGAATGCAAGGCTGGTTTAACATCCGTAAATCTATCAACATAATACACAACATCAATAACAAGAAAAATAAAAACCACATGATCATATCAATAGATGCAGAGAAAGCATTTGATAAGGTCCAACACCCATTCTTGATCAAAACTCTCAGCAAGATGGGAATGGAGGGAACCTTTCTCAATATAGTGAAGGCCATCTACCACAAGCCAGTGGCAAATATTATCCTCAATGGAGAAAAACTGAAAGCCTTCCCTCTAAATTCTGGCACAAGACAAGGCTGTCCTCTCTCACCACTCCTATTCAACATAGCACTGGAAGTACTTGCTATAGCGATTAGGCAAGAAAAGGATATCAAGGGAATCCAGATAGGAAAGGAAGAAGTCAAGCTCTCACTGTTTGCAGATGACATGATACTCTACTTAGAAAACCCTAAAGACTCTATCAAAAAGCTTCTAGAAACAATAGACTCATATAGCAATGTGGCAGGCTACAAAATTAACACACAAAAATCAATGGCCTTTCTATACACCAACAGTAATAAAGAAGAAATGGACATTAAGAAAACAACCCCATTCACAATAGTACCACACAAACTCAAATATCTTGGAATCAACTTGACTAAATATGTGAAGGACCTATACAAAGAAAACTATAAAACTCTGCTCCAAGAAATAAGAGAGGACACACGGAAATGGAAACACATACCCTGCTCATGGATTGGCAGGATTAACATCATCAAAATGTCAATACTCCCCAAGGCATTATACAGATTTAATGCCATCCCTCTAAAGATACCCATGACATTCTTCAAAGAAGTGGATCAGACACTTTTGAAATTCATTTGGAACAATAAACACCCTCGAATAGCTAAAGCAATCATTGGGAAAAAGAATATGGGAGGAATTACTTTTCCCAACTTTAAACTGTACTACAAAGCAACAGTTATCAAAACAGCATGGTATTGGAATAAGGATAGGTCCTCAGATCAGTGGAATAGGCTTGAATACTCAGAAAATGTTCCCCAGACGTACAACCATCTAATTTTTGATAAAGGAGCAGGAAATCCTAAATGGAGCAGGGAAAGCCTCTTCAACAAGTGGTGTTGGCACAACTGGATAGCCACTTGCAAAAAATTAAACTTAGACCCCCAGCTAACATCATGTACAAAGGTAAAATCCAAATGGATTAAAGACCTCGATATCAGCCCCAAAACCATAAGATATATAGAACAGCACATAGGCAAAACACTACAGGACATTACAGGCATCTTCAAGGAGGAAACTGCACTCTCCAAGCAAGTGAAAGCAGAGATTAACAGATGGGAATATATTAAGCTGAGAAGCTTCTGCACCTCAAAGGAAATAGTGCCCAGGATACAAGAGCCACCCACTGAGTGGGAGAAACTATTCACCCAATACCCATCAGATAAGGGGCTAATCTCCAAAATATACAAGGCACTGACAGAACTTTACAAGAAAAAAACATCTAACCCCATCAAAAAATGGGGAGAAGAAATGAACAGACACTTTGACAAAGAAGAAATACGCATGGCCAAAAGACACATGAAAAAATGTTCCACATCACTAATCATCAGGGAGATGCAAATCAAAACAACGATGAGATACCACCTCACACCCCAGAGAATGGCACACATCACAAAGAATGAGAATAAACAGTGTTGGCGGGGATGTGGAGAGAAAGGAACTCTTATCCACTGCTGGTGGGAATGCTGTCTAGTTCAACCTTTATGGAAAGCGATATGGAGATTCCTCCAAAAACTGGAAATCGAGCTCCCATACGATCCAGCTATACCACTCCTAGGAATATACCCTAGGAACACAAAAATACAATACAAAAATCCCTTCCTTACACCTATATTCATTGCAGCTCTATTTACCATAGCAAGACTCTGGAAACAACCAAGATGCCCTTCAACAGATGAATGGCTAAAGAAACTGTGGTACATATACACAATGGAATATTATGCAGCTGTCAGGAGAGATGAAGTCATGAAATTTTCCTATACATGGATGTACATGGAATCTATTATGCTGAGTGAAATAAGTCAGAGAGAGAGAGAAAAACGCAGAATGGTCTCACTCATCTATGGGTTTTAAGAAAAATGAAAGACACCCTTGTAATAATAATTTTCAGACACAAAAGAGAAAAGAGCTGGAAGTTCCAGCTCACCTCAGGAAGCTCACCACAAAGAGTGATGAGTTTAGTTAGAGAAATAACTACATTTTGAACTGTCCTAATATTGAGAATGTATGAGGGAAATGTAGAGCCTGTTTAGGGTACAGGCGGGGGTTGGGTGGGGAGGAGGGTGATTTGGGACTTGGGTGATGGGAATGTTGCACTGGTGATGGGTGGTGTTCCTTTTATGACTGAAACCCAAACACAATCATGTATGTAATCAAGGTGTTTAAATAAAAAAAAAATAAAAAAAAAACTTTAATTATTTTAAAATGTATTTAAAGAAAATACATCACATAATTTATCTAGTTGATCACAGTACATTTGCTTCCAGATAAGTGAAAGCAAAGTTACTGAAAATATAGAAAGAAAAAAATAAAAAAGAAGAGAATGGGGGGCCGGAGTGATAGCGCAGCAGTAGGGTGTTTGACTTGCACGTGGCTGACCCAGGATGGACCTTGGTTCAATCCTAGGCGTCCCATAAGGTCCTCCAAGCCAGGAGCAATTTCTGAGCACATAGCCAGAAGTAACCCCTGAGTGTCACTAGGTGTGGCCCCAAAACCCAAACCATACAAACAAACAAACAAACAAAAAAAAAAGGAAGAGAAGGACAGTTTAAAAAGAAAGTAAAAGTACAGTGGAAAGCACATTTGTGAAAACTGTTGTATCTCCAATGAAGCCATTAGTACAATGGCATATGGTTTAGTAATGTCTTATTGTTTGTTAGTGGTCTATTCTATTAAATTTAGTGTGTTCCTATAGGGATGATAACATTAAACAAATGAAGTGGTCCAGAGAGTCAAAGAACTATCATTGATACTATGGCTTTTAGGGGCTTGTACTCTCAGAAGAAAGAAAGCTCCAAAAATCCCTAAGTTATCTCAGCCAAAATACCAGTGTACTTGCAGTTTGTTCAGGTCAGTGTCCCTGAAAGGAATCTTAGAGAATCAGTGATGTGGCAGGACCATCAAAAAAATTCTGCTTGGGCAGAATGGGGCCTTGACTCACCCTCCCCTCCCAAGATGGCCAGCTTTCTGCTGTGTGAGCCAGTGCACCCATGATCTTTCATGGCTTAGTTTATGCCTTGTTTGAGAAAGAGTGAGTGTATGGAGCTGGTCTGGATTGAACAGGGCAACTGTGTTTGTGGGCACGGTTATAGCTACCAGGCTTCCTAGAAGATGAAAGATATGCGGAAGGGTGCCCACACTTGCTCCATAAAGCCCTACTGCTATCACCAAAAAAACCCCCAAAAACCGAAAAACTAAACAACCCACAAAAAAATGGTGTACCTGAAGTTTGGTAAGATTGGTGTTCCCAAAGGGAATTGTAGAGGGTCAGTGATGAGGCAGGGAAATCAGAGAAGTGGTGATTCTGGGTGATGGAGTTAGAAAGTGTGGCTTTAGTGGGACCCCAGGGGCTTGGCCTATTCTCTCATCCCAAGATGGCCAGCTTTCTGCTGCATGGGAGGAGAGCAGAACTTTAGTGCTCCAGGGTAGGCAGATGAACTCAATGTTTCTATTCATTACTGTCTACACTGAAGGACAGGGTGGGACTAGGAAGAGAAGTGGGTCAGATGCAGATTTTTCTTGGGCTGCTAGCTGGCAGAGGAAGGAGAAGACTTCAGGGAAGAGGATCTGGGGGATTCTGAGGAGCCTAGCCAGTCCATTCTGGAGAGGGCTTAGGGAAGGTGTCCCCTGAGCATCAGTGCTTTATTAGCTAGAGATGGACTGAAGGACTGACAGGCAGCCAGGCTCTTTTTTCATTGTTATTATTATTATTAATTTTGACTTTTGGGTCACACCTGATGGTTACTCCTAACTGTGAGTTCAGAACTTACTTCTGGCAGGCATGGGGGATTATATGGGATGCTAGGATTGAACCTAGGTGGGCCACGAGCAAGGCAAATGCCCTACTCACTGTGCTATTGCTCCAGCCCCAGTTGTTGCTTTCTTTTTGTTTTTAGGGCCACATCTGGCTGTACTCAGGTCTTACCCCTGGCTGGATGCTCAGGAATCTACTCCTGATGAAGCTCAATGGACTATATGGGGTGCTGGGTATTGAACCAGTGAAAGGTAACTACTTTCCCCACCATACTATTCCTGCAATCCCGAGCCATCACTGTCTGAGCCAGTTCTCTGAGAAACCACCTGCTTTCTCCGTAGGAACTAACCTGGGACCCCACTTTCTTCTACATGGCTATGAATGGCTCCCAGGAAACCCTTGTTCCCTCATGAGATAGAAGCCATCATTCTTCTCTTTTGCTTTATCAATTATGTAACTATGAACTAAATATTCTCCCATTATTTCAATAAGCTTGTAAGTAAATAATTGGTATTTGAACTGGAGAAACAGGTTTGAAGGTATATCAAGAAAATAAACTCGCTCTTAGATGGCCTCAATTTGTCCCTCAATAAAACAGGGGTATCTGTCTCCCTAACCAAATTGTGTGAAGTGCTGATTCTAGGAAGCAACTGGTAATGTCAAGACCCAAGAGTGGGGAGTAGTTGGGAGAAGGTTTCTAAAAAAATAAGGGGCCTAGGGGTCGGAGAGATAGCATGGAGGTAGGGCATTTGCCTTGTATGCAGAAGGACGGTGGTTCAAATCCCAGTATTACATATAGTCCCCTGAGCCTGCCAGGAGTGATTTCTGAGCATAAATCCAGGAGTAACCTGAGTGCTGCTGGGTGTGACCCAAAAACAAAAACAGAAACAAAAAAAAAGGGGGGCCGGAGAGATAGCATGGAGGTAAGGCATTTGCCTTGCATGAAGATGGATGGTGGTTCAAATCCTGGCATCTCATATGGTCCCCAGCCAGGAGTGATTTCTGAGCATAGAGCCAGGAGTAATCCCTGAGTGCTGTCAGATGTGACTCAAAAACCAAAAATAAAGGGGGCCTGTTTTGGAGTGATTCTGGCCTGGTCTTTCACCTCTGTGGGCTGGCGGCTGGAGGCTAAGATACTTTACAGGTGTGGTGTGAGCTGTATTCCTTTTCTGGAACATATATTCACATAGAGACTGGACTGATTCTCTCTAAGCCAGGAAAACTTCCTATTCCAGGTGTGAGACCACATGTAGAGAGAAGTGCTGAGCCACACAGACTAGACTCCAAGTGCATTGGTGGAATTCCTCATGGGTTTTGAATCAACTTTACTTGGGCCTGAACCCCCTTCTCTAGTGACTGAGTCTCTCTCCTGCTCATCTGTTCTGGGCAGAGTGACCTGGTTTGGAGGTCACTTTACAACCTGCAATCAGAGATGCTCTGTGTTTCTCTCATCATCTCTACCCACTTTCTCTCTCTGAGCTCAGGCAACTCTATAAGGTATTAAAGCATCAGATTTTGTTTTTAGGGTTTCTGTTTGAGGGAGTGGAGGTAAACAGCTTGGACCTTGGGGTCCAGTCACTTTCTAGTCAGGTGGCATTAGGTAAATCTTTAGATATTCCAGACTTTTGTTTCTGCCCCTGGGGTTTCTAATCATCCACAAGGGTGGCTAGAAGAAATAATAAGCAAGAATGTGTGATGTTTGAATCCCCTTTGCATGACCCTCTATCTTGATCTCACAGTCTTGCACTTCCCCGGCTAGGCAGGGCTCCTAAGCATCTGTCCTGGGGCTCTACACTCAAACAGAGGAAAACCTCTTCCTGATCCATTGCAGAGCTACAGGGTGTAAATTTGTAGATGTCTAGACATGGGAGAACAACTGACCCATCAGGGGAGAAAAAAAATTCTGGAGAGAAGAAAAGAAGTGGACAAAACTTGATTTTGGGCCCACACTTGAGAATGCTCAGGGGGTCACGTGAAGTTAGGGGTGGAACTTAGATCTCCCGTATGCAAAGACTGTGTTCAGCCCATGTACTCGGCCCATAGCTGGCTCAACTCCTCAACCATGTTGGCTGAGCTTGAATCCCTGATTCTGATATTTTCCTCATTCACCACTATCCCTATCCTCCCACAAATACCACTTATGTTTTCCTTTTGACTTAAGGTTTGAGCTAGTTTCTGACACTAAAACAACAACAACAGCAACAACAGCAACAACAACAATAATAAAGTATCACAGTGAATAGAAACTTCCTCAGCCCAATATTGGTTTATATATAGCAAAAGCCCAATAGACAGCAGCTCTCACTGTGAGCATGTGTCAGGTTCTGTGCCTCTTGAAACAGGTACTGAGTTTCCATCTCTGTATACATCAGGCCCTCTTGTCCTGAGAACTGTGTCTCCCCACTGCTGCCCTCATTGCCTCAGACTGCCTGTCGAAAGCATGAAGTGTGTGGGGGTATCAGAGGCTTGAGCCTGTGTGTAAGGATGGCCGCTGCTGGCCCTGTGAAACCTGCCATGGTACCCAGAAACAATCAAGTGGCAGACATCCTTCTCCATGTCGGGCCTGATAATGAACAAGTAATTTATGTCCAGGAGTCAGTGGAGCCTGTCGCAGGCCAGAGCTGAGATGCTACTACAAGAGATTTCCATGAAGGTCACCGCTGTGCTCTTGTTGCAGTTAAGGTTGTCTGGAAGTGTCCCCTGTTTCTCCTTGCTTGTCTTTAGGGAGAAGGGTGTACATTTGAGGTTAGGACAACTCTGGGCTTTTTCTGAGTCATGGTCTGTCTTGTCGTGCCTTTGGCATTTGTAATATGCAAGCTGGGATGGGGGTAAATAGAAGGTAAGCCTTGGGGTGGAGGGGATAGTGAATGAGGAGGGAAGATATCAGTCAAAAATGACTGCCGACACTTTAACTTTAAATGAAAAGAGGAGTTATGAGTGCAGGGCCAATGAGAGGTTGACTTGCTAGACCCTTCTATGTACCTCAGTTTCCCCACTTGTTAGAAGTGGCTGTTGTTAGAAGTGGCTATTGTTACAAGTGGCTATTGCCATTGTGGGATACAGGCACAGCCTTTAATGTTTTGCTTTTCAGTACATTTTAGTTGATAAGATTTTAAAATATTATGCTTCTGGTGTACAACATTAGATTTCATTGTAATCTTTATTTAAAATCTAGTTTCTCTCTATTTTCTCACAACTGGCCTCTCGGATTCAATTCACCTCCACCAGGGCACTTTCCAGCTGGTAACCACCCATCTACTCCAGGTATCTTAGCTCTTTGGTTTTGTTTTGTTTGTTCATTTGCTGGTTCTTTATATTCCTCATAAATGAAATCATGTGATATTTATCTTTGTCTCCTCTTATTTATTACACTATCTGAAAGGTCCAGCCAAGTTGCCACAAATGGCAAGATTTTATTCTTTGTGTGACTGAGTAGTTTTCCATTCTGCTTATAGATAGAGACAGATAGATATACACCACATCTTCACCACTTCATCTTCTGGTAGGCACTTAAATTATTACCACATCTTTGCTGTTATAAATAATAATGCTGTAATGTAGATGGAACTTGAGGGTACAATGCTAAGTAAAATAAGTCAGAGAAGTACAAGCACCAGATGATCTTACTCATCTGCAGTATAGAGAGAGACAAAGAAAGTGAATAGACAGTATTGAATGATGACAAACCCTTGACCTTAGACTATAAAACTCAGATTATCAAGCAGTGGGGAGGGGACAAAAGAGGGGTAATGAAGAGGTGGACCAGAGGTGACATGAGAACAGAGGCAAGACTTTGGTGGTGTTGAGATGCAGTAACTTTACATCAATGCCATAAATGTTGACATGGTTATAATCACCACTAAACTATATTAAACATAATTTTATTTACTTTTTATATTGTGATTACTAAACTATGATAAAAATAATAATTCAAAGAAAATAGGAAAAAACCTAGGTAGAGAAAAATGGTTAAAAAGCAGGAATAGCTTATTTAAATAATAGAAATATCACACTGATGGCTAATTACTATCAGACGGGAAAGGGCATTGTCCTCACCAGTAAACAAAAGTAAGTAAACAAAAGTAAATAATCATCCATGTGTGGCTCTGTGAGGAATATTTTTAGATTAGAGTTTTTGCTTCTATGGATCAATGCACCTGAGGGGGGTATCTGGCTCATGTTTGATTCTGATTTCCTCCTTCCTCCCCTCTGGCTTTGGCAGGTGCTGGCACACACTTGGTTGTGATGCTGTGGGATCCTGTCAGCAGCACAGAGGTCACACTTAGCAACAAAATGGGTGATGCCAGGTAAGGAAGTCACAACTTTACAAAGTAAGTGCCACTGAGCACTTGAAATCATTCTCTTCTCCAGACCAGCTTCATGGATACCCCATGTTCTCCAGGAACCAAGGGTTCCCTCCTTTCCATGTCCTTGCCAACATCTGTCCTTTCTTGTCACAAGCATGTGGGGACAGTGTGTGGTGCATTGGATTGAATGACTGTTGATGACAAACGCCACTTCTGTTGTCCTTTGGTCAGCTGCACAGCTTCTTTGGCATGTGTCCATTTAGATCCAGGAAAGTACTATTTTATGAGTAGGATGTGTGGCTTGGGCCACATATGGCAATGCTTAGGAATTACTCCTGGCTCTACACTCAGAAATTACTTTTGATGAGGTTTGGGAGACCATATGGAATGCCAGGGATCAAACCTGGGTTGGCTGTACACAAAGCAAATGCCTACCTGTTGTGCTATCACTCATGAGCTCTCTCAGGAAAGCATTTATAATAGTCCCTGTCTTGCTGAGGAATCAGAGGCTCAGAGGAAACCTACATTGCCTTTGTAGCTGGCACAACTCTAGGAAGCAGAGGATCTGGGTGACCATGCTCTTTTCACAGAGGAGAGGAGGCTGGGGTGAGAGTGGAGGAACCAGAAGCCAGGTGACATAGCAGCATCTTTAATCACCCACAACAGGTGCAAAGGGGCTCTAGGTGTGTCCTATAGATGCTCTCTTGGCAGAGCTGGGGGCATGTTCTCCTGAGGACTTTCTTGAAGGAGCATTCTTCACAAGATCTTCTGATCTTCAAAGTACTTCTCTTACCTCTGCATTTTCATTTTTCTTTTAAGAAGAGTGCTTAGCAGTTCTTTCTGGGGTGTTGTCTGGGAGTGGATCTTAGGGGTACTTGGTAACCATGCAGTTCTAGGGACAAAATCCAACTCTCATGCAAAGTATATGCTACAGCCCAAAGAATTCTTGCCGAGGCCCTGGCTATATTTTTTTTTTACTTTTGGCTTGTTTTGATTAATTTTTAAGTTTTTTTTTTTTTTTTTTGGTTTTTGGGCCACACCCTGTGATGCTCAGGGGTTACTCCTGGCTATGCGCTCAGAAGTTGCTCCTGGCTTCTTGGGGGACCATATGGGACGCCGGGGGATCGAACCGCGGTCCGTCCTAGGCTAGCGCAGGCAAGGCAGGCACCTTACCTCCAGCGCCACCGCCCGGCCCCAATTTTTAAGTTTTAATTAATTTAATTTGACATAATTTAATTTTAATTATATTGGTATATTATATTTATGGATATATTATGGGTATATTTAGAAAATGTATATTTATTCATTTTGAAATATGGGGAGGAAAAACTGAAAGGGAGAGCGAGATCACCCTTTCTCCCACCATCTGGCTAGGAATTTTCCCTATTTGTTCCTCCCACCTGCTCTTCTCTGTTCTTCACATACACTGCACCCTCGAAAGCCAGTACATAGATCTGGAGTCAGTGCTACTGGGTCACCCATCCCATTCTAGCTGTGTGACCTGGAGGAAGTTACCAAACTTTCCTGAGTCACCAGTCCTTCACCTATAAAAAATGGGGGAAAACAGGGCTGAGATCATTCCACTCCAGTTGGAGACAGGCAAGAACCTGTCTGAGCAAAACAAGCCATGTCAGTAGTTGGTGATCCATTATTCAGGTTCCATAAGACAAAATAACCCAATGCAGTCACAAGCCTACAGCTGGCCAGGTTTTGGGTTTGTTGGTGCCTGGGATCAAATCCAGATATCCTGCATGCAAGGTATGTGCTTTGTCACTCAGCAATATTTCCAGCCCCTCAGACTCTTTATTTGTATTTATTTTTTTTTTATTTTATTTTATTTTATTTTATTTTTGTTTTTGGGTCACACCTAGCAGTATGTGTTTCTATGCTCAGAAATCGCTCCTGGCAGGTTCAGGAGACCCTTGTTATGCCATGATATGCCACTAACCTCAACATTTTAAAATGTTTATTGAACTAACATTGGCTTGTAAGAATATACAAGTTAATGTTTTACCACAATATCAAAGGGTCAATATTTTTTCATGGAAATTCCCTGGGCCCTTTCAGTTCAGCCATTCTATCTACATTACCACCTCAGTTCTGTTGTCAATTTAAAGATTTGTCTTCATGGGCATATCTGTTTCCTTACTTTGTTTCTTCATATTCCACATAGGAGTGAGAGCATCTGGTATTTGACCTTCTTTCCCATCTGTTTTGCATAGTGTGACCCACCCCAATTCTCTCCATGTTAAAGCAAAAGGTAAAAAATTTATCTTTTCTGATAAAAGTGTTTTGATCATACACATAAATAATTTCTCCATACATTCATCTGTTGTTAGCACTTGGGTTATTTACAGATCTTGGCTATTGATTTGTAAATCGTGCTGTTATGAACAGATAGATGAACATCTATCTTTCCAATTTGATATTTTCATGTTATTTGAATAGATACCAAGGTGTAGAATCACTGGGTCATATGGTAGTTCTATTTTTAGACTTCTGAGACATCTAAAGACTGTTCCCACAGAGACAGAACCAATTTACATTCCCACCAACTGTGAATGAAGGTTCCTTTTTACCCACACTCCTGCCAGCACCTGTTGTTTCTGGCCTTTTTGATGGAAACTGTTCTCACTAGTATGAGGTGCTATCCTACGGTTATTGATTTGTGTTTGCCCATAAATCAGTAATAATGAGCAGAAAATGGTATTTTTAATGACCATATTGTATTTCATTACGTTTCCTTTTTTAATTCTTTTTACTTTTGGCTTGTTTTGGGGCCACACACAGCAATAGTCAAGGATTATTTCTGACTTTATGCTCAGGGATCACACCAGGTAAGATTTGGGGACCATAGGGATGCAGGGAATCAAACCCTGGTCAACCCTATGCAAGGCAAATGTCCTACCCACTGTCCTATCACTCCAGTCCCTGAATCTATTTTCTTTTTTTTTTGTTTTGTTTTGTTTTGTTTTTTTTTTCTTTTTTTGGGCCACACCGGTGACGCTCAGGGGTTACTCCTGGCTATGTGCTCAGAAGTCGCTCCTGGCTTGGGGGACCATATGGGACGCCGGGGGATCGAACCACGGTCCGTCCAAGGCTAGCGCAGGCAAGGCAGGCACCTTACCTCTAGCGCCACCGCCCGGCCCCTGCATCTGTTTTCTAATCAAACCATTGATGGATGTTCAGATTCCTCCTTTCTTCCCCCTTTATAATTCTCAGGAAAAATAATGTAAAATTTCTTTGGCATAATTTTCATTTCTGATGCCAGGAATAAAATCCAGCACCTCATATATGCAAAGCAGATGCTTTAACATTAGGCTTCGCCCTCCAGGCCCAGCATAGTCTTTGTTCAGATCTCTCTCTATTTCTTCAGCATTTACCATGGATATTTATTTTAATGAGAGAGAGAAAGAGAGAGAGTGAGAGAGAGAAAGAGAGAGTGCCACACTGGCCTCCTATTGGGAGTTCATCTCATCTGCTTGAATCTAGACACGTTGAGGACAGTCCCTCCTCCAGGTCCTGACAGGAAGTGAAGGCACTTTGACAGTGATGACAGCTGGGGGGTGATCAGTGTTGTCAGTGGGGTTCCACACAAGTCCTTTCCTGGGCTGTCTCATGACAGTTCACTTTGGGGCAGCACAGACAGACTGGCCCTGGGAAAAGCAGCCCCCAACACTGCCAGCACAGCTGGCCCCTCCAAAAACTCAGGTTGAAGCTGGGTCCCCTTTAGTGCTGACCTCATCCTGGCAGGGTGCAGGACCCTGGGCTTAGCCAGGGACATGGCTGCAATTGAAGAGACACGGGCCAGGTCAACTTTGTGGTGGGATCATACAGAGTTTACCGGGCCCTTGGAAGGAAGCAGAAAAGACCAGAGGTGCCACCCTCTGGTTTGATCAGGCCTTCTTCCACTGCCCTGCCCCATCAGGGGCTCAACACCTTCACCAAAGCTGTTGCCTCAGCTTCTAGCTGCTCACCCTAGTGCCCCCCCCCCCACTTTGCATATGCTTGCCTCACCCAAATCCCTCTATTTTATCCTCTGCCCCCCATCACTCTTGGAACAGTAGGAGGAGAGGGTTTTTGAAGTAAAATGACTGTGGTTCAGGCTCCTCTGTTCTCAGGCTGTGTGACCTTGGACAATGCCCTTGTCTTCTCTGAGTCTCATTTGTAAAAGAAGGATAAAATCCACTGTAGGTTTATAGGTGAATAAACATGGTGATAGCTGTGTGAGCTACCACACAATGCCTGCCAGTCAGCAATCACAAAAGACTTCACTGGACTTCACTGTTTTCCTGATGTGCCTGGTTGAAAGTCTCCCTCCTCTACTCTTCTTCCCTCCCCTCCCCTCAACTCCCCTCCTTTCCAATCCCTCCCTCTCCCCTCCCTTCCCCTCTTCTACCCTCACCACATTTCCTTTCCCTTCCTTTCCTCTTCCCTCCCCTCCTTTCTCCTACCATCCCTCCTCTCCCCTCCTCTCCTTTCCTTTTTTTTTTTTTGTTTTTTGTTTTTGTTTTTGGGCCACACCCGTTTGATGCTCAGAGGTTACTCCTGGCTATGCGCTGAGAAATTGCCCCTGGCTTGGGGGAACCATATGGGACACCAGGGGATCGAACTGTGGTCCATCCTACACTAGCGCTTGCAAGGCAGACACCTTACCTCTAGCGCCACCTTCCCGGCCCCTCCCTTCCTTTTAATTTCCCTCCCTCATCTCCTTTTCCTCCTTTTCCCTTCACTCCCCTCCCTTTCTCTTGCCTTCCTTTTCCCTCTTCTCCCCTCCCCTCCTCTCGCCTTCCCCTCCCATCCTCTCCCCTTTCTTCCTTTTCCTCACTCTCCCCTCCTTTTCCCTCTACCTTTCTCTATCCTCCCCTCTTCTTCTCTCCTCCCCCTCCTCTCCTTTCCTTTCCTCCCTTCCTCTCCTCTTCTTTCCTTTCTTCCTCTCCTCTTTTCTCTTTTCCTTTTCTCTCCCCCTCTCCTCTCCTCACCTCTTCTCTTCTCTTCTCCCCCTCTCCTCTCTTCACCTCCTCTCCTCTCCTATATTCCTCACCTCTTCTCTTCTCCTCTCCTCTCTTCTTCTCCTCCCTCTCCCTCTCCCTCTCTATCTCCTTTCTTTTTGCCATATCTGATGATGCTTAGAAGTTAGTTACTCCTGACTCTTTACTCAGGAATTACTCCTGGCGGGCTCTGGGGACAATATACTGGGAACCAAACCTAGGTTGGCCAGGTGTAAGTCAAACATTCTACCCAGTGTGCTATTGCTTCAACCTTGGGAGTCTTCTTTTCTGGCTACATATTTGCTGACGCGTTCCTACTCAGCTTCTCTTCACCCTACCATAGCCCTAGACGACCTTCTCCAGGGAGCCTTCCTCAATGGCCCCAGACAAATTAGAACTTTACTTTTCCCCAAACTTTCTTTGCACTTGGTGTTGATCCTATGGTCAGAATAGCTTATTATTACACTATTTTCTGTTTGTTTTTTATTTCTTGTACCATACTCAGTGGAACTCAAGGGCTTTACCTGGAGGTATTTGGAAACCTATGAGAAAAAGAAGTGGGAATCAAACCCAGACCTCCTACATGTTATACATGTGCTCCAAACCTTGGAGATATCTTCTGACACCTGGTTACAGCTTTTACAGTTACTTGGACAGAGGGCCACAGTGGTTTCCCCATTATGGGCTAGAGAGCCTTGCTACAGAACTAGACACAAAGCAATACCTAAAAGTGGTGGACTCTGGGTGAAGGCAGCAGAAGGACGGGCAGAATGGCATGTTTTAGAAAAGGTGGCCCAGGAATTTGGCTTTGAAGAAAGATGAAGATAAACAGAGACAGAGACCAGATGAGTCCAGGCAGTGCCGGTTTTAGGTAAAGACCTAGAGGTATGAAAGAGAGGGGAGAAAAGCAAGTGACGTGTTTTGGAAGTGGGTGTCGTAGGCAAAAATGAGATAGAAAGACTGGTTGGAACCCAGCCCAGGGTCAGATCTGAAACATGAAGCCTGACTTGGGTCCTTCACGATCTGTCTGCAATGCCAAGGGGATCACAAGGGTTGGGTGACTCAACAGGGAGAAATGTTCTCTCCAGTTTTTATTTTTTAATTACTTATATTATTTTATTACTATTATTATTGTTAATATTTAAAATAGATAACATTTGAAATGTTTCTCCAGTTCTTGAGTTCTTCATGGAGATAGATGCAGAGGGTAAACCTCTGCCAATCAGCAGCACAACCTTGGAGTATTGCAGAGGGAAGAACATTCTCTGCACACACACACACACACACACACACATACACACACAAGATCATGTGCATACACACATACATATAGCCCATCCTGGAATGAGAGGTGCTGTGGACTGAGGGCTCCTCATGGAAGACTTGGTGCTTTGGGAGCATTTGAGCCCAGAGGCAGTACACATGTGAGGAGACCACACCTAACCTTGTTAAAGCTGAAGGCTAGGAGCTGGAGTGGCGGTGCAAGTAATAAGGCATCTGTCTTGCCCACGCTGGCCTAGGACGGACGGCTGTTTGATTCCCCAGCATCCCAAATGGTCCCCCAAGCCAGGAGCAATTTCTGAGTGTCTGTCACCGGGTATGGCCCTAAGACAAAAACAAAAACAACAACAACAACATAAAAGCTAAAGGCTAAATGTAGCAGCTATTAAACAAAAACAAGGGGCCGGAGAGATAGCACAGTGGTAAGGCTTTTGCCTTGCATGCAGAAGGACGACGGTTTGAATCCCGGCATCCCATATGGTCCCCTGAGCCTGCCGGGGGGATTTCTGAGTGTAGAGTCAGGAATAACCTCTGAGCGCTGCCAGGTGTGACCCAAAATCCAAAATCAACCCCCCCAAAAAAAAACACCAAAAGGAACCCCCCCCCCAAAAAAAAAAAACCAAAATGAAACAGTGTCTTAGTTTTCTAGAACTCTGTAAGGCAGTGCTAGAATCAGGTGCAATTTAGAATTATATGAAGTAGCCAGGGTGACTCAGAGGAATATTGGTTATTAGTAGCACTATGGCATCACTATTTTATTTTTGTTTTGGGGTTTACGTACCTTTTTAGGGATTATCACTGGCTCTGTGCTCAGAGGTTGATATCAGTAGTACACAGGGGACCATGAGGTACAAGGGATCCAACTGGGACCTTCTGCACACAAAGCATGACTCCAGCCCATTGGGCTTTTCTCTTGGCCTGTGATCCCAAGTTAAAGACAGATTTGAGGGCCGGAGAGATAGCATGGAGGTAAGGCGTTTACCTTACATGCAGAGGGACGGTGGTTCAAATCTCGGCATACCATATGGTCCCTCGAGCCTGCGAGGAGCGATTTCTGAGTGTAGAGCCAGGAGCGCTGGGTGTGACCCAAAAACAAAACAAAACAAAACAAACCAACAAAAAGAGACAGATTTGGTGCCACTCAGGGAACAGGAGATCCTTTCCTTATAAAAACATTTTTCTTCTCTAGATTCTAAAGCATTTCAGAATCACCTTGATGCATGTACCTTGCTCAGGACTAAGCTCAGGACCTCATCCTTGCTCAGGCACTTCCAAGCCACTGAGCTATCTTCCAGGCCCCTTCACATTGGAGATTACTAAAAGCAGAGCTGCCAGGACTGCCTCTTGCATTGAGGTTTGAACACTTGAACTCACGATTTTGAATTTGCTGGACAAGCTCTGTAAAATCACCCCACACACCGTATCTCCAACCCAAGGTGAACAAGTCTAAATCAGGGTTGCTCATGAAATAATCCAAATCAGGCTGAGGATGAAACATGTATATTCTGGCAGTCTTTACAAAATCTCCACAAAACTGCCTGCCAGAACTGTCATTTTTATTGAGTAGAGAGACCACCCCTGGGTGGGACAGTGTAAGGACAGATAGCTCAGGTTATCCTGAGCGAGTCCCATCCAGGTCTGTTTGGGGGTAAATCCAAGTTGTAAACAAACATAGAAAGAAACCAGGGATGATCTTTGTTTTGGGGTAAAATAAGGTGTAACCTGACAAAGCACTATTCATCCACTGAGCCATCTTCTGGGCTCAGAGATCTCACTTTAAATGTGTGCTGGTTGACTGAGAGAAGTCCAATATCATTTATTCCATAAAGAGATCTATCAGCATCATTTGGTTGCTTTCTGCTTGGGTCTGTTTCTTACCAACACCCCCACCCCCAGGTTATCAGTGTCTCTTCCTTCTCCCCCTGCCCTACACCAATTGACTTTGTCTTTCCCTTGGGGGGTCTGCGCCCTTGGGTAGAAAATGGTTTGCTCTCCTTGGTTCAGACCCGACCTTCCCCTGGCCGCACCCCACACCACTCTGATTATGGAAGGATTGTCTTCTGGTCTCTGAGTCATTAATTTTGGTTGTATAGCTCTTGCCTGGCAGAGCTTTTTCTGCTCTGAAAAACTCTGATTATAAATAGTTCAATAATACATGTCCTCCTGAGTTTAAGACTCGGGCTTATGTAATTGGAAATCTGGATGTGAAGCCAGTTAAAGTTGATGCCGTAAAGACAGTAAAATAATTAATCACTTTGCTCTGTTTAATAGCTTCAAGGGCACAGGCAGAGTCTTGTAGTCAGGGTGAGTCCCCAGGAATGGGACTTGCTGTCATAATGATCTTAGCAGGCCTGGGGAGGCAGGCTGGGAGCCCTAGATTTCAGCACTGGGGGGGGGGGAATCTTCACTAGGGTGAAACTAATACATGTTGCACCCCAAAAGTTCACTGAGGTTCTGCTTGTCTATATTTCAGGTTCAGACCCTCTGAGGCCCATTCCTTACCTCTGCTTCTGCCAGTGACTTCCTATCCCAGCTTTGTTTGGGTCACATGTTTTTGTTCTGACCTCTACTTCCATCCATCCAACAGGTCACGATGACCGCTCTGATGAGGCTCAGCCTTGGAGGCCACCAAGGGTATATTCATGGTCTACTCCCATCCTCACCATGTCCCTGAAGCAGCCTGGGTAGATGTCCTCTTTCCTCTCTTCCAGTGCTCAGAAACAAACAACTTCTTGCTGAGTTCTGGGAAAATGGCTCCTCTCACACAAGTCTTTCTCAAAGTCACAGGGATTCTTTGCAGAAGCAACTCTTACATCACCTATGGGATGATTCCTCAGCCTGTGCTCTCTTGGTTCAATCTCACTGGCTTTCTGAGGAGCTTTGAGGGAGCCTAGAGAGTGGAACAGGGACAGGCAGCAAATGGGGGTAGGGGATGACTTAGGTGTCTATATGTGTCAGGCTCTGTTGGAAACACTTCAATGCACATGACCTCACTGATACTTTTTTTTGTAGGGTTGGAGCCTGGGCCAAGTACCTAGGACTCATACATGAATTTGGGGGACACAGACCATAGATGGCCCCTGCCCTAAGCCTTTCACAGGCGTCTTACTCCTGCTTCTAGACAACTAGCCCGAACAAGTCCTGCAAGGTACTTTCCAAGCACTTAGGAAAACAAACTATAAAGAAATAAATAAGGATGGCTGCCCTGCCTAGCATGTGGCCAACTGGGTTCAATCCCTGGCATCCCAAAGGGTCCCCCAATCCTGCCACAAGTAGTTCCTGGGATTAGAAACAGGAATAATCCCTAAGCAACTTCTGAGTGTGGGAAAAAAAGAAGAAGGAAGGAAGGAAGGAAGGAAGGAAGGAAGGAAGGAAGGAAGGAAGGAAGGAAGGAAGGGAAGGAAGGAAAGGAAGGAAGGAAGGAAGGAAGGAGGAAGGAAGGAAGGAAGGAAGGAAGGAAGGAAGGAAGGAAGGAAGGAAGGAAGGAAAAGAAAAGAAAAGGAAAAGGGGCCATAGAAAGAAGATAATAGGTGGTGCAGACCCAGGCTCAATCTCCATATAGCCCCTGACACTGCTTACTCAGGGGACCCACAGGAATTGGGTCCATCTCAGGAGTAAAACTGCAGAAAGGACTTCACTAATATTTTTGTTTTGCTCAGGGCAACTCCTCCTGGCTTGGTGCTAAAGGTTTGCCCCGATGGTGCTTGGGATACCATGAAGTGCTGGGGGTTGTGCCCTCACCTCCTACATGCAAAACTGGCCTGTGAGTGAACTCCCCAACCCTTCCTCGATTCATGTTACCTTCTGAGGTCATCATGGTATTGCTTCTATAAAACTGTTTATTGTCTTATAAACAGGCTCAGAGAATCAGGGGACATGTGTGAGGTCATATAGGGTGGAAGAGACAGATTTGGGACCTAGCCTCTTACCCCTGGATCTATGGATTCCTTTGAAACACAAAAGAACCTCTAGTCTAGATGATTAGTTACTTTCTTAACCTAGTACCTCAGCCTTGACTCTGTGGACCAGTAATGGAGTGGTGGCCACAGCATGTTTGTTAAAGAACCAGAAAGCAGAGCTCCTCAGACTTTGCTCATCTGTACCTACAAGTGCTTCCGTACCTGCAGCAGGCCCTGTCTCCAGCACAGGATACATGTATGTATATGTGTGCTATATGTGTTCATGTGTTGATGCATGTGTGTGTGTTTTTCTAAGGGATGGCGGATGTCAAGAATGAATTTCAGGCCAGCTTAGTTTAGAAGATTCTCTCCCACAATTGCCTTAACTGCCCCTCTGCACAAAGATATTCATTCCAGAAAAGACAAATGGATAGAAAACACTGAGAGAATGGTCTGACAGAGGGTCTCAAGTGTATCAAACTCATCCTGTCTCCAGAATGCACTCATGAGCTACAGAATAAGCCTAAAATAGCCCTGGTAGGGCCAGAGTGAGGGAGGCAAAAATCAACTCAAGCCCAGGCTAATCCTCCAGTCCTCCAATGGCCCTTTGCATTTTTCTGGCCTTGTGATCACCTGACTTCTCTACACACCCTTCCTAAAGTTTCCTCAGGGCTTTGGGCAAAGGCCAGAGTCCTGCCCATCTCCTATCACACCCCCACCCTCACCTCTTGGGACTTGGTCTCTCACTTCCAGCAAGAAAAGTCCCTGGTCAGGCCCAGAGGCAGGAAAGAATGTAAGTGAGTGGGATGGCAGGAAGTAAAGATACATGGGAAGGGGAAAAGGGTGAAGGTAGGAGGATGAGAGGAGCAAAAGAGGTACAGAGCAGGTCAGAGAGACAGCTCAATGGGTTGAGCACCTGCTTTGCATGCAAGAGTCCTGGTTTAATCTCCGGCACTGCATGGTCCGTCCCCCCCTTTAACCTCTTTTAACTTTATGGGACTGTGAAAAACTGAAAAAACTCTGCCAATTCATCAACATCTTTTCATTAAATGTTAGACAGGTATTCAATACATATAGCAGGGAAAGAAGCTTCTGGATAAGAGGGACGCTGAAATGAAAAACACACATGCATTTCAGAGTCTAGAAGCTTAGGGCTAAGTGTCATTTTCTGGGAACCAGAGATTATCTAGTGGTTCTTGTGGCTCTTCTCCCCAAAATAGGGGCTACATGCTTTAGACTTCTGCTTCAACTTGCTTGACTTCAGATATATCCCTGTCTTGTGTGGTTTTCCAGCCTGTTTTTCTTCCCTTTAGAAAGTAGTTGTAGTTCTGGTAAGCCACGGTGGACTGGGCCATCTTCCTATGTCCTCATAAATGACCAGCTTCAATTCATGTTTTCTTTGGAGTTTATAGGGATCCTGGATAGGACTTAAACCTGTACAGCCAGATTTCTAAGGAAAGGACAAATGTAGTTGGCCAAAACGAACAATTATAGGAAACAAAGGGAAAATAACGATTAAAGATCTTTCATTACAGCCGGCTAATTATCATGAGTTCTGGACTTAACTGTTCAGGCATAGAATTAAAAACCTTAATTATATTGTCACCTTTGTCTCTCAGCTCCCATTGCCACAAATGAATCCATTTACTGTAAGTGCCGCTGATGAGCAGAAATTGATGGCAGTCCCAGCGAGGTGGGAGAGGGGGCCAGGCGTGTGATAGGGAGGGGGACAGGCAGTACGACCAGACCTGCACAGCTGGGCGGCATCTGCATTCCAGGACATTATAAATTAGAAACACTTTTAATGAGACAAATATAGGTTTGATGGATTTTATGATTTCTTCTCCCCTTCATAGAGCTAACAATGCTCCTCCTTTCTCTGAGAGTGGCCTCTTGTTAAGTGATTGCGTTAATGGTCTTTGGAGACAGGCAGATTGCGGAGGACAAGGGGGACCTCCCTTGTGAGGGCACCAGGTACCGCTCTTGAAAGGAAGACAATCCTTCGCTGTGGTTCCAAATGGGAGCTGGTGAAAGCTGGGCGCAATGAACGGAAACGGGAAAGTAAAGGAAATTGAAAAAAAAAAAAGCCATGTGTATGGTGAGGGAAATAGAACCCTTAAAAGTGGCCCATTGGCCATGTGTGAGGCTGGGTGAGATGGCCAGAGGTGGTCTGGAGGACAATTTTTTGTTTGTTCGTTTGTTTTGGGGCCACATCCGGTGACACTCAGGGGTTACTTTTGGCTATGCGCTCAGAAATCACTCCTGTTTTGGGGGACCAATGGGACAAAGGGGGATCGAACAGAGGTCCATCCTAGGTCAGTGTGTGCAAGGCAAATGCCCTACTGCTTGTGTCGCCACTCCAGCCCCTGGAGGACAATTTCTTGACTCCAGGGTGTGAAGCTGGGAGAATTTATTGATCTAGTTTTTGGTTCTGTGGCCATGCTCAGATATTATTCCTGGTTCTGTGCTCAGGGATTCGTCAAGCAGTGCTCAGATGTGTTGTCAGAGGCCCTCAGGATACACACCTGTACTGTGTCTCCAGCGCCAGAGGACTGTAATCATAAGCAAGTGGTTACAGACCCACTCCCAGAGCCCAGCTTGCTTGGTTTGCTCCCAGCCTTAATCCTTTTCTGTGAGGCTCTGAGTCCCCTACAACCTAAGGGAAACCTTGGTTCCCTGTTTATAAGCTGGAGCTGTGTATAGAACTAATCCCATGGGACTGTTATTGGGATTAAAAGATTGAATCTGCACCCAGAGGCACAGTTCCATAGGCTTTGTAGCATGTGCTTTGTATGGAGAAAATCTGGATTCAATCCCTACCACCAAATGGTTTTTTAAGCATGAACCCAGAGTAGCCCCTAAGCATTACTATGTATGACCCATAACCAAAATAAAAGTAATGATAATAAACTGATTATATCTATATAAAATTAAATTACAATATATCTGCTTTATGCCTAAGACTATGCCTGTCATATTATAGAGATGATGTGTTAAGTATACTAGAGAAAAAAACAACTTCAAATTAAAATTGTATTTACTTTTTAGTGGGAGGAGGCATACCCAGCAGTACTCAGAGTTTACTTCTGGTTTTACTGCAAGGATCAATCCTGGTGGGACTCAGGGTACTATATAAGGTACAGGGGAGCCAACAAGAATCATCTGCATGCAAAGTAAGTGCCCTACCTGCTGTACAACCTGTCTGGCTGCTTTTCATTTAATTTGGGGGGCACACCCATTGATGCTCAGGGATTACTACTGGCTATGCGCTCAAAAATTGCTCCTGGCTTGGGGGACCATAGAAGATGCCGGGAGATCGAACTGCGGTCTGTCCTAGGCTAGTGCCAGCAAGGCAGGTACCTTACTGCTTGTGCCACTGCTCTGGCCCATGCTTTTCATTTAATTTTGATTTTTGGGGTTCATACCTGGAAGGGCTCTGTGCTCAAGGGTCACTTCTGCAGTATGCTTGAGGGGGCATTCAGGAAGTACTGGGACGTTTCATCTGGGGCTCCCACATGCAAAGCCTATACTCTAACCCCCCTTCAACCTTATCTCTGGTCCCAAATTCAACTCTGAATCCCCATCCTCAGGGCACCATGACCTGCAGCAGGCCACTTCAGCTCTCTGAGCTGAAGTTTAAGCCAAGGGAGAAACCACCATTGATTTTTTTTTTTTTTGGTCACATCCGGCAAAACTCAGGGGTTACTCCTGGCTCTGTGCTTAGAAATCGCTTGGGGGACCATATGAGATGCCGGGATTCAAACCACCATTCTTCTGCATGCAAAGCAAATGCCCTACCTCCTTCCTATCTCTCTAATAGTTTTGAGGTCTACATGGGGAGTCAAATGAGAAGCAGGGGACCAGACAATGTCTGGGGAACTGGACAGTCAACCCCTATTCAATTCAGATGCCAACATTTCAAGGAGAAAAAGCAGATGTCTAAAGTGTGGGGGCAAAGCACCCACAAGCAGAAAGCTCCTGACTCCTTCAGGGTTTACAAATGTTTGGGGATTGTTTCTGGCAGCAGCTGCTGAGTAGTTCAGGTACTGACTTCAGTGGAAGGTGATCCAAGATGTCTGGCCTACCCTGTGTGTTTGGGAAGTAGGTAGCAATAGGCCTCCTCAATGACTTTGGGGCTCTCCTGGTCCAGGCTCTGGGAGAACTAGAGCTGCTGTTGCCATGGAGATGTGGAGAACTCACATGTTAGAGAACTCACAGGCATATAGTGGGTGGCAGCAGAGACTTGAGCATGAGGATTCTATGCCTTAAATAAAATAGGAGAACCTGGGTTGCTGTGGGGCACAGCCACCTTGATGGAGCAAGTTTGATTTCCAGTACATCTCTGGGCACCTCCCTATTGGTCTCTATATACCTCAGGACAGAGAGCAGGGCAGGGTAAATGTTGGGGTGAGCCAGACTGAGCAGAGGGGGGCCAATTAGGGAGAAAATGCCTCTCCCTGGAAGTGTCTCTTTACTCCAACCTCTAATTCCCCAAGCAGTGACCAGGGGACTGACGAAAGGCCTTATTATGTCCTTGATCACATGAGCTTCTTCCAAACTGCTGGAAGTAAGGGGCCTAAAGTGAGGTCTATTGCCCTTCCTCTTACCTTTGACTAAGCTGAGTCTGGATGATGGGATAGGTGTTGACAACTGGGATCAGCCTGTGTCCTTTTCTCCTTCAAACAATGACAACTGGACTAAGAATGGGGCTCACCTGGTAAAAATTAAAAATGTCAAAGCATGCCTTTGCAAGCATGGTGCTCTGAGTTTGATCCCAGCACCACCTGACCACTCCCACATCTCTCATCTCCAAAGATGGTCTTGTGGCTCCCAGCATCACACAAGTATTGCTGGGTGTGCTCCCCTCAACAATCAATGAAATCAAACAACATGAGAACCTGGCAGGACTGAGCCCCATGCTGCCTCCACTTTGGGGGTCACACCCAGTAGGTGCTCAAGGTCTTATTCTCAATTAGTGCTTGGGTCTCACTCCTGGCCATGTGCTGCAGGGATCAAAATTGAGGCTTCCTGCATTCAATTCAAGTGATCTTCTTCTGAGCCATGTCTGCTCCTCTGTGGGCCCTTCAGAGTCTGACAAGAGTGACCTTGGCTCTGAGACAAGTTATAGGTGGTAGAGCTGCAGGCCTGGCTGCTGGGACTTCATTGGCATCAGATTCACAGGCAAAAGGAAGCAAACTCATCCAGGAGTTTGGATCATCATTCCTGGGCCCAGGAAGCAATTTATTTGTTTCTAATTTTAAGCCATGTCCAACTGATACTAATAAACAGCAGGACTGTGGCACTTGGGATGGACGCAGGACCTAGTTCTCAGCTATCCTCAGTTGACAAGAACAGAGGAATGACAGTTTTCCCTCTTCCTGGTGGCTCTCCTTGGTCTTGGTGTCTGAGTCCTTGCAGGCTCAGAACAAAGGACCCATTTTTGTTGTGTTTACTTGTGGCTACACTTTAGCGCTGCCCAAGGATTATTCCTGTAAAGAGCCCCTAGAGAGAGAGAGAGGAGAGAGAGAGAGAGAGAGAGAGAGAGAGAGAGAGAGAGAGAGTGAAAGAGAGAGAGAGAGTGAGAGAGAGAGTGAAAGAGAGAGAGTGAAAGAGAGAGAGAGAGAGAGAGACAGAGAGAGAGAGAGACAGAGAGAGAGACAGAGAGAGAGAGAGAGAGAGAGAGAAAGTGCGCCTTGCTCTGTGCTCAGAAATCATTCCAGATGGTGCAGGGGATTGGACCAGTGTCAGCTGCATGCAAGGAAAACACTTTAACCCTTATGATTCTCTCCAGCCTCTGGATGGAACCCCATTTAAAACAGTTGGGGAATGAATTGTAAGAGTGAAGAGCAAAGAGAAGCTAGGTCACTCTTTAGGTCTGACCTGGCTTCAATCCCCAGAAGGATGGGCCGAGTTTTTTTCCCAGGCTCTGTTAGTTGGTGCAGGGCTCTGATGGAGGAGCCCAGAGGGATCCAGCTCTCTAGCTCATCTTCCCCTGAGCCCAGTCAGCCCTTTCTTTGGCTGTAGGGGACATGGGAGGTGGGGGAGAGTAAGGAGTCTGCCACTTTTTTACTTTAATTCTTTTTTTGATTGTTTGTTGTTGTTTTGGGCCATACCTGGTGGTGTTTAGGGTTTACTCCTAGTTCTGTGCTCAGAGATAAGTTCTGGTGGGGCTCCAGAGACCATAGGTCAGAAATTACTCCTGGTGGTGCTTGTAGGACCATATGGGATGCTGAGGATTAAACCCAGGTCAGCTGTATACAAGGCAAACACCCTACTTGCTGTACTATTGCTATAACCTGGAGGGCTATTTCTGGATGATTTACAGTTGCAGCCCTGGGTTTATCCCAACTCTCTCTCACCTGCTGACTCACTGGCTTCCCAGTGAATTCCATGTTTGCAGTTGGACCTCAGAAGGCCCCTCTGCTCCAGCCTGCAGCATCCCTGCTCACATCTCTGGCCTACTTCTACCCTCCTCAGCACCCAAAGTTTGCTTCTGGATCACCCCAACCTAGTCTCTGTTCTGTCCACACCTGTCACAGGCCCTAACTGGCCATATAGGGGTTCGCTGTCCTCCACCCATGGTGCAATTCCAAGTCCAAGTTATTCTCTCCAATTTTCCTGCTCTCTGGTTTGTCTGTTTTCCCCTGTTCCCCTTCTTGAGCTTACTTGTGCCCTTGCTGACTAAACAGGCACCCTCTGAATGACACTTTTATTTTTTTTTAGCAAATAAGTGATACAGATTTTTTTAGAATTAAAATTCTTTTCTTTCTTTCTTTCTTTCTTTCTTTCTTTCTTTCTTTCTTTCTTTCTTTCTTTCTTTCTTTCTTTCTTTCTTTCTTTCTTTCTTTCTTTCTCTTTCTTTCTTCTTTCTTTCTCTCTTTCTTTCTCTTTCTCTCTCTCTCTCTCTTTCTTTCTCTCTTTTTCTCTCTTTCTTTCTTTCTTTCTTTCTTTCTTTCTTTCTTTCTTTCTTTCTTTCTTTCTTTCTTTCTTTCTTTCTTCTTTCTTTCTCTCTTTCTCTCTTTCTCTCTCTTTCTTTCTTTCTCTCTTTCTTTCTTTCTTTTTTTCTTTCTCTTTCTTTCTTTCTTTCTTTCTTTCTTTCTTTCTTTCTTTCTTTCTTTCTTTCTTTCTTTCTTTCTTTCTTTCTTTCTTTCTTTCTTTCTTTCTTTCTTTCTTTCTTTCTTTCTTTCTTTCTCTCTCTCTCTCTCTCTCTCTCCCTTCCTTCCTTCCTTCCTTCCTTCCTTCCTTCCTTCCTTCCTTCCTTCCTTCCTTCCTTCCTTCCTTCCTTCCTTCCTTCCTTCCTTCTTTCTTTCTTTCTTTCTTTCTTTCTTTCTTTCTTTCTTTCTTTCTTTCTTTCTTTCTTTCTTTCTTTTCTTTCTTTTCTTTTTCTTTCTCATTCAGTGGTCTAAGGGTTTGGTTCTGGTTGTGCATTCAGGGATCACTAATGGCAGTACTCAGGGGTGCATATGAGTTTCTGAGGATCAAACCAAGATCAGCTGTGTGCAATCCAAGTGACATACCATTGTACTTTAATTGGACCAATCTTGTAGCTTTTTTCTATGCATATATGCTGATGAGTTTTAAATTTGGGATGATTTTGTATACAAATTAAACTTGTTTTGAATTCTGCTCTTCTTCACATCAATATATCACAAAGTCTTCACTTATCTGAAGAGTAGTCTGAAAAAAATTAACAAATGCAATTAATTATCCTTCTTGTTCTAGGGTACTTTAAATTATTATAAGCAATTGTGCACATTCCTGTTATAAACCAAGAAGAAATTCAGAGAAATGGAATTCAGAGAAATGGAAAATATGGATATTTTTATATATTTAGTCAAGTTTTCTTTTCAAACAATTATTCTCATTTCCATAAGCGGCATGAGAGCACATCAATTTTAATGCATTGTAGTAAGCATTGGGTATTATATTGTTATAAAACATGATCAGAAATGAACAAATGGGGCCTGGAGAGATAGCACAGCCGCGTTTGCCTTGCAAGCAGCCGATCCAGGACCAAAGGTGGTTGGTTCGAATCCCGGTGTCCCATATGGTCCCCTGTGCCTGGCAGGAGCTATTTCTGAGCAGACAGCCAGGAGTAACCCCTGAGCACTGCCGGGTGTGACCAAAAAAAAAAAAAAAAAAGAAATGAACAAATGAGTAACAAGAAAGAATGAAAACATGGAGGTGATGCGATCTCTGAGATGTTACTATCTTATGGCTAACTGCCATGTGGCCAGCACTGCCCACACAGACGTGATTGTGTGGGAGGAGGACAGAGGGCTGTCTTCCAAACACACTCAGCATGACTGTCAGCTAACTCTGGGAAATGACCACGCAGCCAAAATTATCACCCTTCTGTGGGTCAGGCTGAAGAGATCCTTACTGCTTGGATCAATACTGCACTTACTGCAGATTAACTCAATGAGCCAGTGCAGCTGTGAATGAGCTTTGTGAGACAATTACTATGAAAAACACAGCCATATTTTAGTGGTACCACATGCATGAAGCTCTTTGCAAATATCAATATAATATTTGTTCACTTGACAAAAACAGATCAAGTCTAAGTCAAGAGATTAGACTCTAAATATCCTTGTGCAAAGTGTGGTGAGATCTTGACTTTTGGGATGCTTGTCCTTGTTCAGATTTTCTGGCGGAATTGGCAGGCATTTGCCAGCAAGTTTACCACAGGTGATGATGATGATGATGACGATGCATTGGCTACTGGGAACTGTCTATCTTTGCTTTATGATTTCAACTTGATCTTCAAATAGCTTTGGAATGTTTAACAAATGCGTATTTAATCAATCTTTTACTCATTGAACAAATACTGAACAAGTAGTGTTTATGTATTGGCTTTGTTCTAGGTGCTGGGGAAACTGTAGAAAGAACAGAGTCCTTTTCTGTGGAATTTACAGCCTAGTGTGGTGAAGTAGTGGAGAAATCAAATCAAGGGAGAATAGTTCATAGTTGGAAGGAAGAGCTGCAAAGAGAAGGAAAATATATGGGGAGGGAGTGGTATGTTTTATTTTGGTGGGTGGTTGGAAAATGTATTGCCAAAGAGGATCCATCTAAATGAAATTTGATGGCATTATCCAGGAATAATCTGGCAAGAGGGGAGAGGCAATGAAAACTGAGATTAATTATGAATAAGGGGGGAGGGTCCGAGTATTGGGCAGGTCTGAAATGGGCGGGTCTCAGCATGAGTTCTTCCACTGAGCCACATTCTAGTCATTTCTAAATTTTCTTTTATTTTCATTTTAGGTCTAGCATCTTTTAGGTCACACATGTCCAGGAACTATAAGGTCATACAGGTTCAGGGTTACTGAAGTTACATAGGTCGAAAATCCCCAAGTTCACACAGGTCTTTTTTTTTTTTTTTTTTTTTTTGTATATTTGGGTCACACCCGGCAGTGCTCAGGGGTTACTCCTGTCTCTATGCTCAGAAATTGCCCCTGGGATGCCGGATTTGAACCAATGACAGGTCAATTTTCTTGAAGTCACATAAGTCTAGGGTTCCTGAGGTCAAACAGAAGACTGAACAGATGGTCAAATATCTAGTGTCACTGAGTTTACACAGGTCCAGGGCCTTGAGGTCGCACAGTTCTAGTTCCCAGAGTTCACACAGGTCCAAATCCCTGAGGTCACACAGATTCAGTATCCCAGAGTTCAGATTAGTCCAGAATTCCCTAGGTCATACTGTATCAGGGCTGTTTACATATTACAAACAGGTATAGGGCCTCTGAATTCAGTTTACACACAGTTCCAGGATACTGAGTCACACAGTAGAGGATCTCTGGTCACACATTTTCAATTTCTTAAGTTACATCGTAAATGATCCCAGAGGTCACACAGTAGAGGACCTATTAGGTCACACATTTCCAGCTCCTTAAGTCACAACTTACTAGATCTGGGAGATCACATAGTAGAGGACCTCTGACAGTACACATTTCCAGGTCTTGAAGTGACACAGGGCAGTGTCCCTGAGGTCACACATGTTCAGCTTTCTTAGGTTACACAGGTCTAAATTCCTGAGGTCACAGGTCCAGGGCTTCTGAGGTCACCAGATGTAAGGTTCTTGACATTGTAAAAGTCCAAGACCTCTGAGTCATCGAGGTCCAGGGTCCCTGAGTTTACACAGGTTCAGGGTTCTTAAGTTACACAAAGAGTTATTTCTTAGTCTCTACTCAGGGATCATTCCTGAAGGTGCTTGGGGACCATATTTGTGGTGTGGGGGATGGAACTGAGGTCAGTAGAAAGCAAGACAAGTGTACTATCTGTACACACACAAATACACACACACATACACACACACACACACACACACACACACACACACACACACACACACCCTCTTCATTTTAAACTCTTTAAGACCAAGTTCACTTCCATATGGTCCCAGAGTAAAGAAGCTCAATATCTGAAGAAGGAGATTGGTGACAATCCAGATCAAGCTCTGATATCATCCTGAAGGGAATGGAATGAAACAAAGGACCATATATAGAACTGGGGATTTGAACTGGGGTTGGGCACATGCAAGGCAAATACTATAATGCCTATATTATCTGTTAGGCCCAATTAAGTTTTCTGATCTCAGTGACTCTCTGACTGTGTCCTTTTCCATCCTCCTCCCTTCTTCTTCTACATTCTTCTCATCTTAACTCCCTCCCTTCCTTCCCTCCTTCTCCACCCTCCTTGCCCTTGCCTACCCCTACGTTTTTTGAATTTGCATTAGTAGATATATATTAGTATATATAGATATAGATATATATAAATATAGATAAATAGATCTATAAGGCAGTTTCTTAAAAGCTAGACATGAGTTTCCTCTTGGGTGTATTAAAAACTCAGTTTGGAAGTCTTTGAGACAGTTATGTGTCATCCTATAGGCCTTAGCACAGTGGGTTGTGATGAAACTCATTTTTAAGAGACTTGAAAAGGCCTGTAAAGCCAGTGACCTCCTAGAGGCACCAGGAAGGCTGTAATGGGCCTGTGGCAAAACCATGTTCCAACTAAGAAAGTACATCTGTTTCTTTCACGACCTTTGCTAAGTACACCAACTAATGGAGCAAGAGAGATGAAAGATCTTCATAGGCCATGTGGAAATTTAATTCAAATTCAGCCCAAGGAGGTCACCATACATCAGATTTATTCTTATCCTGCCTTTCCTTACCAAGCTAACCTTTGCCTCACACAAAGTTCTTTAGAAAAGAGATAAGTCAGTGTTTATTTGGCACAAGAGTTTTCACCCTCATCACCCTGTTGGTAGCATCCCCATTTCCCGGGAGTCACCCTTGGAAGCTGCTTATTGATCTTGATCATTGGAAGTAATTACTACAGGTTTGAACTCCATCAAGTACTAGAAATTCAGATTTAAGCCATTTGTGAGGTTCTGTTTCATGAGAGTATTAACTGAGAGAGTTGCTCATTAGCCAGCTCTGGGGTCACCTTTCCCCACCTCCCACCATCTAGAGAAAGCATAAATCTCTCTTTGAGATTTTTGCTTTGTTTTGTTTTGTTTTGGGGCCACACCTGGTGATGCTCAGGGGGGTTACCCTCGGCTATGTGCTCAGAAATCGCTCCTGGCTTGGGGGACCATTTGGGACACTGGGGGATTGAATTTTGGTCTGTTCTAGGTTAGCGTGTGCAAGGCAAACATTCTACAATTCGCGCCACTGCTCTGGCCCCTGTGTTTGGGATTTTTGGTCCATCCAGACATCTGTGCCTGGGGTCGGGTGGTCCAGGTCTCTCTGACGGTCTCCCGCCACTTTTTTTTCTTTCTCCTTTAGGATGGTGTATTGGACCATCATACAAAGGGCAAGCACCTAATCTGTTATAATATCTCTCTGGCTTTTGCACTTTTCTTTCCATTTATTATCTCTTTGTCCTCACTCTCTGCTTCCTGACCTATCTCTTCTCACTGGTCTTCCTTTCCACTCTGTCTGATTTGATCCATATTCATTTTCATCTGTCCAGCCATAATCGCCAAACTCTTCTATCTGAGGCCTTGGAAACTTGCTTAAGCCATTTTAAATGAATTGCAGTCTAACTGCATGAGATTATGGTTTATTAAAGTGAATTACCCTCTTTTTATTATTCATAGTCATCCACCCACTTTTTGGGACAGTCTTAAACTTTCTCTTTTCCTTTTGACCCCAAAGGGTTATCAAGAACGAATAGTTTTTTATATCTCTTTTCTGGACCTCTAGAATATTCTACTGCTCATTGGGAAGAATCATTCCCTTTTGAACACTCTGACGACTTCTTCTTCTTCTTCTTCTTCTTCTTCTTCTTCTTCTTCTTCTTCTTCTTCTTCTTCTTCTTCTTCTTCTTTCTTCTTCTTCCTCCTCCTCTTCTTTGTCTTCCTCTTCTTTTTCCTCCTCCTCCTCCTCTGCTTCTTCTTCCTCCTCCTCCTCTTCTTTGTCTTCTTTTTTCTTTAATCGATATGATTTAACTTGAGAATCTATGTGAAGAATAACCAACTGGGAGGAATAGGCTGGTGGGATTGTGCTTTTCCTGGCAAGTTAACCACAAGTAGAGATGGTTGCTTGGAACTGTTCACCTTAACAGCATGTCTCACCTGATCTTCACTATGTCCTTGTATATGTGTGCCACATTTTCATGATCCACTCATCTGTTGTTAGACATCTAGTTTGATTCCAAGTGTTGGCTATTGTTCTGAGTGCTGCAATGAATAGTGGTTTTTATACATTCTTTTGGATGAATTTTTTTCTGTATTGGGGATAGATACCAAAAAAAAAAGGGGGATTTCTGGGTCATATGGCAGCTCAATTTTGAATTTACTGAGAACCCCTTATACTATGTGTTTTTCATAGGGGTTGGACCAGCCATCATTCCCACCAATAGCAAATGGGAATTCCTTTCTCACCATAGAGAGATTGTTCCCAGTATTTTTTTTTATTATTTATACAAGTACAACAGTTTTAACCAATGGGAGCATAAACACATTTTGATGGCGGGAAGGATAAAGAGGAACCTGGCAGGATGGGGGGAGGGGAAGCAAATTCTTAAACAAATAGCTAATTGATATTTACGCAAATACAATTATTTGTTTAGCCTATTTTCCATTTAGATCTACCTTTTGTGCAAGCAATAAGGGTCATAATTTAAACTTTACAAAAACATATCTATAACTACATGCTTGAGAGCAGTTACAAAAACAGGTTCCATGGAAAGGTTAAGGCATCTGGTTAAGCCAGATTCTTTGTGCTGAGCTAAATTTATTTGCAGAGTTTTCTGTTGGTTCGGGGCTATGCAAACTTTTGTGGCTTGAATCAGGCAGGCGGTGAAAAATTCATTCAGAGTTCCTTTGATATGTGGGGTGCTCGGTCTCCCACATCTCCCCCTGTTTAGTATACAATATGGAAGGGACAGACGTGCCTCGGTGGACTGGCCACACTGGGTGAAGAGGTGTGGGGCTTCCAGTCACCGCATCTGCTACCCTTGAGTCAGTCGTTTCCAAAGCTTGGCAAGGCGCGAGCGCACAGATTGAGGTCTATGTGCCAGCTCCTCGATAACTTCAAACTTAAGTGGCGGAGAGTTGGCAGGAGGGGAGATGTCAGGTGTCAGCTGGTCTTCTGAGGTGCATAGTTGTTGGTACAGAACCTTTGAGTCCTTTCTGGTTGCTTCATCCACTTGATTCTTTACGAAGGTGGTGAGTTTGCGAAAAGCCCAAGGACCAAAGGAAACTAGCAACATAAAGCCAATGAAGGGCCCCAAAAAGGCTGGGAGCACTGTTGTTATCCATGGAGTGGTAGAAAACCAATTTTTGTACCAGCTCTCACTCTGCTCTATATCTTTTTTTCTACTTACTAAATTATCCTCTATGTGTTGAATGCTATCTCTAGCTAAGCCGAATTTATTTTAAAAAGCAACATTTTACTCTAAGGATGACACAAATTCCCCCCTCCCTCAAAAATGTTAATTTTGAACCACGGCGGTTATTCTGCACTCTTTGCTAGGAAATCAACAGTTCCCAGTATTTTTAATATGTGCCATCCTCACAGAAATGCTTGCTGGGTTTTGCTTCCTGAAGAAGAGAGAGAAGTGGTGCTGGGCCAGCTAGAACCACAGAGCTATGATACTGTAACTACAAGTCTTGAAAGAAAATGGTCGAGAGACTTGTGCAGCAGTTTTCAACTCTTAATTTTCTTTTTTTGTTCATTTTTTGTGGGGGGAGGCACACCCGTGACACTCAGGGGTTATTCCTGGCTGTGTGCTCAGAAATTGCTCCTGGTTTGGGGACCATCTGGGATGTCGGGGGATCAAACCGTGGTTGTCCTATGCTAGCACCGGCAAGGCAGACACCTTACTGCTTGTGCCACCACTCTGGCCCCGAACTCTTAATTTCTTAACTTAAATGGTGCTGGGCTTATTTGATAGAGGATGTTCTGAGACTTTGGGAAAATTCAAAAAACAGGAGAATAAGAGAAAATTTGATCTCAGCATGAGGAAACACTGAGAGACATAAACAGAGACAAGTATTCCTGAAGTGGACAAGAGAGGTGTTTGTTTACTGAGAAGGTCACAAAGGCTCTCCACACTGTGTGGGGGAGTGGGCCAGATCAGTAGCTTTCAAACATTTTTAAATAGTGGCCACAGAAACAGATTTATATTTCTAACACACATACACATTTCTGAAACTGAAAGTTTCACAAAGTAATTTTACCTTTGCTACAAGCGATGCACTCTGACATTGTCCCCTTGTTTCTATTTCATTTTAAAAACACTCACAGTTCAGTAAATTGATTTCCCAGCCTGGGGTTTGGAAACCTGGACCGGATGACCTTTGAGGTCTCCAGTAGCTCATCTGTGCTCAAATTCAGGTTGCATTGGGCTAAGAGGGAGGAACGGTGCTGTGGTCTAAGCAGACATTCCTAAGTGATTGAAGAGGTGCTGGGACTGCCAGCTCCTGGGTGCCTCACGGACAGTTCTTCCACACCCTGCACACTGACTTCCAATGATGCTTCTGGGTTTCCTCTTAATCTTTGGGTGATTGTTGTCCTTTTGACTATGGCATAGAGCATTTTCTGATTCCAGCTTAGGGACTCCCAATTGTCCAATATCTCCATCTGCTTATTTGCAGATTCCCCCCAGGACTCTCTCCCTGTTCCCTTAAACTCTATTGTCTTTGAGCTGCCCACCCCTTACATCTCATGTATCCCCTTGCTCTGGGTATCCTTCCTGGATTTCATTGTTTCTAAATCCTTTGCCATCTTAGGGCTGTTTTGACACCTCTCTGTTGACCTCACAACCTTCTTTCTGCCTCTGGCAGGAAATGCCCCACCCTAGAATCCTCACAGGCTTGTGTTGCTCCTGTTCTTCCTGGATCTTGAAACGCATAGTAGGAGGATGCCTATGTATGAGCTTCTCATGATGCTTAACTTTGGGGAGTTCAGACTCTTCAAATAATTGCAGAATAAAGCGGTGGATTTCATGACCAAATTGAATTCATTTATCACACATATGATACCTTTTTATTGTTTGCCAGGTCTAGGCATCAGGAACTCCACTCCAGCAAAACAAAAATGCTCACCTTCTGGGAGCTGATACTTTAACTGGGGGGGGGGGGCAGATAAATCAAAATACAGTAGAAAAATAAGAGTGAAGGAGAGAGGAAGTTAGAGATAGTTTAGTTGTGGGTGGGATGGCCAGGGAAGTTTTCCTGAGAAGGTGCCATTGGGTTGATACCCAAGTGAGAAGCCATGCCATGAGAGGGGGTCCAACAGAAGCTGAGGTCAGGAGTCAGGGTTCTGGCATCTTTGTGAAGGAGCAGCAGGCACTAGTGTGGCCAGAGCAGAACAGCAAGGAAAGTTGCGGGGAAGGGTAACAGATTTCATGGTGCCTTCATCATAGAGTGAGTCTCCTAGAAGCTGACCCTGGGATGGAAATGAGTAGACAGAAGGTGAGTTTCTGTTTTATTGACATAACCTTGCATTGTGGCATTAGATAAGTTTTAGGAGGGTCATTGAAACCAAAAAGTGTCTATATAGCATTCAACTCAATGATCATTGTCCAGTCCATGCTTCACCAGAGCACTGCTCCCTTTTATTCAGCCCACCCTCCCCTCCCTCTCTCCTTCCCTTCCAGTGCCTAGGAACTGCTCAATAGCCTAAATATTCACTTTAATTTTTCTGTTTGTTTTCCCTGCAGGAAGAAACCATACATGCTGGCTTTCCTATCTGTCTGATTGGTTTCACTAAGTGTTGTGCCTCTAGCTCTCTCCAGGCTGGTGCAAAGGGCAGGTTCTTTTCTCTCCTGAAGTGGTGCCTTCTTGTGGGTATAGCCCAGGTGTTTGTTTGCTTGTCTGCTTAGGTAGTTTTCCTGGAAGATTTCCTTAGGAAAGGGAGGGGAGGGTTGGGGGAACTAATAGAAGAGGAGGGAAGAGGAGTGTGGAAAGGAGAGATGTAGAATGGAGAGGAAGGGAAGGGAGAGGAGGAGGAAATTGGAGTGAAGGTGAGAGTGGATTGAAGAGAAGAGAGCAGAGGGAGGGGAGTTGTGTGATCTTTCAGAAGAGCATTGCTTGCCCTACAGGGCTGATGTAAGATGGGCAACCTCTCAAGCTTGGGGGCAGCTGACCAAGCCTTCCATTCCTGTGCTGGGTATGTGTTAGTTTATACCTTATTTTACCCAAAACTTGGTTTCAACCTAAACAAAGATTTTCTTATATGTAAACCTGGATAGGACAGCCTTAGAATAGCCTGAGCTTACTGACCCACCTGGGGGTGGTCTTTGTACTCAATAAAAACAGTTCTGGCTGACAGTTTGAAAGAGATAGTAGGTAGAAAACTACCTGACTATATGTGTTTCACCCTCATCTGGTTTGGATTATTTCATGTGTAACCCTGATTCAGACTCATTCACCTGGGTTTGAAGATAGGGCACGTGGGGTGATTTTACAGGTATGGTGTATAGGCTGCCCTGAGAAGTGATGTGCCCCTTAACCAAGGAACTTTCTTTCTCTGAGGCAGTGATGTGAGCAAGTTTGTGAGTTGTGGGTGTGAATGTGTGAGAGAGCATGATTGACTGTGTGCGAGTGTGGAATGTAACTGTGAATGAGCATTTGTGTGTGTAAGCTTGTATGAGGGATGGCTGAACAATGTGAATATGTGTGTGTGTGTGTGTGTGTGTGTGTGTCTCAGCCTGAGACCATTCACACCATGTAACACCACAGTATTCTTAACTAGTTGGGCTCTATCCCTGAACTAGGAAGCAGAGGAATGGGATCGTACAGTGGGGAGGGGAGCTAATTGCCTCTAAGTACTCTTAGACAACAATTGCAAGGTTTGCTGCAGCCCCCAAAGCTCCTTGGTGAAACCAGGGGAGGGGCACACAACTTGCCTCACTTTAGCTCATGCCCAGTTTGTTCTTTCCTGGAGTTGTTCCAGGCTCTTCTCTCAGTTCATTCTCCCTCTTCTCAAACTTCTGAAAGAACTTCATCACCCTGAAGAGGAGAGGGGCGCTGACAGAATGAATTCTGACAAAGATAATTGCGTGACTCCTTCACAGCTCAGCCCCGAACATGGCCCCACACTGTCAGTTTTTATTCCATTCAAAGCCTGGTGCTGACTGTCTGCCTCTGTTGGCAGGTGAAGGGGTGGTGGTGAGAGAGGATAAGGGATGCGACACTGCAGGGGGAGGCCCAGGAAGCCCCCCACTTCAAAAGCCACCAGGGGATAGGGCTACAACACCCAGCATTCAGCATCCTTTGGGAGCCTAGTTGCTCCCTGGGATGGGATGGATGGTTGGACACATATGTGAAGAGCTTGGGGGCTGCTGGACTGGCATTGCCTGGTGGGCTGGGACTCACAGCCTTAATGAATTTGAGTATCTTGACGAGGCAGACACCAGTTTGTCACTGGGGAGCCACTGGAAGGAGGGGTCATAATGACTTTGCAGGCTGCACTATAGCTGGCAGACCTCCTGGTTCCCTGCCCATTAGATCTGATGGGGGTCTCTGGTCACCCCCTTATTCAAAGCATGCCTCTCACAGCCAAATGCTTTCACTCCAGACTTCTCAGCTGTTGTTCTCTGGCTTAGCACAGACTAAAAAGGTGTTGTTAACAGGCTCTTGGGTGGTCTTTTCAGATCTGGAGCCAAATACACCCAGTGTTGGTGGAGGGGTGCCTTTGAGTGGTCTTTGTGGTTGGACCTTTGTCTGGTCTGGTCCTTGCACTTGAGACATCTGTGATGTGCTCATTTGCTTTTGATTTTGTTTTGGAACCTCAATTGGAGGTGCTCAGGGCTTACTCTTGGCTCTGTGCTAAGGGATCACTCTTGGTGGTGCTCAGTGGACCAATCATATACAGTGCCCAGGAGGGATGACACTCGCATGGAAGGCAAGTGTCTTAATCCTCGCATGGAAGGCAAGTGTCTTAATCCCTGTCCTATCTCTTTGGCTCAGCACAGTTTAGATATAAATAACAAAGGCATAACTTGTTCTTAAAGGCATATACCGCATAAGCAGTTTTATTTTATTATTTCTATGGTGGTGCTCAGAGTTTGCTCCTGGTGGTACTGAGGGACCATATTCAGCTACTGGATTAAACCTACTGGCTGCACTCAAGACAAATTCCCTAGGGGCTGGAGAGATAGAACAGTGGTAGGGCATTTGCCTTGTATGCGGCTGATCTGGGAGTCCCGGGTTCAATTCCAGGCATCCCATATAGTCCCCTGAAGCTGCCAGGAGCAATTTCTGAGCATCGCTGGGGTTACAAAAAAAAAAAAAAAAAGACAAATTTCCTATTTCTATACTATCACTCAGCCCTTTGAATTACTTAACATCATAAAAAATGTGGGTGCCCCCAAATATACAATAAATTAATTTTTGATAAAGGGGCAATAAATGCAAAATAGAACAAGGAAAGCCTCTCCAACAAGTGGTATTGGGACAACTGGTCAGCCACTTGCAAAAAAGCAAACTCAGATCTTCATCTACTTCATCTAACACCATGCAAAGTGTCAAATCCAAATGGATTAAAGACCTTGATATCAGACCCGAAACTATAAGGTATATAGAACAACATGTAGGTATAACACTTCATAACATCGAGACAAAAGGCATCTTTAAGGGGAAAACAGCACTCTCCAAACAAGTGGAAGCAGAGATAAACAGATGGGACTATATTAAGCTGAGAAGCTTCTGCACCTCAAAGGAAATAATGCCAAGGATACAAAATCCACCCACAAAACTGGAGAAACTATTCACCCAATATCCATCAGATAAGGGGCTAATATCAAAGATATACAAGGTACTGACAGAACTTAAGAAAAAAACCATTGGGGCGCCGGAGAGATAGTATGGAGGTAAGGTGTTTGCCTTTCATTCAGAAGGTCATTGGTTTGAATCCCGGCATCCCATATGGTCCCCCGAGCCTGCCAGGAGTGATTTCTGAGCAGGGAGCCTGGAGTAACCCCTGAGCACTGCCAGGTATGACCCAAAAACAAACAAACAAACAAACAAAAAAGAATAAAATCATCTGGGGCTAGAGTGATGGTGCAGTTGTAGGGTGTTTGCCTTGCATACGGCTGATCCAGGATGGGCCAAGGTTCGATCCCTGGGTATCCCATATGGTCCCCCAAGCCAGGAGAGATTTCTGAGTGCATAGCCAAGAATAGTCCCTGAGTGCCACTGGGTGTGGCCCAAAAACAAAAACAAAAACAAACAAAAAAAAAAAAGAAAAGAAAAAGAAAAACCATCTAACCCCATCAAAAATGAGAAGAAGAAATGAACAATTTCTCAAAGAAGAAATACAAATGGCGAAAAAGGCACATGAAAAAATGCTCCACATCACTTATCACCAGGGTTAGGGTTACCAAAACAACAATGAGGTACCATCTCACACCACAGAGACTGACACATATCACAAAGAACAAGAACGATAGGTGTTGACAGAGATGTGGAGAGAAAGGATCTATCAGTCACTGCTGGTGGGAATGCTGTCTAGTCCAACCTTTATGGAAAACAATATGGAGATTCCTCAAAATACTGGAAATTGAACTCCCATATGATCCAGCTATACCACTCCTAGGGATATACCCTAGGAACACAAAAATACAATACAAAAATCCCTTCCTCACACCCATTCAATGTATATTCATTGCAGCACTATTTACAATAGCCAGACTCTGGAAACAACCAATATGCCCTTCAACAGATGAATGGCTAAAGAAACTGTGGTATATATACACAATGAAATATTATGCAGCCATCAGGAGAGATAAAGTCATGAAATTTTCCTATACGCGGAAATACATGGATTCTATTATGCTGAGTGAAATAAGTTAGAGGGAAAGAGATAAGACACAGAATATTCTCACTCATCTGTGGGTTTTAAGAAAAATAAAAGACATTATTGTAATAATGCCCAGAGACAATAGAGATGAGGACTGGAAGGTCCAGCTCATGATATGAAGCTCACCACAAAGAGTAGTGAGTGCAGTTAGAGAAATAACTACACTGACAACTATCATAAAATGTGAATAACTGAGGGAAGTAGAAAGTCTGTCTTAAATACAAGTAGAGGGGAGGGGAGGAGAAAGATTTGGGGCATTGGATATGGGAATGTTGCACTGGTGAAGGAGGATGTTCTTTTTTTTTGGGGGGGGGTCACACCCGGCAGCGCTCAGGGGTCACTCCTGGCTTTATGCTCAGAAATCGCTGTTTCGCAGGCTCGAGGGACCATATGGGATGCCGGGATTCAAATCACTGACCTTCTGTATGCAAGGCAAATGCTTTACCAAGGAGGATGTTCTTTATATGACTGAAACCCAACTTCAATTATGTCTGTAATCAAAGTGCTTAAATAAAGATATTAAAAAAATAAAATAAAAATAAGTTGAAACAACAAACAAAAAAACGAAAATAAAAAAGGTAAAAAAAAAGAGATTGATTCTGTCACATTTTATACACATATAAATGCATTGACAGGTTCCATATTAAAAAAAAAAAGAAAATGTGGATGGAACAATTACCCAAAATTCCCTCACATGTAGGCGATTATGTCCCTTTGATCATCTCTGTAAGCAAACAAGCCAAAATCATGAAACTGACTGAAACCTCACTCAATTGCCTTCATAAAAACCTGCTGGGGAGATAGTACAACAGGTAGGGCATGTTGGCCTTGCACATGGCCGACCCCACTTCAATTCCCAGTATCCTTGGTCCTCCAAGCCTACCAGGAGTAATCCCTGAGCACAGAGCTAGAAGTCATCTCCAGGTATGACCCCCAAAGAAAACAACAAAATCTTCCTTCCAGCTCATGGGAGTTTCCCCCATGCTCCCACCTTGTAACCTCTGTGGCTCAGAACAGCATCCTGAAGAGCTAGAGAGGTGTCAGGACTGGGGGATGTTATTGCCACAAATAGAGGCAACTTTCTTTGGAGAAATGAGCTTCATCTGACTGGGTAAGCAGAGACCAGACACCCTCCCAACTTCTCTCCAACACTGGATCCTCTTTGGTAAAATGAGTCTTACCATCATGCTTCAGACCATTCCACAGACCTGATTTCTGACTGACAGTGTTTGTGAGCAGTCAGAAATTGGGCTAAATGTCTATCAAGTAATGCAACCCTAACTAGTTCTCACTTGCTTGGTGCTAGGCAGTGGGACTGGTGGGCCAGGAAGTGAGAGCCAGCTGCTGCCACCAGGAACTTTAGGTTCCAAGAAGGCAGGGGTCTGGGATGCGCAGAACTGTAATACAAGGCAGAGAGTAGTAGGTAAGCCCAATGGATCTAGGAAACTTCCAAAAGAGGTAGCACTGAGTAAAGTGCAAAGTCTGGGGAGGATTTGAATATTCCCCAGTTCTTTCCTCCACACTTGGCATGCTGAAAATACCCTGGAGATACTTGCTTACTACTGAGTCCTCACACATTTACATTCTCTGAGTCTCTCAAGCCATCCTCTGGTGCTTACAGGGCACTCCTAGAAGCAGGAAAGTTAGGACCAGTACAATTCACCACTGTCTGAGCTCTGTTTTGAGACTCTGAGAGCCATTAGAAATTTTTTCCAGGTAACATACAAGAGTCCATTGGAAGCCTAGGGAAAACAGGGAACTCTGAGCCCCCATAGCCCATCAAGGCACCCAGCTACAAACAGTACAGATGGGGCCCTCTAGAACTGAATGACCCTCAGTCACTACATTCATCACTCTGTATGCCCCCCACCTCTGTTCCTTCATCCCCTCTCCCCTGCAGGAGAGAGGAGTCACAGGACTCCTCATTCCTTCTAATGACTCTGCAAACTGGCTTTGCTGCCCATTCACCTGACCCCCAACCCCCATTTTAGGCCTTCCAGCCCAATGACTAACTGACCAACATCAGTGGGGCCTGACACCAAATCTCAGGGGAGAAAGCCAGTAGGCTTTCTCATGAATTGCCTCCTGTGTACAGAAGCTCACGCTAGGCTGAACCCTTCCCAGTCATTTTTTTCAGTACAAAAGCAGAGAGGATAGGACAGGCTAGAAACACATCTGCTGCTGGGTTCTTGCTTAGAGTGTGGGACCCACTCCCAGCTTTATAGGAGTGGAGCATCATGGAGAAAGGGCACTGCTCTTGCAGTGAAACACATGTGTGGGAATTCTTGGTTGACAGTGTTCCCATAACCTTTCCTTTCCAAGTTAACCAGGCAATATAGAAAGGCTAGTTCATGATGGGGCTTCATGAAGGAATGATGGATGATTTTCTCCTTACTCCCTGCCAGTCTCAGACTTGCAGCAGCAGTTTTCTGGATCTGGGTTAAGGCTGATCCTCTGATCATGCCAAAGGAGAAGGGCCAGTGTCTGATCCTTGGGTATGCAAAGTCTGGAGTAACAGTCAGTGGCCAATGGGCTCCCAGATCCACTCACAGAGGTGAGTTCATAGTAATCTCTGCTTAATGGACATTTAATTCAGGTTTCTTGGCATCCATATGATGGAAAAACATCTAAAAACAAAACTTTTCTTAAAGCTCAGAGAATTCTTAGTATGCTATGTATTCCTACTGTATGGGGGAGACCTAGGCGGAGAAGAGAAGAGTTCAGAGTCACATGGACAGGGGAGCGGGCAAAGTCCAGGTCCTCAGAATTGGATGAGAAATATCTTGGCTTATTTTGCATATGGATATTTGAGAAAAAGCAGATTCAATTAAATGATAAATGATGGTCAGTTACATTCCTATAAAGCTCCAAAATATCCCAAAGACCAACTACCATTTTTTCTACTCTATTTTTTTATTAAGACATTATGATTTATAAAGTTTTTCATGGTTGAGTTTTAGATGTGCTGTATTCTGGCACCAGTGTCACCAGCAGTGTCAATTTTCTTCCATCAGTAAGACCAAATACAATTTTTTGGGAGTTCTGGGCTACACCTGCTGATACTCAATGGTTACTCTTGGCTCTACTCTCAGGAATTATTCCTGAGAGACTCAGCAGATCATATGGAATGGCAGAGATCAAACCTGGGTCAGCCATGTGCAAGACAAATGCCTTACCTGCTGTACCCTCACTCCAGCCCAAGACAAAATACATTTAAAGGAAATCAAGGTATAATGCACAAAGACTCTATATAAATATATATAACAGATATTATACCTTTACCTAGCATGGATAAATGCCTGATTTACTGATAAAAGAGTCAACTGATTATTATGTTTGTTCTTTTAGTTTTTTTCTTTTTAGGTTTTATTGAGCCAGTGATGCTCAGAGATTAATTCTGGCTCTGTGCTCAGGGATCACTCTTGGCAGGCTTGGGAGACCATATGTGGTTCCTAGAATTAAACCCAGTTTGGCTGTATGCAAGACAAGAATCCTACCACTGTACTGTACTATATCATTCCTACCCCTGTTCCTTTTTAGAAGTTGAAAAATAAATTTTTTGAAATAAGTTTAAATTATTTGGTATTTTTTCTCTTTTGTTTTTGGGCCATATCCAGTGGTTTTTATGGCTTTTTCTCATCTCTGTACTTCAAGAATACATCTGACTACATATGGAGTGCTGGGGATTAAACCCAGGCTGGCTGTTTATAAGGCAAATTCCCTTCTTTCTATACTGTTTCTTCAGTAATACGATTCTATTTTTATTTAGAGGAATGTGAAATGGTATTATCAAAGTTTCTGCAAATTATGGAGATGTTTGCATCATAAACATTTGAGATCATGAGTAAGAGCAATAACTCAATGGGATGAGCATATGCTTTCCATTCAGTAGCCCTGAGTTTGATTTCTGGCACCACAAATGGTCCCTAATACACCACTGGGTGTGACCACTGAGTACAGACCAGTAGTAACTCCTATGCACTGCTGGATATAGCCCCTCTTCCCCTATCAAAACTCAATATATATATATCTAGAGTTTCATAAGTAAAGGTGAATTTTATGAAAAATTGGCAATAGTGAAGAATACCTGAATTTGTAACAACGAAGAATTTATTTAAATTCAACTGCTTCATGAGTATGAGGTGATTTTCTGCAATGCTCTCCCTTGTTGCATTTCTTGAATGAAAAGGGATCAAGGGTAGAAGTAGTTTATGGAGCCCTAATCTATATAACATAGCAACTGTCACTAACCACATAACTGTTGAACATGTGAAAGGCAGTAGGACAGCCAAGAAAACATACTTTCAATGTTATTTTGCTTTTTATAAATTTAATATTCTACATAATTAAACCCCTGTGGTCAATAGTTACCATATTGGACAGTGCTGGATAAAATGCTATTAAGCTTGTTTCTCAGCCTAAACACATGTGGGGTAGGATAGACAGAACAAGATGGGGTAGAATAGAAAGAACAAAAGAGGCAAAGGAAGAAGTTCTGCTGCTAGACAAAATTTAGAGAAGTTGTACCTAACCTGCATCTAAAATGAAACAAACTGTTGTGAATAGTAAACGTCAAGGAAAGAGGGTGCATGGAGTAGTTACTATTTTCTTGTGGGGTGATATGAGGAAAGGAGGAGATAAAGCAATGGTCAGACAGTTTCATATTGTGGCCACCAGGGGCCCCATTAATACAACACAGCTTGGTTGCTAAGGTCCAGTAATATGATATGACCATAGGGCAGGATGAAACTCAGGAAAACCATTGGATCAGAGATGAGTGGAGGTAAATTATGCTAAGCTTACTTTATGCTAAGCTTAATAAAGCAATTTACAAATAACAATCTATGATATGTGTAAATTAATGCTATCTAATTATAAAACACAGAAGAAATCAATTTAATCAAACTTATGCTGCTATTGTGTTCATAGCTGGTAAATAAGCTAATGTCACCTGACTCCAAAGACTTGAGTTAACTGGTTTGCTCTGCTACCCTTATGGGGGAGCCCACCTTTCTTCATGGCTCTAAAACTCAGCCTAGCTGGATTGTCAGTAGACAGGATTCTTTTCAGTTACCTCTTAGGATTGAGCTGTTGTAAAAGCTTGTGTAAAATATTATTTTCGCTTACTTGTTTTATTTTTTGACCTGCAATTACTTTTCATCCATTCATTTGTTTGTGTACTCAACCAATACACCCAAAATTTGTTATGTATGAGAATATAGAAGGGTGAGAATAAGACAAGCAAAAGAATCTGTTTGGGAGATTTATAGATCAATAGGTGAGACAGGATAGGGCACAGAAAGGAGAAGATTCTGACTAGTTGGGAGGGGTTAGAAATAGTTTTGGGCTTAAAGTGTTTGCCTTACATGCATTTGACACAGGTTAGATCTCTAGTAATGCATGTGGTCCCTTTGTGCTGCCAGGAGCATAAGGCCTAGAGTAAGTCCTGAATCCCACCAAGAGTGGTTCCTGAATGCAGAGCTGGGAGCAAGCCCTGAGAACTATCAAAACCTAAAACTAAATAACTTGTGATCAGCCCATGTTTCTGGAGGAGGGGGCTTAAGAACTAGGCAGCATTTAAACATGTCCACATGTCTCTATCTAGGTTCTCAGTGTTCTCCTTTTGCTGCCTTTGCCTTTGCTCCTTTGCTGACTACATGTATGCCCACCAGGAGGAGGACCTTTCACAGGAAATGCAGAACTCAGTCCTGCACTGTCTGAGTCAGCCCTTTATCCCATGGGGCACATAGTCTCTCAGTGCTCCCAGCCTGGTATGTTGGGAACAGTAGGTGAATTTCCCACCTCCTTTCCTGTCATACACTGACCTTCAGAATCATTAGACCAGCAAGATCTTTCCTCCAAGGTCCAACCTTTTGCATGAGCTTTGCCCACACCTTGGGGACCAGAATTCCTTGGATTTCAGCTCTTGGGGCCTGTCCAGCCAGGCTTAGAAGCCCAGATCCCCATAGACCTGCTTGTTAATGAGTTCTGTGAAAACTAGGTCTGTCTGTAATCGAAATGGGAGTCCAAATCTCGCACAGCCTTGGAATTAATTCAGTCCTGTTAGATAAGGAGCAGCGTGGCGGCTGCACTGCTGCTGCTGTATCGTAGAGAAGAGCTAGGTGCCTTCGCGTTCACCTGGGACCCTTTGTTCTCCATCATTTCAGCACATGCTGGAAAATCTGCTCTAAGTTCATCACTCCCATCTCCAGCTTCCACACAGAGGCCAGAAGCTGTGGCCAACAGTGCTCTTTGCCCACCCTGGCCCCCTCCTCCACTGAAACATGACTGAGATAGCGATAGACAAGTGCTCTTACTTAAGCTTTTTTCACTCTGGCTCACTCTCCTTCCAGATGAGGACAAGTGCCCATAAAACAAATGGAGCTAAAACAGCAATAGCAAGAAGACAGGTTTATAGACATTCATGGGGTGGAGGTGGCATTAGCTATGCTGGAACACTTGTCTAAGTTTCTATGTGTATGTTCTTGAGAGCTCCAGGCTGCTATTTTCACTGCCAGCCTCCTCCCACCCTCTGGCCCAACCATCACACAAAATGCTTTAGGAAAGAGAACTCAAATGGAGCCCTTCCCTCCACAGCTAATGGAGTAGATGGGTTCATACATGAGAAATGAAATTAATCAAGAGGACCCTACCATGTCCCATGGAACCTTTCCAGAGATACAGGGACTGCCAGGCCTCTCGAGCTTAGATCTTGGGCCTAATAATAACACAGAACCTTTGTACCATTATACAGAATTTTCTTATATATATTTTTGTTGTTGTTGTCGTTGTTGTTTTTTGGAAGAGCACATCCAGTATTGCTCTGAGGCTACTCCCATCTTCACACTCAAATGTTACACTTAGCAGTGCTTGGAATAACTTGTGGAGCTAAGCATCAAACCCAGGTTTTCTGTAGCAATGCCCATCAAGCTATCTGGCCCCAGAATGTTTATCTATCTTTATTCATATATCATCTCCTCTGCAATGCCTTCCTATCTTTTCTCAGTATCCTCCTCCCCCATCCCTGTTTATCCCCATAATATCATCAAAGGGTACCAGTGTTCTTCATATGGGTCTGTTTTTTATTTCCATTTCAGATGACTTTTTGTTCAGCAGTGATTTTGATGACTTGGGTGCTAAAGAAAGACTTCTTTACCCGCTCATTTTTGGTGTGATTTTGCACACATTCCTTATATCTCTGGTTCTCAGCATGTCTGCCTGCAACAAGGGGAAGAGAAAACTTACATTGCAAGGTTGTTTTAAGGAGAAATTTCAATGTATCCTCTCTGCCCAGCAACCTTTTTAGAGCCCCTACTTAGGTTCTGGGATTCTAGGGTTAGACCAATGTGGCTAGAATCCTGATCCTATTACTTTCCAGCTATGTTTTTAGTCTGTTATAACCTTTTCATGCCTTAGTTCCTTTGTAAAACAGAAGTGATAGCTCCTAATGCTGATGTTATGATCCACTTGTTGTGAAGATGAAACTCGACAATACTTGTAACACTTTACATGGGTCTGGCATGATGTAGACATACAAAAAGTTGGCTCTTCCCAAAGCTGCTGCTTTTGTGCTTGTTATGAAACATTTGAGCTGCTTTTGTGCTTGTTATGAAACATTTGAGCTGATGGGGGCAGTGAAGGCAGCCTGGTTTAGTGCCCTGTGGCCAATGAGTGCTAAGTGAGTAACAAGAGGAAAGGGATTTAGCTCTGAGCTGGGGAGCATTATACAAACGCCATGATTGTGAGTGTCACTCTCTAGTCCCTCAGGAATGCAGGCAGGAAAGGGCCCTGGGATAATGATCTTCTAGGTCTATCACAGCCTCCCTCAGCTCCCAGCTTGGCTCAGTTCTACCAGATTGGGTGCTCTGGAGGTGACAGAAACTCACCCGCTGATGGCCAGAGATTTAACCCAGTAGGAAAGAAAATCCATGGCTGCCAGTTCACCTGCAGCCAGGAGCAATTGCTAGTGAATCAAGGTCGATGGCCAGGCAGACAGGGAGCTAAGGGGAGAGATGGCATCTGCTGAGTTTGCTGATTTCCTGGCTCTCTCCTGCCCTGGAAGGAGCACAGCAGAAATGTGCATGGGTAGGGGTGGGGAGACTGCCTTTCTCTACAGGTGAGGAGAGCCCCAGCTGCCCTGGGAAGACTAAACTGACTCAGTGTCTGTATCCATCCTAAGTAACCTTTAAGAGGGCTTTTTACATGCCAATTAAAATGGGCAAGTCTGTAATATTCAGTCCTTTACATTCTGTTTTGGTTTGTATTGGGACCATACTTAGCAGTACACAGGGCTTTACTCCTAGCTCTGGGCTAGGGATCACTTCAGGCATTGCTCAGGGAACTCTATTTGGTGCCCGGGATCAAAATAGAGTGAGTCTCAGGTAAGGCAAGCTCCTTAACCCCTATCTCTCTAACCCAGAACACACTTTAATCCAGGAATAGATGCTGCTTCTTCACCACAAAATGGAGACAATAGTAGGCCCTGTGACAGCGAGTCAGGATCAACTAAGGTGTGCTGGAATATCAAGCACCTCCAATATATGTGGCCTCTAGTGATGTCAGTCACTTAGCAGGTTCATGTGGATCAGCCAAAGCAACTAGTTTGTGCTATTGAATATTCTCATCCTAGGGATCCAGACAGTCATTGGCCAAAGATAGTCACATGGCCCCATCTAATTCCAAATGTATTTTATATGTGCATGAAGGGGAACTAAAAATATTTGGTGGATAGCAAAAGGCTGCCACATAACCTGCTGGAGAGTTCTGGGGTGACCTGAGTCCCAGCTCCTCATACCTCTGTAATAGTACCTATTTCAATTGAGCTCCTATACCAGCTCTGCCAGCAAGTGTACAGACCCTGGCAAGCACCACCACAGAGTATAAGAGTGACCTAGTCATCACAACAATGAAGGGAAGAGGAAAAATCAAGATGGACAGTGCATCATGTAGGGCTCTCAGGTGGGAGCTGTGCCACTTTACTATTGTTTTCAAGAAGAGGAAGTAGAGCTGAGAGTCCAAGTACTGAGTCTCAGGCTACACACACACAGGTGGAGAGCAGAGATTTTTCAGTACAGTGTTCCCAACAGGCAACCTCTCTACCCTGCCCCCACGGCACCAGATTCCCTCTTAGAATCAGGGCTGCCCTTGGGGAATGATAGGCAATGGCAGGAAAGTCATGTGTTAGTGAGAGACCCTGCTCATCCCCATGATTCCCAGTGCAGCCCGGGATTCTGACAAAATAGTGGAACAGGGCTGACTCTAAGCAGAGGTATGTTTTTCCTGGGACATCTAGGTTGAATGTATATGAGAATGCTGGTGGGGTATGACAGAGAAGAGGGGGTACCCATGGAGGCAAACACAAGGGATTCAATTAAATTAGTCATAGTCAATTAAAGTGTGTGTGTGTGTGTATGTTTGTTGATACTCTCTCTTATCTGTGGGACTTAAAGATACACAGCAAGGTAGCGACTAAGGGCCAAAAGCAACATAATGGGGGCCAAGACCAGAGTTTGAGTCATGTATAGGGAATAGTGAGACCTAGATTCAGGTCTGATGACAATGGGACCACAGACCAGCTGAGGCATTCCATTCCATCCATATAAGGTCAATTAAAGTGTGTTTGTCAGAATGATCTCTCTAATATGTGGGACTTAAAGATACACTGCAAGGTAGCAACAAAGGGCCAAAGGCAACATAATGGAAGAACAATTAAATTGCAGGAAAGGGATAAGAGGGAGTGGTGTTGAAGTCTTTGGGAGAGGAAGGTGAGTATACTGTGATGGGAGTGGTGTTAGAATTATGTGCATGAGAAACCATTATTTTTTTGCCCTTCTTACTAATTAGTTTTATTACATATATAATTATAATATCCTGTGATTTAACATCAAGATCTTTGAATATTTAAGAAATGGGAGTGGTAAGAGAATGAAGAAAGAAAATAAGTTAAGGGAAAGTTTAAAGCAAATGCCAGAATAGCATAGAGATTAAATACATAAACTTAGTTGTCAGACAGTATAAGTCTGCATTTCAGTTCTAGTATTCATTAGCTATGAAATTTGATATACAACTTATTTTTCTGAGTCTTGGTAGTAAAATGGGATAGAATAATATTTGCATCACTCAAATAAGACAGCTTAGTGATATGGAGTCTGCCAATTGAGAAACCATTATTAATAGTATTGTGAACCACAAAATCTCAATCAATAAGAACAAATTTTTAATTAAAGAAAAAGTGTGCATTATGAGAACCCCACAGGTGCCAGCAAAGGTCTGAAGGTAGAGTCATGCACTAACAGTATCTGTTTACCCCCCTAGTGCTTCTTTCCAACTTTCTCTTGCTCTTTGGGCACTGGATGACTAGCCTATATGCTATGTCAGCCCAACTTCTTGCTGCCTCTTCCTGCTGAGCCAATGGGTAGCGTTGGCAGGAGATGGCCTGAGTGAGTGGCAGAGTAGAGGGTCCTGAGACCATCAGCTCCTTCCTGCTTTCTTTGCTCTCTGGGCTCAATCTCTAGTGGAGTTCTTTCTCCTAACAATGCTGAGGAATGGACCCAAATTGTCATAGTTTCACCAGTACTTGACAGCTTTTCTTCTGCTTATCCATCCTTCCTCCTTCCCTGCCTTCCTGGTGCTGGAGATCCAACCGAGGGTCTTGTCCTCAAAGGGCTTGTTTGTCCTACTGAGCCTCACCCTGGCCTGGTGCTCATACACCCAAGCTTTTCACTAAATTCTCTTCAGTAACCCCTTTTAAATGAGTCATCTGTATGTCCTGGAAATAAGATGCTATTTGAATAGCAGCAGCTTCAAACCCTTCTTTTGAGCTGGAGAGACAGAAGAACATATAGGGTGCTTGCTTTGCATGTGGCATACTCAGGTTCGACCCCCAGCATCTCATATGGTTTCCTGAAAACAGCCAGGAGTGATCCCTGAGCACTGCCAGGTATGCTCCCCCAAAGATCCTTCTTACTTTATTCCCTCACATTTTAGGGGAGAATTCCTGGCAGTGGGGGGAGTCTGAAAGCAACTCGGATCATGGAATAACTGAAACCAAAGTAAAGAATGGTACAGAAGCAGCGTGGAGAGAGCTGCCTTTGATTAAGACTCTGACACCTTAGAACATTCTTATGAATCTGGTGGTATTAAGCTGGTTGGATTTTGTGGATGAGGGTAGGTTAGACTATGGGCCTTAATCATGGGGCACAGGTGCCTGGCTCATGGCTCTCACCTGCTGTCCCCTTGGATGGCTGTGACCAGCCTACCAAAGACAATCTCTCCTCACATCTGTTTCTGTCTGATTGGGGGGAAGGTGGCAGGGAGCCGAGTCTCTGTGTGTGTGGGTGATGGTTGAAGAGCCCCAATTGGTGCTGAGCTGGCCAGAAACCCATCTAACTCCCTTTTGGATAAATCCCTAGTTTGCACTGAAGCCACACCTGCCTGTAGCAGGCAAAAGTCAAGCTTGAAAGGACTTTCAAAAACACCATTTTATTCTTTTTCAAAATGTACAGCCAGTAATCAAGAACTTCCCTCCTGAGCCCAGTGCTATTTCCTCTCCAGTTCACTGCCCCTCCAGCCAAATCCCAAGTCTGCTTTAATGAACATAGAAAACTCACTTGTCATTAGTTGGACAAAAGCTAATGGGCTGAAGTCCTTGAGGACTGCAGGTCTCTTAAGGAAATGAAACACTCCCCTCGCAATCCTGAGTTTGCGTTAAGTTGTTTATCAAGCCCTTTCTTTTTTTTTTTTTTTTTTTTTTTTTTTTTTTTTTTGGTTTTTTTTTTTTTTTTTTTTTTTTTTTTTTTTAAATTTTTATTTTTAATTATGAGAACAAGGGTGCAAAGTAAGAGGACAAGGTAAAGTTACAGTGGAAGGACAATCACCCATAACATAATTCTCAGAAGTCCCCTTGCTGATATATTAACTTTGAAATTTCAGCCAAAGAACATTAAGATAAATAACACAGAATCCATGTACAATTACTTTGTCCCTCAAGTCCCCAGATTGTAATACATTATAATATTTCTTAACAGTACACAAGGCAATCTAAAGCCATAAAACTTACGTAACTCCTTAAACATTACAGGCATAGTATTTTCTTACATTTCCATATACATGCATATTAGCTTAAGTTAACCTCAAATTTTAAGTGAGTTCTTTTTAAGGATTAGAGTTAAAGGAGCACAGTAAGAATGGTGTTAGAGTGGCAATTGTTGTTTGCATAGGCTCACCAAAATATGAGGAACATGGAAAGAAATAACCTTGGCCTAAGTACAAAGAGACCAGACCCCTGAAGTTTCCTGGCACAAGACCAAGTCTAGGCTCCAAGCAAGCTAGATCGTCCAATCCAATACATTGTCTGTAGTGCCAACACACTTTTATTTTTCACACAGTCTCTGTTGTTGGTATCATGTTTCTGTATTAAAGATCCTGGAATCTGCATATCTTACATTGAAGTCAGGACGTGGAGCATCCTCTCCTTTCACCTCACAATCAAAGGGCAATGCAGGGAGCCCTGTCCTGTAAGCCGGTCGTTGTTGTTGTTAAGTCTTCTCAGTGTTAAGGGAAGTCTCTTTTGAGCAGGTCGAAGTCTGAGCAGTGTAGGTCTTCCATGGTAGAGGATTGCTTCCAAGTGATGTTATAGACCAGCCTGGATGTTTCGTGGATGGCTTTCCTGGTTCAGGGGAGAATGGAATATGCCCTTTCTTCTGACGTCTGTGCCAGGTCGTTATGTCAATGTTCAGGGTGTAAGGTCCCTTTGCACTACAAGGTTTGTGTGTTCTAATCTCTATTAGATAGGATCTTATTTGTATTTATACTATTTTCCCATTTTAATGTGCCTATGCAAATAAGAAGCAATGCCACATGGTGTTATTGGCGCGTATGGGGGCCATAAGAACAATTACAATGATTCCATTGACATGATTCAATCATAAGCATTAAACTGGGGGACTCTTCCACCAAAATTCCTTGTTAAACAGCTCAAAAAGAGAACATAAAAAGTGGTTAGAATCATCACTATATAAGACAACATTTAGTAAGAATTATAGCTGTCAGAGAAAAAACACAAAATATTCTAAAGAAATACGTGTCCATTTTATGTATCTTGAAACAGTTTGGGGTTGTCATACACAATGCACAGCTTTGGACTGTGATTACGATTCTACACTACTGAAGTTAAAAAGAGAAAACTAGATTAGTGATGTTTGAGAAGGGGTTAGAGAGTTAAGGAGTGAAAAAGAGCTTTGTAGGGGTGTGGGAAAGGGGAGAATACAAAATAAACATTCTGTGTACGGAAAACATAACATAAGAATAAGGGATATTCTGAATACATGAAATACATGAAGTACGCGCGGGGGCGTAAGCCCCCGCGCGGTTCTGTAGTTTTTGGATGCCTAGGGAGGAATTTCTCACCCCCTCCCCCCAAGGCCCGATTAACCAGGCGTGGCCCTGAAGACCCGCCTGGTGTGGGGGGAATCATGCTCTCCTGGACAAAGTGGTCAGCCCAGGGTCCTATGGCTAGCTGTCCTGCCCAGAGCCCCCATCATACCAGTCAAAAGCCCACGAAATCCTGGCATGTGGAGTGTTCTGGTCCCAGCCGAGCCTCTGTGGTTTTTGGATGCCTAGGAAGGATTTCTCACCCCCTCCCCCCAGGGCCCGATTAACCAGGCGTGGCCCTGAAGACCCGCCTGGTGTGGGGGAATCTTGTTCCCCTGGACTAAGTGGTCAGCCCAGGGGTCCTATGGCTAGCTGTCCTGCCCAGAGCCCCCAACATACCAGGCAAACACACCAAGAAATCCTGGCATTCGGAGTGTTCTGGGCCCAGCCAAGGCTCTGCAGTTTTTGGATGCCTAGGGAGGAATTTCTCACCCCCTCCCCCCAAGGCCCGATTAACCAGGCGTGGCCCTGAAGACCCGCCTGGTGTGGGGGGAATCATGCTCTCCTGGACAAAGTGGTCAGCCCAGGGTCCTATGGCTAGCTGTCCTGCCCAGAGCCCCCATCATACCAGTCAAAAGCCCACGAAATCCTGGCATGTGGAGTGTTCTGGTCCCAGCCGAGCCTCTGTGGTTTTTGGATGCCTAGGAAGGATTTCTCACCCCCTCCCCCCAGGGCCCGATTAACCAGGCGTGGCCCTGAAGACCCGCCTGGTGTGGGGGAATCTTGTTCCCCTGGACTAAGTGGTCAGCCCAGGGGTCCTATGGCTAGCTGTCCTGCCCAGAGCCCCCAACATACCAGGCAAACACACCAAGAAATCCTGGCATTCGGAGTGTTCTGGGCCCAGCCAAGGCTCTGCAGTTTTTGGATGCCTAGGGAGGAATTTCTCACCCCCTCCCCCCAAGGCCCGATTAACCAGGCGTGGCCCTGAAGACCCGCCTGGTGTGGGGGGAATCATGCTCTCCTGGACAAAGTGGTCAGCCCAGGGTCCTATGGCTAGCTGTCCTGCCCAGAGCCCCCATCATACCAGTCAAAAGCCCACGAAATCCTGGCATGTGGAGTGTTCTGGTCCCAGCCGAGCCTCTGTGGTTTTTGGATGCCTAGGAAGGATTTCTCACCCCCTCCCCCCAGGGCCCGATTAACCAGGCGTGGCCCTGAAGACCCGCCTGGTGTGGGGGAATCTTGTTCCCCTGGACTAAGTGGTCAGCCCAGGGGTCCTATGGCTAGCTGTCCTGCCCAGAGCCCCCAACATACCAGGCAAACACACCAAGAAATCCTGGCATTCGGAGTGTTCTGGGCCCAGCCAAGGCTCTGCAGTTTTTGGATGCCTAGGGAGGAATTTCTCACCCCCTCCCCCCAAGGCCCGATTAACCAGGCGTGGCCCTGAAGACCCGCCTGGTGTGGGGGGAATCATGCTCTCCTGGACAAAGTGGTCAGCCCAGGGTCCTATGGCTAGCTGTCCTGCCCAGAGCCCCCATCATACCAGTCAAAAGCCCACGAAATCCTGGCATGTGGAGTGTTCTGGTCCCAGCCGAGCCTCTGTGGTTTTTGGATGCCTAGGAAGGATTTCTCACCCCCTCCCCCCAGGGCCCGATTAACCAGGCGTGGCCCTGAAGACCCGCCTGGTGTGGGGGAATCTTGTTCCCCTGGACTAAGTGGTCAGCCCAGGGGTCCTATGGCTAGCTGTCCTGCCCAGAGCCCCCAACATACCAGGCAAACACACCAAGAAATCCTGGCATTCGGAGTGTTCTGGGCCCAGCCAAGGCTCTGCAGTTTTTGGATGCCTAGGGAGGAATTTCTCACCCCCTCCCCCCAAGGCCCGATTAACCAGGCGTGGCCCTGAAGACCCGCCTGGTGTGGGGGGAATCATGCTCTCCTGGACAAAGTGGTCAGCCCAGGGTCCTATGGCTAGCTGTCCTGCCCAGAGCCCCCATCATACCAGTCAAAAGCCCACGAAATCCTGGCATGTGGAGTGTTCTGGTCCCAGCCGAGCCTCTGTGGTTTTTGGATGCCTAGGAAGGATTTCTCACCCCCTCCCCCCAGGGCCCGATTAACCAGGCGTGGCCCTGAAGACCCGCCTGGTGTGGGGGAATCTTGTTCCCCTGGACTAAGTGGTCAGCCCAGGGGTCCTATGGCTAGCTGTCCTGCCCAGAGCCCCCAACATACCAGGCAAACACACCAAGAAATCCTGGCATTCGGAGTGTTCTGGGCCCAGCCAAGGCTCTGCAGTTTTTGGATGCCTAGGGAGGAATTTCTCACCCCCTCCCCCCAAGGCCCGATTAACCAGGCGTGGCCCTGAAGACCCGCCTGGTGTGGGGGGAATCATGCTCTCCTGGACAAAGTGGTCAGCCCAGGGTCCTATGGCTAGCTGTCCTGCCCAGAGCCCCCATCATACCAGTCAAAAGCCCACGAAATCCTGGCATGTGGAGTGTTCTGGTCCCAGCCGAGCCTCTGTGGTTTTTGGATGCCTAGGAAGGATTTCTCACCCCCTCCCCCCAGGGCCCGATTAACCAGGCGTGGCCCTGAAGACCCGCCTGGTGTGGGGGAATCTTGTTCCCCTGGACTAAGTGGTCAGCCCAGGGGTCCTATGGCTAGCTGTCCTGCCCAGAGCCCCCAACATACCAGGCAAACACACCAAGAAATCCTGGCATTCGGAGTGTTCTGGGCCCAGCCAAGGCTCTGCAGTTTTTGGATGCCTAGGGAGGAATTTCTCACCCCCTCCCCCCAAGGCCCGATTAACCAGGCGTGGCCCTGAAGACCCGCCTGGTGTGGGGGGAATCATGCTCTCCTGGACAAAGTGGTCAGCCCAGGGTCCTATGGCTAGCTGTCCTGCCCAGAGCCCCCATCATACCAGTCAAAAGCCCACGAAATCCTGGCATGTGGAGTGTTCTGGTCCCAGCCGAGCCTCTGTGGTTTTTGGATGCCTAGGAAGGATTTCTCACCCCCTCCCCCCAGGGCCCGATTAACCAGGCGTGGCCCTGAAGACCCGCCTGGTGTGGGGGAATCTTGTTCCCCTGGACTAAGTGGTCAGCCCAGGGGTCCTATGGCTAGCTGTCCTGCCCAGAGCCCCCAACATACCAGGCAAACACACCAAGAAATCCTGGCATTCGGAGTGTTCTGGGCCCAGCCAAGGCTCTGCAGTTTTTGGATGCCTAGGGAGGAATTTCTCACCCCCTCCCCCCAAGGCCCGATTAACCAGGCGTGGCCCTGAAGACCCGCCTGGTGTGGGGGGAATCATGCTCTCCTGGACAAAGTGGTCAGCCCAGGGTCCTATGGCTAGCTGTCCTGCCCAGAGCCCCCATCATACCAGTCAAAAGCCCACGAAATCCTGGCATGTGGAGTGTTCTGGTCCCAGCCGAGCCTCTGTGGTTTTTGGATGCCTAGGAAGGATTTCTCACCCCCTCCCCCCAGGGCCCGATTAACCAGGCGTGGCCCTGAAGACCCGCCTGGTGTGGGGGAATCTTGTTCCCCTGGACTAAGTGGTCAGCCCAGGGGTCCTATGGCTAGCTGTCCTGCCCAGAGCCCCCAACATACCAGGCAAACACACCAAGAAATCCTGGCATTCGGAGTGTTCTGGGCCCAGCCAAGGCTCTGCAGTTTTTGGATGCCTAGGGAGGAATTTCTCACCCCCTCCCCCCAAGGCCCGATTAACCAGGCGTGGCCCTGAAGACCCGCCTGGTGTGGGGGGAATCATGCTCTCCTGGACAAAGTGGTCAGCCCAGGGTCCTATGGCTAGCTGTCCTGCCCAGAGCCCCCATCATACCAGTCAAAAGCCCACGAAATCCTGGCATGTGGAGTGTTCTGGTCCCAGCCGAGCCTCTGTGGTTTTTGGATGCCTAGGAAGGATTTCTCACCCCCCTCCCCCCAGGGCCCGATTAACCAGGCGTGGCCCTGAAGACCCGCCTGGTGTGGGGGAATCTTGTTCCCCTGGACTAAGTGGTCAGCCCAGGGGTCCTATGGCTAGCTGTCCTGCCCAGAGCCCCCAACATACCAGGCAAACACACCAAGAAATCCTGGCATTCGGAGTGTTCTGGGCCCAGCCAAGGCTCTGCAGTTTTTGGATGCCTAGGGAGGAATTTCTCACCCCCTCCCCCCAAGGCCCGATTAACCAGGCGTGGCCCTGAAGACCCGCCTGGTGTGGGGGGAATCATGCTCTCCTGGACAAAGTGGTCAGCCCAGGGTCCTATGGCTAGCTGTCCTGCCCAGAGCCCCCATCATACCAGTCAAAAGCCCACGAAATCCTGGCATGTGGAGTGTTCTGGTCCCAGCCGAGCCTCTGTGGTTTTTGGATGCCTAGGAAGGATTTCTCACCCCCTCCCCCCAGGGCCCGATTAACCAGGCGTGGCCCTGAAGACCCGCCTGGTGTGGGGGAATCTTGTTCCCCTGGACTAAGTGGTCAGCCCAGGGGTCCTATGGCTAGCTGTCCTGCCCAGAGCCCCCAACATACCAGGCAAACACACCAAGAAATCCTGGCATTCGGAGTGTTCTGGGCCCAGCCAAGGCTCTGCAGTTTTTGGATGCCTAGGGAGGAATTTCTCACCCCCTCCCCCCAAGGCCCGATTAACCAGGCGTGGCCCTGAAGACCCGCCTGGTGTGGGGGGAATCATGCTCTCCTGGACAAAGTGGTCAGCCCAGGGTCCTATGGCTAGCTGTCCTGCCCAGAGCCCCCATCATACCAGTCAAAAGCCCACGAAATCCTGGCATGTGGAGTGTTCTGGTCCCAGCCGAGCCTCTGTGGTTTTTGGATGCCTAGGAAGGATTTCTCACCCCCTCCCCCCAGGGCCCGATTAACCAGGCGTGGCCCTGAAGACCCGCCTGGTGTGGGGGAATCTTGTTCCCCTGGACTAAGTGGTCAGCCCAGGGGTCCTATGGCTAGCTGTCCTGCCCAGAGCCCCCAACATACCAGGCAAACACACCAAGAAATCCTGGCATTCGGAGTGTTCTGGGCCCAGCCAAGGCTCTGCAGTTTTTGGATGCCTAGGGAGGAATTTCTCACCCCCTCCCCCCAAGGCCCGATTAACCAGGCGTGGCCCTGAAGACCCGCCTGGTGTGGGGGGAATCATGCTCTCCTGGACAAAGTGGTCAGCCCAGGGTCCTATGGCTAGCTGTCCTGCCCAGAGCCCCCATCATACCAGTCAAAAGCCCACGAAATCCTGGCATGTGGAGTGTTCTGGTCCCAGCCGAGCCTCTGTGGTTTTTGGATGCCTAGGAAGGATTTCTCACCCCCTCCCCCCAGGGCCCGATTAACCAGGCGTGGCCCTGAAGACCCGCCTGGTGTGGGGGAATCTTGTTCCCCTGGACTAAGTGGTCAGCCCAGGGGTCCTATGGCTAGCTGTCCTGCCCAGAGCCCCCAACATACCAGGCAAACACACCAAGAAATCCTGGCATTCGGAGTGTTCTGGGCCCAGCCAAGGCTCTGCAGTTTTTGGATGCCTAGGGAGGAATTTCTCACCCCCTCCCCCCAAGGCCCGATTAACCAGGCGTGGCCCTGAAGACCCGCCTGGTGTGGGGGGAATCATGCTCTCCTGGACAAAGTGGTCAGCCCAGGGTCCTATGGCTAGCTGTCCTGCCCAGAGCCCCCATCATACCAGTCAAAAGCCCACGAAATCCTGGCATGTGGAGTGTTCTGGTCCCAGCCGAGCCTCTGTGGTTTTTGGATGCCTAGGAAGGATTTCTCACCCCCTCCCCCCAGGGCCCGATTAACCAGGCGTGGCCCTGAAGACCCGCCTGGTGTGGGGGAATCTTGTTCCCCTGGACTAAGTGGTCAGCCCAGGGGTCCTATGGCTAGCTGTCCTGCCCAGAGCCCCCAACATACCAGGCAAACACACCAAGAAATCCTGGCATTCGGAGTGTTCTGGGCCCAGCCAAGGCTCTGTAGTTTTTGGATGCCTAGGGAGGAATTTCTCACCCCCTCCCCCCAAGGCCCGATTAACCAGGCGTGGCCCTGAAGACCCGCCTGGTGTGGGGGGAATCATGCTCTCCTGGACAAAGTGGTCAGCCCAGGGTCCTATGGCTAGCTGTCCTGCCCAGAGCCCCCATCATACCAGTCAAAAGCCCACGAAATCCTGGCATGTGGAGTGTTCTGGTCCCAGCCGAGCCTCTGTGGTTTTTGGATCTATCAAGCCCTTTCTGCCCAGGTTGCATTAAGGTAGTTTCCCAAGTCTGGTCATTAGATCTGAAAATTTTATTGGCTTAGAGACAGGAAGAAAGAAATAATTTCATGATGGTTTTGTTTTGAAGAGGTTCTCTCAGTTAAAGTCTAGATTAGAAGAATCCATAAATGTATTTTCCCTCTGGTAAAATTCTAACCCTCAGTCATGACAAATACTACGAATCAATTTTCTCTTTCCTATGAACCCAAACAAAGCTACATAGAGACCAGATCCTCTAAGAAGAGATTCTCCAGGAGTGAGCTGGTTGTTCAGAAGAACAGAGGTGTCCTGAGTAAGGGAGGTTATTCTGGTGTTTGCCTTGCTTGCAGCACTGCCAGGGACACTCCTGAATAAAGGGCCACAAATATCTCCTGAGAATTAAAGCATTCTGAGCATCCTAAACCATCCTCAAGGCTGCAGAGACCTGAGCACTGCGATTTTTTTTTCTCTTGCAGGGAATCCTTTCTAGTCTCTGAGCACAGGGTCTGTGAACATCAGGAGAGATGAAGTCATGAAATTTTCCTATACGTGGATGTACATGGAATCTATTATGTTGAGTGAAATAAGTCAAGGGAAAGAGAGAGAGTCACAGAATAGTCTCACTTATTTATGGGTTTTAAGAAAAGTTAAAGACATTATTGTGATAATGCTTAGAGATGAGGGCTGCAAGGACTGGCTCACAATATGAAATTCACCTCAAAGACGGGTGAGTGCAGTTAGAGAAATAATACACTAACATATACCATGACAATGTTAATGAATGAGAGTAGAATGCTTGTTTCAAATATAGGCAGGGGGTGTGGAAGGAGGTAGATGGAGGGCATTGGTGATGGGAATGTTGCACTGGTGAAGCGGGGAGTTCTTTTGGTGACTGAAGCCCAACTTTAGTCCTGTTTGTAATTACGGTATTAAAAAAAGTCAGGCTGAAGAACTTCCCTGGAATCATGGAAGCATCTCAGAGAAATGGAGGGTCATGGATGACCACCGCATTGCCATTAGGCATACACAGAAATGAATTCTCCAAACAGAGGGACTCAGGACTTTTGCCTGACAGTATAGGGGCTGGATATGACCTAACCACACAGGGCCATGAGGATTGAGATTGGGATAAAGAGGTCTGATTTGGGTGGATGCTTTGAGTTTCCACGGTTTCTCATTCAGAGTCAGATAAGCAGCACCATGGAGCATGATGGCAGGAGATGGGAACCTTGTTTGTTCTAAGTGTCAGTGAATCATTGTTCATTTATTCCATTTGTTCATAGATATTTTCTGCCAGGGCTTGAGCTCGGTTCTGATGATTCGCCACAAGGTCAAGTTGGAGCTGGCTGATCCCTTTATATGGCCTTGGATTCTCATGTGTGGGTTCCCTTCATGGACCCTGGGAGTGGCCCTGGCTTTGGAGAGAGCCCACCATGGACTGTTTTGGGCAAAATATTTTTCTCCCGTTGGACCTGCCCTTACCTATGAAAGAAGGGGGGTATATACACCCCTCAGAAGGTCCTCGTAGGGGTAAAATGAAGTTCTACCTGTAAAAGTAATGGGAATAAGATTTGAAAGGATAGCATAAGAGTTCAGGTGCTTGCCTTGCATGGGGCCAACCATGGTATGATCCTTGGCATCTCATATCCTCCCTAAATTAAATATATGATACCTGAGCAGAGAACCAAAAGTAAGCCCTGAGCACTACCAGGTATGGCCCATCCCCACCCAATAGAGAGAAAATAACAGGAGAATACGTAAGTATTTAAGGAACATTCACCCATTTGTGTAGTATGTGAGTGGATAAACAAATGCTTACAGAAATGGATCTGAACGTAAATGACTCTCTGCTCCACAGGGGACTTCAGAGTGCCGGAAATGTTGTTTTTATATTAGTGTGGAGAGAAAACAAATGTTATCTGCCCTAAAACTGTGAGGAGCATGCTAAAGATTCAGAACAAGGTCGTTGAAAATTGAATAACTTCACTTGCTGTTGTTGCATCAATTTCATTCAATTTGTAAGCACTTGTCTCTGTGTTCAGGAGGAAAAATGCATTCAGCCCAGTCGATCAGTTTGTCCCTTGACGGTTTGGGGAAAACTACTCTTTCTCCAACGCTCAGGAGGCTGGCTCTGTGCCACCTGCAGCACAGTGAATGGAGCTAGAACTTTGTTTCTCCAAGGTTCACACCCAGTGGAAAGGTTCTGGGGACCACCCACTGGACACTCAGCCTGACTGAGGGAGTCTGACTTGTTGGTGGCCAGACTAGCATGGCAGAACTCAGGGACAACTAGAAGGTTCTCTGGGGCCCTACTGTGCCAGATTCTAACTCAGCACAGTTGAGTTTGAGCTTGCCAGGCATGTACTCCACCCTTGGGAGACTGGGTTTGGGGGTTTCACAGAAGCTAGGAACACTGGAGAGATGGGGGTCTGGAAGCAAATGTTGATGCAGGAAATAATCCACACAGTGAAAGGATTTTCTGGGTTCAGAAAATCCAGTACTCAAGCAAGGGCTCTAACCACACAAGCTCTCTGCTCCTAAGAGGGAATATAGCTTAGTGGAGGAAGACTGAACAATGAGCCTCTGCCTTCCTCAGACCCCTGCTTTTATTGACAGGAACCAGCCCACACCCTAGGATGGGAGAGGAATACCAAGTAGGGAATAATCCAATAATAATCCAATAATTGGGAATAATCCAACTCCACATCACATCCTAGGGTGGAGTATGAATATAAATTAGGGTAGGACCAGTAATCCAACAGTACAAGCAGTATCACTGCCTGCTAATGATGTTTAAATTTAAAAGCAATTAAATAAAAAAGCAGAATAATTGCCTTACTCATTTATTATACTTCTAGATCAGGCACCTACAAGGAGAGTTTTGAGAAGAGGTCTTGGTCCCACATTGTGGGGCATTTACAGAGGATCGGCAATGGCAACTTCTTCTTTTTTATTTTTTTTTTGCAACTTCTGAATAGCCTTGTTAACTAGTAGCTTGGGAAAAACATAGGAACAGATAGGAGACTGTCCCCACAAAAGGAAAGGATAAGGTACAGGGAGATTCCAGGTAATAGTGGTGTGTGTGTGTGTGTGTGTGTGTGTGTGTGTGTGTGTGTGTGTGTGTGTGTGTATTTCTTTGTCTCTCAAACTCTGCTACATACAGGGATACTTGGGGGTTACCCTCAATTCAATTATTCATTTCATTCCCAGGGCTGCTGAGGGGACCATGTGGTGCCAGGAATCAAAATCTGGTCTACTGCTGGCCAGGCATGTGTTCAATCCTTTGAGTCACTTCCTGGGATCTACACTGTTTCTCTGAATCTGTTTCACAGCCCTTAACTTGACAGGTGAGAAGGTCACCCCTGGCAGTGTGTAGGACAGGCAAGCAAGGGTTCTGGATATGTAGCATCCTTGCAGGCTCTAGAACCAGAGCTCTAGAACTCAGCTTGTTGTTCCTGCCTGGGAAAAGGAAAAAGGGCACTCTCTCAGGAAGGTGACCCAAGCACAGATAGCATTGAATATGCTAGCTAGAAGGAAGTGACCTGTGCTAGGAGTAACCCCCAAACACCCCTGGAAGTAGATTGAGGGGCTGTTCCAGCCCGCCTTGAAGCTTTTCCTCTTTCTCTCTCTTTCCTTCCCTGAATGTGCCTGTTCTCTCAAGTCCATGGGGATTCTTGCTCAAACCTCCCAGAGCTACACTTCCAGAAACTGAATGCTCATTGGCAGCTGTGTGGGGAAAGACAGATGAAAAGGTTTCAATGAGACTAAAGGGTATGGTCTGGATGGGCAAGATGGGCCCTAGATCCTTCATGCCAGATCCAATGAACTGGGGAGTGGGAAGGCATGGGGCTGGGAAGGGAATTCTGTTTGTGGACATTTGGCTTCAAGTAGAAGTCCAGCCCAGCTGCTCCTAGAGACAGGAAGCTTAAAAAAGACAGGGTCCCCCATCCCAACCTCACCTTGATGTATACGTGGGCCCAAATAGTTCTTTTTTTTTTATAATTATCTTTATTTAAACACCATGATTACAAATATGATTATAGTTGTATGATTACAGTCATGTAAAGAACACCCCCCTTCACCGGTGCAACATTCCCACCACCAATTTCCCAGATCTCCCTCCTCCCCACCCCCCTACACCTGTACTCGAGACAGGCTTTCTACTTCCCTCATTCATTCACATTGTTATGATAGTTTTCAGTGTAGTCATCTCTCCAACTGCACTCATCACTCTACGTGATGAGCTTCATGTCATGAGCTGCACCTACCAGCCCTCATCTCTCTTGTCTCTGAGATACTGTTAAAAATGTCTTTCATTTTTCTTAAAACCTATAGATGAGTGAAACCATTCTGCGTCTTTCTCTCTCCCTCTGACTTACTTCACTCAGCATAATAGATTCCATGTACATCCATGTATAGGAAAATTTCATGACTTCATCTCTCCTGACGGCTGCATAGTATTCCATTGTGTATATGTACCACAGTTTCTTTAGCCACTCATCTGTTGAAGGGCATCTTGGTTGTTTCCAGAGTCTGGCTATTGTAAAATGCGCTGTAATGAATATACATTGAATGGGTGTGAGGAAGGGATTTTTGTATTGTATTTTTGTGTTCCTCGGGTATATTCCTAGGAGTGGTATAGCTGGATCATATGGAAGCTCAATTTCCAGTTTGTGAAGGAATCTCCATATCGTTTTCCATAAAGGTTGTACTAGATGGCATTCCCACTAGCAGTGAAAAAGAGTTCCTTTCTCTCCACATCCCCGCCAGCACTGCTTGTTTCCCTGTTTTGTGATGTGTGGCAATCTAGTAGTTTTTGATTTGCATCTCCCTGACGATTAGTGATGTTGAGCATCTTTTCATGTGCCTTTTGGCCATTTGCCTTTCTTCTTTTTCAAAGTGTCTGTTCATTTCTTCTCCCCATTTTTGATGGGGTTAGTTGTTTTTTTTCTTGTATAGTTCTGTCAGTACCTTGTAAATTTTGGATATTAGTCCTTTATCTGATGAGTATTGGGTGAATAATTTCTCCCACTCAGTGGGTGGCCTTTGTATTCTGGGCACTATCTCCTTTGAGATGCAGAAGCTTCTCAGCTTAATATAGTCCCATCTGTTTATCTCTGCTTCCACTTGTTTGGAGAGTGCTGTCTCCTCCTTAAAGATGCCTTTAGTCTCAATGTCCTGGAGTGTTTCACCTACATGTTGTTCTATATACGTTATAGTTTCAGATCGGATATCAAGGTCTTTAATCCATTTGAATTTTTGGATTTTACCTTTGTACATGGTGTTAGCTGGGGGTCAGAGTTCCCTTTTTTTTTGTTTTGTTTTTGTTTTTGTTTTTGTTTTTTTGGGCCACACCCATTTGACGCTCAGAGGTTCCTCCTGGCTATGCGCTCAGAAATCGCTCCTGGCTTGCGGGGACCATATGGGACGCTGGGGGATCGAACCGCAGTCCGTCCTACTCTAGCGCTTGCAAGGCAGACACCTTACCTCTAGCACCACCTTCCCGGCCCCCAGAGTTCCCTTTTTTGCAAGTGGCTAACCAGTTGTGCCAACACCACTTGTTGAATAGGCTTTCCTTGCTCCATTTAGGATTTCTTGCTCCTTTATCAAAAACTAGGTGGTTATATGTCTGAGGAACCTTCTCTGAGTACTCAAGCCTATTCCACTGATCTGAGGATCTATCTTTATTCCAATACCATGCTGCTTTTATAACTATTGCTTTGTAATACAGCTTAAAATTGGGGAAAGTAATGCCTCCCATATTCCTTTTCCCAAGGAGTGCTTTAGCTATTCGAGGTTGTTTATTGTTCCAAATGAATTTCAGAAATGTTTGATCCACTTCTTTGAAGAATGCCATGGGTATCTTTAGAGGAATCGTGTTAAATCTGTACAATGCTTTTGGAAGTATTGCCATTTTAATGATGTTGATCCTGCCAATCCATGAGCAGGGTATGTGTTTCCATTTCCGCGTGTCCTCTCTTATTTCTTGGAGCAGAGTTTTATAGCTTTCTTTGTATAGATTCTTCACATCTTTAGTCAGGTTGACTCCAAGATATTTGAGTTTGTGTGGCACTAATGTGAATGGGATTGTTCTCTTAATGTCCATTTCTTCCCTATCATTATTAGTGTATAAAAAGGCCATTGATTTTTGTGTGTTAATTTTGTAGCCTGCCACTTTGCTATATGAATCTATTATTTCTAGAAGCTTTTTGGTAGAGTCTTTAGGGTTTTCTAAGTAGAGTATCATGTCATCTGCAAACAATGAGAGCTTGACTTCTTCTTTTTCTATCTGGATTCCCTTGACATCTTTTTCTTGCCTAATCTCTATAGCAAGTACTTCCAGTGGTGAGAGAGGACAGCCTTGTCTTGTACCAGAATTTAGAGGGAAGGCTTTTAGCTTTTATCCATTGAGGATAATATTTGCCACTGGCTTGTGGTAGATGCTTTAACTATATTGAAAAAGGTTCCTTTTATTCCTATCTTGCTGAGAGTTTTCATCAAGAATGGGTGTTGAACCTTATCAAATGCTTTTTCTGCATCTATTGATATGACCATGTGCTTTTTATTTTTCTTGTTGTTTATGTTGTGTATTATGTTGATAGATTTACGGATGTTAAACCATCCTTGCATTCCTGGGATGAAACCTACTTGATCAAAGTGAATGATCTTCTTGATGAGGCACTGGATCCTGTTCACCAGGATTTTGTTGAGAATCTTTGCTTCTGTGTTCATCAGGGATATTGGTCTGTAATTTTCTTTTTGGCAGCATCTCTATCTGGTTTTGGTATTAAGGTGATGTTGGCTTCATAAAAGCTATTTGGAAGTGTTCCTGTTTTTTTGATTTAATAAAAGAGCCTGGCCAGGATTGGTAGTAGTTCCTCTTGAAAGGTTTGAAAGAATTCATTTGTGAATCCATCTGGGCCTGGGCTTTTGTTTTTGGGCAAATTTTTGATTACGGTTTTAATTTCCTCAATAGTAATGAGGGTGTTTAGATATGCTACATCTTCTTTATTCAACCGTGGTAGGTTATATGAGTTAAAAAAAATTATCCATTTCGTCCAGGTTCTCATATTTAGTGGCGTAGAGTTTCTCAAATTATTCTTTGAATACCCTTTGAATTTCTGCAGTATCTGTAGTGATCTCCCCCTTTTCATTTCTAATACGCGTTATCAGGTTTCTTTCTCTCTTTTGCTTTGTGAGTTTTGCCAATGGTCTATCAATCTTGTTTATTTTTTCAACAAACCAACTTCTGCTTTTGTTGATCTTTCGGATTGTTTTTTGGGTTTCCATTTCATTGATTTCTGCTCTCAGCTTTGTTATTTCCTTCTGTCTCCCTTCTTTTAGTTTCTTTTGTTGATCATTTTCTAATTCCATAAGCTGCGTCATTAAGCTATCATGTATGCTCCTTCTTCCTTCCTGATGTGTGCATGCTCCTTCTTCCTTCCTGATGTGTGCTTGCAAAGCTATAAATTTTCCTCTCAGTACTGCTTTTGCTGTATCCCATAGGTTCTGATAGTTTGTGTTTTCATTGTCGTTTGTTTCCAGGAAATTTTTTATTTCTTCTTTGATTTCATCTTGGACCCACTGGTTGTTCAGTAGTAGACTGTTTAATTTCCAGGTGTTAAATTTTTTCTTCTGTTCACATCTAATTTCAGAGCCTTGTGGTCAGCAAAGGTAGTCTGCAAAATTTCTATTTTCTTGATTTTATGGCGGTATGTTTTATGTGCCAGCATGTGGTCTATTCTGGAGAATGACCCATGTATGTTGGAAAAGAATGTGTATCCAGGTTTCTGAGGATGGAGTGTCCTATATATATCTACAGGCCTCTTTCTTCCATTTCTCTTTTCAGGTCTAGTATATTTTTTTGGGGTTTCCATTTGGTTGACCTATCAAGTGTTGACAAGCCTGTGTTGAGGTCTCCCACAATTATTGTGTTATTATTGATATCCTTTTTTAGATTTGTCAACAATTGTATTAAATACTTTGCTGGTCCCTCATTGGGTGCGTATATGTTTAGGAGAGTGATTTCTTCCTGCTGTACATATCCCTTGATTAATACATAATATCCATCTTTGTCCCTTACAACTTTTCTGAGTATAAAGTTTGTGTCATCTGATATTAGTATGGCCACCCCCGCTTTTTTAAGGGTGTTGTTTGCTTGAATGATTTTCCTCCAGCCTTTGATTTTTTGAGTCTATGTTTTTTTTTTTGTTTGTTTTGTTTTTTTGTTTTTGGGGGGCCACACCCGGCGGTGCTTGGGGGTTACTCCTGCCTGTCTGCTCAGAAATAGCTCCTGGCAGGCACAGGGGCCCATATAGAACACCGGGATTTGAACCAACCACCTTTGGTCCTGGATTGGCTGCTTGCAAGGCAAACGCCGCTGTGCTATCTCTCTGGGCCCTTCATTCTTTTGTTTGTTTGTTTGTTTTTGTTTTTTGGGGTTTTTTTTTTGAGTCTATGTTTATTCTGACTATTCAGGTGTGTTTCTTGTAGGCAGCAGAAGGTTGGCTTTAGTTTTTTGATCCATTTCGCCACTCTGTGCCTCTTAACGGGTGCATTTAGTCCATTGACATTGAGAGAAATAATTGTCATGGAATTTATTGCCATCTTTGTGTAGAAGTTTGGTGTGTTTTTTGTTCTGTCTTGTCTTTAGAATAGATATTTCAGTTTTTCTTTTAAGGCTGGCTTTGAGTCTGCAAAGTTTTTGAGCTATTGTTTATCTGTGAAGCCGTGTATACTTTCTTCAAACCTGAAAGTGAGTTTTGCTGGGTGCAGTATTCTTGGCGAAGCATTTATTTCATTGAGTTTTGTCACTATATCCCACCACTGCCTTCTGGCCTTGAGTGTTTCTGGTGACAGGTCTGCTGTAAATTTCAAGGATGCTCCCTGGAATGTAATTTTCCTTTTTGATCTTGCTGCTTGCAGTATTCTATCTCTATCTGTGGGATTCATCATTGTGACTAGGATGTGACTTGGGGTGTTTCTCCTGGGGTCTTTTTTAACTGGTACTCTTCAGGCATGCAGGATTTGGTCACATGTTTTCTTTAGCTCTGGTAGTTTCTCTGTGATGATGTTCTTGACTGTTGATTCTTCCTGGAGATTTTCTTCTTGGGTCTCTGGGACTCCAATGATTCTAAAGTTGTTTCTGTTGAGCTTATCAAAGACTTCTATTTTCATCTGCTCATATTCTTTGAGTAATTTTTCCATTGTCTGATCATTTGATTTAAGGTTTTTTTTTCCAATCTCTTCTGCTGTGTAAAGTTGTTATGCATCACATCTGCAAGCATACTAATTCTATCTTCAGCTGCTTTTAACCTGTTGGAAAGCTCATCCATTATGTTCTTCAATTCGTCTACTGAGTTTTTCAGACCTGTTATTTGACCTGATATTTCAGTTTGGAGTTTTCTGATTTCTATCTTCATATTCTCTTGATTTTTATTAGTGTTCTGATATATACTTTCTTTGAGTTCTGTTAGCATCCTCCATATTTCTTCTCTAAACTCCATTTCTGAAAGACTGCTTAGGTGGTTGGCCATTGTTGGGTCATCAGAGTTTCCATCTTCATTCTCTATGGCTGAAGTTGGTCTGTGTAGTTTCCCCATTGTCACGCTAATGCTGTGGGTTTTTCTACGTGTTGTGGTGGTATTCATTGGCTAGGTGGATTTGCTTTGCCGCTGCGCTCCTCTGCTTCGACCCCTTACAGGTGAGCTTAAAGGGGCCAGCAGAGTCAGCTTTATCAGCAACTCCCGCCCGGAAACACTCACCTCAGCTGAGGCAAGCCGTCAGGGAATGAATGCCAGAGAAGATCAAAGTTCCCAGGTTGAAGCAAGCCAGGGGAAGCCCCAAAATGTCTGCGGAGCCCATTCTTTCTTATTCTAAGTACGGTGCAAGGGTCTCATATAGAGGAAAAATAGGAGGAGAGTCTGGGACCTCATTCACATGCATATATAGTGTCAAGTCTTTCTCCTGAGGGCAATAAAAGGAGGAGGGAAGGTGGTTTTCATAAGTGAGCAACCTCTGAGTTGGGCATCTTCAGGGAGAGGGTCCCTTAGGGTGGGAGAGAGTCCAAATGGGGGATGAGAGTGACCTGATGGTGATGGAACTGTGAGGGGACTCCTGCTTGCTTCTCCCCTGGCCCTGGGATTTCTTGTGAAAGAATTTTGGGGAGCTCCAGGGAAGTTTCTCCTGTTATATTGGGCAGTGTGGGAAGTTTTACCCTTGGAACTTAGTTTCTAATGTGCAAACTAGGGCTGGGAAGGCATTAGGGCACAGAACTGGGGATGGGGTTGGGATTGGAGTAATAAAACAACAGACAGAATACTTGTCTTGCAAGCTGCTGACCTGGGTTCAATCCTGGCTCAGTACTTAGAGATCACACTTCATGAATGATATGTAGTGTTGAGGATTGAACCAGGGTCAACTGCATACAAGGCAAGCATCTTACCTGCTTGACTATCTCTCTGGCCCCATCTTAATGGTTTTTTAAAATGAATCACCCTGGGTCTGGGAAATGGTGTAAGGGTTAAGCTATGTGCTCTGCATGAATCTTATCCAGGTTTATTTACCTGCACCAAATACCTTTTCCATCCATCAGAACCCTAGGTTGTGGCCCTGATGGCCCCATGCATGTAGGGCTACATCTTTGGGCCTTAATATTATTCCACCAGCCTTATTGGCTGGTCATTGCCAGCAGTGACAGTTCACTCCCCTCCAACCCTTGATAACCTCCAGCAGATCTCATTTTTTTGGGGGGGGGGTCACACCCAGCAGTGCTCAGGGGTCACTCCTGGCTCTATGCTCAGAAATCTCTTCTGGCAGGCTTGGGGGACCATATGGGATGCCAGAATTCAAATCAACGTCCTTCTGCATACAAGGCAAACGCCCTACCTCCATGCTATCTTTCTGGCCCCAGCAGATCTCCTTAAGTTCAAATGAATCATCACTTCCACTCTCATCTTGGCAAAGCTGACTACCCTCAGAGGAAACTGAGAATTGAGAGATCAGAGATAGTTGTGTGCAGTTTTCACACCCATGATGAGCCTCAATTTCTTTCTCTGTAAAATAAGATTAAATCACAGTCTCAGATGGGCAGTGGAGTTTAAAGAAAGAGAATTCACTCACACAATGACAGCCCCCCAAAAGTTTGAGCAAAAAGGGGAGAGAATAGGGTATCTATTTCTTTTGGAGTTTTCTGCCAGCAGGATGGATTTGCCAGCAAGATCGGCAGCTGAAGCATCTGCCTGTTTGTAACTCCAGAAATCCCCTATGCCCTGGACCTCCTGCTAGAGACAGGCTTTCCTGTCCTCCATGAGGCTCAGGGTTGAGCTGGGGTGTTCTCACAGACAGCCTTGAACTTTCAATGCACCATCTGTGCACTTCACACACCCACCTACTGCTTCCAGTGCTGCTACTGTTGCTGCTGGCATGGCTGGTCCAGAGAAACCCAGCATTTCTATTCTAAGAACCAGTTCCCATTCATCACCGTGAAGCGCGATACCTGGGGGGAATGGGTAACTGAGACTTTGCGGGTCTCCAAAGGCAGAAAGGAGTCTGCAGGAGCTGAGTAATTATAGCAGCTTTCTGCACACATGCCTAATCTTTATTTAAGACATTTCACTTAGGTACCCGCCTCTGTTATTCAAGTTCAGCTGCGATGTGTATCATCAATCTTTCTTCTCTATTTTAGAATAGGTGAATAAGCACCAAGAACATTAGTTGCGAACAGTTTTTTCTTATGGGGTGGGGGTCTCTGTACTAAGCAATTCTATTCTTCACTTGAAATCACTCCTTTACTTTTCATAACTCCTCTAATGCTCTTGCTCATACCTGACCTGAGAAACTCTTTAGAGTTTTGACTTTAAGACTTTCTTCTTAGTAGTGAGTAACTGGAGAGTATTTGAACTGGGAGGTTCAAATAGTGTAAGAGAGCTTGTGATACTCCAACCACTTTTCTAATGATTCTATTTGAATTAAGTGCTCATAAATCCTCTAAATAGCTCAATGATACAGACACAATTGTCCCCATTTTACAGGTGAATTAATGGAGGTATAGGGATTATTTAACTCTGAACATGACAGTGACCAGTAGTTGGGAGAATCTCTGTTTGAACTACACTATACCACCATATCAGACCACTTTATGGGGTCTGAGAATCAGTGTCCTAAATTCCTGGAGGGATTTAAGGGGGCTGTCCTATAGAAGAAGATGACAAGAAGACCTTTAATGAACTCTAAGTTAGCAGAACTGATGTGACAAAAAAAAGAAGAGCTTTTCTCAGCATAATTCTTCATGGTGAAAAAGCTTCTTGTCACAAGAACCTTTATGGGAAGGCTGGGTAGGGGGTGGAACTTTAGTACAATATTGTGGCCCATAAGTTGTATACACAGTCCTAGGCTTGATCCCTGGTATCACATCATCCCCAAATCTTAGTGGGTGAGGCCTGGAGACCACAGAGCACCAGGTAATCTGTGGTACTTCTGGGCTATAGAAGCACCTCATCCCTGGACCTTTACTTAAACCTTTGGCCTGGTTAGCCAAGAATTACAAAAAGGGGACCCTGGGTCCAAGGGACCCCTGAGCTTCACTTGGCAACTCTCCTTACCCCTCAAAGTACAGAGAACAGACTGGATTCTTTTGTTTGTTTGGTTTTGGTTTTTGGGTCACATCCGGCAGCGCTCAGGGGTTACTCCTGGCTCCAGGCTCAGAAATTGCTCCTGGCTGGCTCAGGGGACCATATGGATGCCGGGATTCCAATCAATGACGTTCTGCATGAGAGGCAAACACCTTACCTCCATGCTATCTCTCTGGCCCCTGTTTGTTTTTGTTTTGGGGTCACACCTGGCAGAACTCAGGGGCTACTCCTGACTCTATGCTCAGAAATCACTTCTGGCAGGCTCAGGAGACCATATAGGATGCTGGGATTCAAACCATCGTCCTTCTGCATGCAAGACAAACTCCCTACCTAAGGCTATCTCTCCAATCCGGACTGTATGGATTCTTTCAGATAGGCAAACCTGGGGTTCCTTCTTGGTCTCAGGTTGAATGTAGAATGCTGCAGAAATGGATGATTTTTTTTTTGACTTTTTGGGCCACACCTGGTGACACTCAGGGGTTACTCCTGACTATGCACTCAGAAATTGCTTGGGGACCATATGAGACACTAGGAATAGAACGCAGATCTGTTCTGTTCTGGGTCTGCCATGTGCAAGGCAAACGCCCTACTGCTGCGCTATCACTCCGGCCCCAGAAATAGATGATTTAATGAATACAGTTGTCACATGCTCTGGAAAAGGTGAGAAGACTTAGTGCTTTTCTGCCTTCTCCCCTTTTAGACCTGGGGTGGATGATTAGACTGTGACTGTGCACAGTTACAGTATGTTAAGATCTCAGCCAGGCTTCTCTGACACATGATGATGATGCTTGCACTTGTCACCTGGTGATGGATGCACCCAAGATCACCTCATTGACTCTAACTAGTCTAATTTTCATGACTCAAACCTACATATTCATGTTTTCCTCTTCTAGTCATAGTTATTTACTTGTCTTTTAAGTAATGCTGAAGTTGGTAGTTTTTCTGGATGTCTGTACATTTTTTACCCTCTTGGTGTTAGAGAAGTTAGGGGATGAGAAGTGTGTGTGGGTGCTCACTTTCTGAGAACTGGAGCCATGAAGGAGAATGTGTGGGTCAACAGAATACACATTAGGTGGGGCCAGGTGGTGGCGCTAGAGGTAAGGTGCCTGCCTTGCCTGTGCTAGCCTTGGACGGACCGCGGTTCAATCCCCCGGCGTCCCATATGGTCCCTCAAGCCAGGAGCAACTTCTGAGCACATAGCCAGGAGTAACCCCTGAGTGTTACTGAGTGTGGCCCAAAAACCAAAAACCAAAAAAAAAAAAAAAAAAAAGAATACACATTAGGTAAGCCTTAAGAGTAGAGAGGGTGTAGATAGGCTGAGAGAAGATCAGAAAAGAAAACCTACACAACCATTTGGGTTGGGCAGTTCAATGCTCACCCTGAGGATGCAGAGCAGCTAACCAGGGTCATGCTTGGGGTGTTTTGTGTTGTCAGGTTGTGTTGGGGTTTAAACTCAGTTCCTGACATATTGTTTTGCATTGGCCACTGAGTTACCTCTCTTGCTCCTGACCAGTATTTTTGCTCACCATCAGTTCAGAGACCTCTTCTCCACCCTGGAATTGTTCCTCTAGTCATCAAACTTGAGCATGTGCCAAAGTGAGCCTACAAGCTTGTGACAGTACTGGGCACTGGCTCTGCTCCTAAATCCACATATTCTCGCTTTCTGGCTAGTGCCCAAGCTGTGGGCCTGAGAACCAAGCCACTGAAAGACTCACTTATCATGGTGTGCTGTTTATTTCTCTTGAAGCCCTCATCAGAAGTCCATAATGAGTGCTTCAAAGGAAATAAACAGCACACTATGATCAGAAGTCTGTAATGGGACCTCAATGTTAATACAGTGAGGAGGGCATTTGCTTTGTACATGTCCAATCCCTGGCATCCCATATTGTTCTCCAAGTACCTCAAGGAGTGATACCTAAGTATAGAGCCAAGAGTAAACCCTGAGCATAGCCAGGTGTGGCTCAAAAAATGCAAAATAATAAAAAGTCCATAACTAATTTATCTACTCACATAATTGTTTCTGTTTCTTATAAATTTTAGGGCCAAGGAGGAACAAGACAATTTCTCTTAGGGTCACTTCTCTGTCATCAGATCCATGCACAGTTGCCAACTTTTAATAGATGCTCAATAAATGTTGGTTGAATACATGAGCAAAGTGGTGATATGAAGACCAGACACAAGGCTGTTTGGCTCCAGTGTCTGTCCTAAATGTCCTCAGTGGCAGGATCAGAGCCCTTGACTCACTTGACACCCTCATTGCTACTAGATAAAGGGCCTCCTTCAATCTTGAATTACCTCTCAAGGGAACTTTGCCAAAAAAGGACTGAGAGAGGCCCTAAAGCAGCAAGCTGCAATTTGTTTTTTCATTGTTTTGAACCATAGCCAGTGATATTCAGGGCTTACTAGTAGCTCTGCATGTAGGGATCATTATTGGCAGGTTCAGGGGACTATGTTGGGTGCTAGGTATTGAACCTAGGTTGAACGTATGCAAGGTCAGTGCAATACCTGCTGTACTATCCCTCCAGCCCCTGTGACTTGTATTGGGAACCATGAGGCGAGGCACCCATCTCTGACATATGCTGGACAGTCCTAGAGGGATTCCCCCATTATATTGCGAGGCCATTTTGTTCTACAGGGACTTTGCGTAGCCAGCCCTAGAGACCAAGTTGCCCATGTATGACCACAGAGGACAGTGGCCTGTGTGGGGCCCCTCAACTACACATTGAAATGTTAGAGGACAGCCGCATTTCAGAAATGCAAGTGGAAGAATAAAAGTGAGAGGAATGACAAGCCAAATAGTAACAGCAAATTGTTTGTGGCATTTCTTTTTTGGCAAACTCAACACTTATGGAAATGGTGATGAGCATGACAGACTTTTGTTAGCAGTTTGTGGGGCCAATCAGAGAATCTCTTGCCTTGAGAGAATTTTATTAGAACCAACTGCACAACTAACAATGTGGTCTCTGTCACTTAATTCGAAAGTCCCTCCTGGACTGGCACAGTGAAGCGTTAAGGAAATTTTAAAAAAATTATTTTTTTCAAACCTATACAGCAAAGTTTGATTTGTTGAGAACATTTCTCCAACTGACAAGTTACAAGCCATGTCTGAGAGGCCCACTGGGAACTTTCAAAATTTCAGCAGCAGTTTCTAATCACTGATGATCATTAGCATTTTAGTGAATAGATTTTTGATAAGAAAAATCTTTGCTCTGTGGGAAGAAAAGAAAAAAAAAAAGAAAAAGAAAACACCACCACAACAAAAACCCTGACATTTGATAATGCGAACAAAGGAACAATTTTAATTAGGTCTCCAGTCCTTCTCGCTGTGGCAAACATTGCATAGAATTCAACTGTTTTCCAGTTTGTGGGATATAAACTTAAGGCTATGTCAAGTTAATGGGGTTAGATTCTGCTCCTCCTGGATCTCCAGGGTGAACAAATATGACCATGACTCACTGAGCACTTATTATGTGCTGGATGCCACTCTGTTTCCTGACTTTCATTTCAGTGAGTCCTCCTCCCTCCCTGATGAAATCACAGCTAGTATTATCCTTTACCTTTCACAGGCAAGGAAACTAAAGCCTGTTCACTGGCCCAAAGCTGGCCAGCTTAGTGGTGGAGACACAAGCCCAGGCTTGTGTGTCTTGGTCTCCCATTTTGCTTCCACTCTGAGCCCAGCTGCCTCCAGATGCTGTTCTGGGAGGCACCCCTACAGGGAACAGGGAATCCTGGCTCTTTCCTCATGTTTGATGAGTCATTGTAAGTATGCCTGGTCTCAGCCTTAAAGTCTGTGGAATGGGAAGGGTTGTGCTGTAAGGAACCCCTTCCCCAAGACCCTATGTTAATGTCACCTGGACGGTCAGACCCACCCACACCTGGGAGGAGTCTTCAGTTGCCTGGGGAGAAGGAAAGGGAAGAAAAGGAGGAAGGAAACATGGAGAGCAGTGGAAAGGGAGACAGAGAGCTGCAGAGAGAAAGAGGCAGAAAGCCAATGGAGAGCAGCAGAGAAAAGGCTGCTTGGAATAAGCTTAGCATAGAAGCTATATGAGGAAATGCACATGGCAGTTAGGGCTGTGAAAAAAAGCTGGATGACTCCTATGAAACCTTAACTGATTGCTTGTGAACTAATCTCTCCACCATTATCCTGGAAACTTTAGACCTGTCGGCCAAGGGGCTACAGGTGCTGTGCCAAGAAAGGGCTCACCCCAACACTAGGATTTTAGAATTTAATTTTATATTAAACCAACATTGTGTGACAGCATTTTCTTTGGATTCTGAAGGGGCCCTGAGGAAGGGGTAGCTATGTTTGGGGGAAAGTACTTTTTTCTTGTTTTAGGAGTAGATTGACTCTGTTTGTCTTCTTTCCATTTATCTGAGCCTAATTTTATGGGGGCATGCATAGAACTCTGCTCCCCTATCTATCCCTGGAATCTTCTGGAATTTGTTATTGGCTCTGGAGTTTTCCTCATTTTCCATTTTCCGGAAACACTTTTTTTGCTTCCACCAGCCTCCACATACCTGAGCATAAGCTTCAATAATCTCACACTGTTACCTGCCTCATGGAACTAACAGTGGCCTTTGAGAGAAATAAATGAGCTATAGTGTAATATTATGAGAATGTCATGCATAATTGTGTGTGATTGTATGGTGGTTGTTACCAGTTCCAATTTCTTATTCTCTTTTATTTGGGGGGGGGGGTGGTTCACACCCAGCAGTGCTCAGGAATTACTCCTGGCTCTGTACTCAGAAATTGCTCCTGGCAGGCACAGGGGACCATATGGGATGCCAGGATTTGAACCATCATCAGTCTTGGATTTGGCTGCGTGCAGGGCAAATGCCCTACTGCTGTGCTATGTCTCTGACCCCATCAGTTCCATTTTTATTCTCCCTTTCACTTTGTGACAGAGCCATAATATTTGGAGCATCAGAAGGGCACCACTTACCAGCTTCCCTAGCAGCTCAGGGTTGACACACAGAATGTGACTCACGCACAGTGAACTACTCCAAGCTTTCATGCCATAGCTATCCCTGCCTGCATATTCAGACACTGTTTCTAGCTTATACCTACTGTCACCCCAAAGTGACCACTCATCGAATTCTACTACCATTGTCCAATTTTGCCTATTTTAAAATAAATAGACTTATTTATTATCACTTTTAAGATATGGACTCTATCGATCCATCAGACTTCTAAGATTTGTCCATGTCACTGCATGTATTTGGCATTTGCTTCCTTGTATGATCCCTTGGATACAGTCCCTTGGATGATCATACTAGGTTTTACTTACTCATTCTCCAATCACCACAGTTCCAGATTGTTTTAAGTCATTGGCAGAGATGTTGTTGTTTTTGGTTTCTAACTATCTCACATAAAATTACTACAATGATTCTTTTTTTAATATATATTTTATTTAAACAACTTAATTACATTCATGATTGTGTTTAGGTTTAAGCAATGTAAAGAACACCACCCATCACCAGTGCAACATTCCCATCTCCAATGTCCCAAATCTCCCTCCTCCCTGAGCACTGCCAGGTGTGACCCAAAAATGAAAAAACAAACAAATCAAATCTCCCTCCTCTCCACCCAACCCCTGCCTGTACTCTAGACAGGCTTTCTATTTCCCTTATACATTCTCATTGTTAGGATAGTTCACAATGTAGTTATTTCTCTAACTAAACTCATCCCTGTTTGTGGTGAGCTTCATGAGGTGAGCTGTAACTTCCAGTCCTCCTCTCTTCTGTGTCTGAAAATTATTATTGGAAGAATGTCTTTCATTTTTCTTAAAACCCATAAATGAGAGCGACCATTCTGCATCTTTCTCTCTCTCTCTGACTTATTTCACTCAACATAATAAATTCCATGTACATCCATGTATAGGAAAATTTCATGACTTCATCTCTCCTGACAGCTGCATAATATTCCATTGTGTATATGTACCACAGTTTCTTTAGCCATTCATCTGTTGAAGGGTATCTTGGATGTTTCCAGAGTCTTGCTATGGTAAATAGTGCTGCTATGAATATAGGTGTAAGGATTTTTGTATTGTATTTTTGTATTGTATTTGTATTGTATTGCATTTTACTACAATGATTCTTATACCAACTTTTTGATAGCTGTATCCATATTTTGATATCAAATATCTTAATATCTCTGAGAATGCCATGAAACAAAATCTGCTGAAACATGGGGTGGAGAAATACTTAGCTTTCCAAGGAATGTCACAACAGCTGTCTATAGTGGTTGCACCATATTATGTGCCAGCTTGCACTGTACGTGAGCTGAAGTGCTTTTTGTTTTATTTTGTTTCGTTGGTTTATTTTTTAGTTTTGGCTTTTGGTCCACACCTGGTGGTGCTCAGGGGTCACTCCTGGCTTTGTACTCAAAGATCACTCCTAATGGGGCTCAGGAACCACATGGGATGCCAATGTCAATCAAACCTAGTTGGCCTCATGCAAGGCAAATGCCCTACACTCTGTGCTATTGCTCCAGCCCCTGCATGTGAGCTGCAGTGTTTTACATTCTCTTTAACATCTAGTGCTGCCAAATGTTATCATTCCAACCATTCTAGACAGTGCATAGTGAACGCTCAATGGTACTTTTGATGTACATTTTCCTAATGTTTATGCTAAGCAACTTTTCATATATACAATAGTCATTTACATATCTTCTTTGGTATACAAATATCAAATATACAAATATCAAAATAAAAAATGTTCATTTAACTTTTTTGCCTATTTTTTGTTGTTCTTGTTCTCCTATCTTTACTATTCATTTGTGGAATTTATATATTTTGGATACTAAGCCTTTACTTTTATTATTATAGTGCCAGGGGTAAAACCCAGTGTTTCACACATGCAAAGCAAGTACCTTAACAGTTGAGCCACACCTCTGGATATAGACATATATTTTTTGTCAGATAATTGTGTTCTGAATATTTTTATTCAATCTATCGCGTATTTTCTTAATATATTTTTTTGATAAATAGGAATCTTTCTTTCAAGTAAGCCTCAGTTTTTCTTTTTCTTTTTGGTTTTTGGGTTATACCTGGCAGCGCTCAGGGGTTACTCCTGGCTCTATGCTCAGAAATCATTCCTGGCAGGCTTGGGGGACCATATGGGATGCCGGGAGTCAAATAACCATCCTTCTGCATGCAAGGCAAATACCCTACTTCCATGCTATCTCTATGTCCCCTCAGTTTTTCTTTTTTCCTCTAATCATTTATGTTTTGTGTGTTTTTCAATAAAGTCTTTAGATCAGAAAGACAGTGTGTTATACTTTATTTTTCTCTTTTTTGCTGTTGTTGTTTTATTTTGTTTGGGGGCTACACTTGAAAGTGCTTAAGATTTATTCCTGCCTCTGCTTGCAGGAATCACTTCTAATGGGCTTGGGGGCCATCTGAGATGCCACATAGTCAGTCTCATGCAAGGCAAATATTCTTCTTGCTGTGCTATTTATCTGGCCTCCTTTTATTTTCTTTCTTGCCTTCAATAGAGTTTATTTTAGTGGACATGGGGTCAGGATTTTTGACTTTCCTATGGATTCTTTTGCCACAGACATTTTCTTTATCTCCTTTTAATTACTTTGATATTCTTATTAAAAATCAAACCTCAATATATGGAGGACTGTATGTGACTCTTTATTATGTCCCATGTGTTTATGTCTAACATTTTTTAAAAACCTACATTCTGTTTTTTTTTTTTTTAAAAAAAAAAAAACCTTTTGGGCTGGAGAGGTGGAGCTAGAGGTAAGATGTCCTTGGCATCCCATATGGTCCCCCCAAGCCAGGGGCAATTTCTGAGCACTTAGCCAGGAATAACCCCTGAGCATCAAACGGGTGTGGCCCAAAACAAACAAAAACAAAAACAAAAGAAATAAGAAAAAGAAATCTTTTTATTGGGGCCAGAGAGGTGGCGCTAGAGGTAAGGTATCTGCCTGCAAGTGCTAGCCAAGGAAGGACCTCGGGTCAATTCCCCGGCATCCCATGTGGTCTCCCCAAGCCAGGGGCAATTTCTGAGCTCTTAGCCCGGAGTAACCCCTGAGCATCAAATGGTGTGGCCAAAAAAAAAAAACTTTTTTATTATAACACTATTATTTTCTACATTGTTCATAATATAGCTGTTTCAGGCATTAAATGATCAAATACCAATCCTACCACCAATATGACTTTCAATCTACCAAAGTTTCCAGTTTTCCATCCATCACTCCAGCAAGCCTGCCCCCTTGTAGGCACAAACAAATTTACTTCTTATTTTTTGTTACAACACAAAGACAAATGAAATGATCAAAGTTGAGGTCAACAAGAGCCAACTTGTGGGAATTGCTATATCTCACAGTGGTGTTACTAAAATCATTTTCTGAGGACTTAGTGGGCTGGTTGATGCTAGTTGAGCCTTTTGTGTTATTGTTTGGGATTATTGATCTTGGTAGTCTTCTATGCAACTTTACTTCAGATTTTCTCTAATCCTACTGGGTTGACAGTACTATAAAATTTGGAGGTGTCAGAAGGCTGTATATGCATACATGGCCAGAGGTTCAGGAGCTATAGAGGTGGAATGATTTGGTGGCTTGACAGTTTGATAAGGTTCAGTTGTGAAGCTGGTCTGTTTCTATGTCAGGTGTTGGGTATGGCTATGGACTGTTGTGCCTTCAAACAGAAAGGGGTTTCTGTTTGCTCCCACTTCCAGAATGTCCCAGAGTTTTCAACCAGGACTAGTCTATGTGGGAAGATTCAGTGCTAATACATTCTTTTGGAGCTTAGTTGTGGAGCTGGACCATTTCTCTACAAGCAAGATGGGGTATGTGTGGTTGGGGTTCTTCTGGTAGTATAGGGTTGAGAGGATTTTGCTAGGCCCCATTCTGAGAATACCCCAGAGTTTTTAGTCCATAAACTTTCCCCATCTGGGTAGATTCAATGACTTTCCTATGGATTCTTTTGCCACAGACATTTTCTTTATCTCCTTTTAATTACTTTGATATTTTTGTCTTGACAAGATTCTGCTTGTCATTCTTTTTTTGAGATTACTCGTGGAACTGGGTTATTTCTATGTTGAAAGGTGTCAGGTGTGGCTGTGGGCTGCTGTGCCTTCATGGAGAAAGAAAATGCTCTTTGGATTTCTATAGGTTTACAATTACATTTTGTTATCTGGTAGGGTATCTTCTCATTTTGTCATTCATTTTCTAGATCACTTGGCTATTTTGGATCCTTTCCCTTTTCAAGTAAATTTGAAAGTTATCTCTATTGGGATTACAATGGATCTTTAGATCAATTTGAGGAACAGAGAAGTTATAAAATTGAATTTTCACATTGTGTTCTGTTTCTACATTTTATTTGTTTATTTAGGCTCTTGAAAAATTCTTTTTGGCATTTTTTTATAGTTTCAGTGTAAAAGAATTTGAAATACTTTGTTAACTTTATTCTTAAGTGTTTACTACATTTTAATCCCATAATGACATTTATTTAAAATATTTTCTTAGTCCTTTGCCTTCAAAAAAGTACAAATGAATAATTAGTTGCAAAATTCCTTTAGTCTAGACTAGAGAATTGTCAATTTTCTAGATAAGGGGCTGGAGAGATAGCAGTAGGGTGTTTGACTTGCATGCGGTCGATCTGGCAGGGACCGGGTTCAATTTTAGCATCCCCCAGCCTGCCATGGGAGATTTCTGAGTGCAGAGCCAGAGTGGCCCCTGAACATCACTGGGTGTGGCCCAACAACCAACCAACCAATCAATCAATCAATAAATAAAGTTAAAATTTTTTTCTAGATAAGAACAAACACGAACATTTGACTTAAATTTATCTTCCTAGCACAGAATGAAAGTTAACTTTCATGTAGTTATCAGTTATATATCATTCAGCAACTATGTTTAGTCTTCTGACTAGCAATGCACATCCCCTGTGCACTACTTTATGTGATTTTTTTCACCCAATAAATGAGTGATGAACATTATGAGTTCATGAACATTACTGAGTTCAATCACTCAATAAATGAGTGATTGACATTAAACTCATATGATATTCTAGCACTTACTTTTCCCCCTTAACACTTTACCTAATAATGTTTGAGATAAAAATTACTTCATCTGCTTGGACCAATGAATGTCCACAATGAGCAGACCCTATTGCTGACCCACAGTGTAACTTGAACTTGAAGGTGAAAATCAAATTTTGTTGTTTTAAGGTACTGAGATTTAAGGGTTATATGTTGCAGCAGCATACTCTTGCCTGTTTTTACTATTACAACCTGCATGAAGTTTTAAAAGAGGTGGCTAAGCAAAATGATAAATAACAGAAATATCATAGAATACATATTTTTCCTTGTATGACTGAGACAAAGGACATACCACCTAGAAAACCAGTGATGAACTTATGCAAGTCTTGTACAGCCAGCTCTCCAGTGTCTGGAGATCTTTAAAAGGTGCTTGTTTACATTCAATTAAAACAGGATTCTCTTCTCTACTTTTTCTCTGTGTAAGTAGACATGCAGCTTTTCCCTTTACTCCCCCCTCCCTTGCCTGAGAAAGGAAATGACAAAAATGACTTGTCCTCCAGAATTGTTGGGAGAAATTGTGCTGATTACAAAATGCTTTGCAAAATGTAAAATCCTATCTAAGTGGCAATTTTCTCCATTGCTCTGCCAATTGTAATAAATAAATATTGTTTTTAAAGCTGGCTCCTGGCTAGTTTTCCCGTGACCATCTCATCAAACACTCCAACACGCCTGGGGTTATTGTCCAGTCTGGATTTGCATGTGTGTGGCTGGTGCTTGTGCAATGCTGTTTGCTAAGGAGTTGAGTAAACCCATGTCGGAGCAATAAAACTTGAGAACAATGTCATACTCCATTGGAGAGGAGATGGGTCAGAACAACTCATTCAGGACATGGCTATGGCATGCTTCCCTAGGGAAGGAGGCTGGTTTTAGTCACTTTTACAGTCCTCTTATTCCTAGGTTAGGAAATGTTCTCTGGGGGTGGTTCAATGTTTCTACCATTGAACCAGCGTGGACAGAAGCTCTAGCTCCTGGCTTATGTGTTATAGCCATGGATGGAGTCCAGGAACTTCCATAAACTCTGCACCTGCTGATTACATGCATGTCTGACCACTTTCTGTGAATCATGTTCTAGGAACAAAGAGGGAATGTAAAGATTACTGATATGGCCCCCTGCCCCAAGAAAGCTCCCAGTGTGTAAGGGGGGGGGCTAAGTGAGATAGACACTCCCACAGCTGCTCATTCACCTGACAGTTATTGATTCTACTAATAGGAATTTACTAATACTGGTATTTTGGGAACCATTCTTTTTTTTTTCTGGGAGGGGTCACAACCAGTAATGCTTGGAATTTATTCTTTGCTCTGCTCTCAAGGATTACTTCTGGAGGGGCTTGGGGGAACATGTGGGATGCCAGATGTTGAACCCAGGTCAGCTGCATGCAAGTTAAGTGCTCTATCCCTGTACTATGGCTTTGCTTCTCTAACACCATCCTAACTACAAAACCAAGTCTCCACTCTCAGAGGAGCATGTATTTGATTAAGGAGTTACATGTAGGAATAAAATCCTAGCGGGTTTGGGGGATCATGTGGAGTGATGAGGATCAAACTCAGTCAATTGCATGCAAGGCAAGCATCCTATAGACTGAACTATTGCTCTGTCCCTTGATTTCAGAACTTCTGGCCTCCCTGCAACCCAGAGAGAAGTACCAGTTTTCAACTTTTCTCAGGCCACAAGGAGACTTCCTAAGATCTTAAGAAGACAATGCAAAATAGAGGATGGGGAGTGGAGGGTAAGGAGTTTGGTATAAATCAGGGTCCTGAAGCTAGGGCATTCTTCCCTAATGGCAAGAGAATGTATATAGGAGTCATGCACTCAGTGACCCAGAGTTAAACCAGTATGTATGCCAACTCTTGTTGGCATGAGAAAGGGCCTTGTATTAGTTTGGGGACAAAGTGCAGGTATAAGAATACCAACTCAATCTAAAATAATGGCTTATTTAATCTAGGGCTTAAGCTACATAATTCTCTTTCTCTCTATTCTGGGTTTTCTTTTTTCTTCTGGATATTGACTTCCTTGTTTCCCCACTGTGGTCAAGCTTCCTCTGGTAGGTGAAGAAGAAAAGAGCTGTTGAAGGCTCTAGCCTACCATTGCTGCCAAAAGAAGGAATGTATGTGTGCCAATATATGAACCTCAAGAAAGACCTCTCATTGGTGTGGATAGGTCATATACTTATCTCCATACTGTGGAGAGAAGTATTTGGTACTATGGCTGGGCAGGTACCATGGCTGCTCTGGGGCAATGGCCTGATGACAGGACACCCTCTCCTAAAAGGCAACTAGCTGCTATGATTTCTAGAAAGCAGATTCACAGAATCCCTGTGCTGGATGGTTCTGAGAGGACCTTAAGCCATCCTTTGTCCTGAGAAGGTATTCTACTCCCCAAGATTGTTCCTTCAGCCCCTGGGATACCTCCCAGAAAATTCTATCTGGGATCCCCTTAAAACTCTCCTTTGCCTCTAATGTTCTGATAGGTTCCCAACTGCAAACAAGAGGTTCAAGGTAGCTCCAACACTGTGTGCCAAAGTGAAGAGGTGAGGGGACACAGAAAGAGACAGAGGCAGAGAGACAGAGAGCGAGTCAGAGTGAAATAGAAAGAAAGAGAAAGAGTAGAGAAATAACTTGGTACGATTAAAGCATAAGAGACGAGAGCAAAATAGGATCTTGAAGACTAAAGAAGAGTCTGAATTCTGTGCTAAAGCATGTGAGGTGAAGAAGGAAGTTTGCCCATTAGAACAATCCCCAGGCTGTGGTGTGAAGGCTGTGGAGTCAAGTTTCTAGTGTAGAGTCTGTGGAAGCCTAAAAACCAGGTTGTAACATTAGTAGCCCAGTCAGAGGACAGACAATGCAGATGTTGAGATGCAAAGCCCAAGGGGTGCCTTTCGAGAAGGAGGAAAACTTGTGATTTTCCTGAAGGAAGCCATCTGGAGGTCTGGAGGATTCAGACTCACCTTAGAGATTCAGCAGGATTCACCCATCTATAGATTAGCCCAACTCCCACTGAAGACAAAATGGAGTGTTAAGCAAAGGTTTTGTTGCTTTGCTTCCTTAGGGAGGGTTCTGGCACACAAGGTCCTGAAGGGTCTCTGTAGCTATAGAAAGTGACCCAGAGAATGCCTGACTCTCAGGCAGATGGTGCACCCCAACCCATCCCCATTTTTTCCACTGACTCTTCAGGGCTAGGCTAGGCTAGGCTAGGCTAGGGGAGTGTGCATTCCTATCCAGCTAGACATCAATGTGGGATAGAGAGAGTGCAGCAGGTAAAATGCTTGCCTTGTAAGAGGCTGACCTGGGTTAGACTCTGGCACCCATATGGTCTCCCGAGTCCTAGAGAAGTGCTGCTCACCAACAAGGGCATTCCAAGGCCACCCGTAATCCCTTCTGCTTACAAATGGAGCCCTGGGGGTAGAGCAATAGCACTATGATCTAGTAGCACTTGGCTAACCCAGGCTCAGTCCCCTGCATCCCTATGAGCTCACTAGGAGTTAACCCTGAGTGCAGAGCCAGGAAGGAGCACAGGATGTGTGACCCCCCCCCCCAAAAAAAATAAAACCCCAACAACAGAGCTCTGGTCCAAGTGAAAGAGCATGTGCGAGGATCTGAGTTCTACACCCAGCCCTATATGGCAGCTCCATCACTGGCGGAGCTGTGGCCCCAGTGTCTCCCAATACAGCACTGCAAATCCTGGCCACACTGAGCATTATTGGGCAGGTCTCCCACCCACCTCCCTAGCTCCAAAAGACAGAACTAAGACTTGCCACTTAAGGGGCATAGGATATGCTGAGAAAAGACAAGACTGGATTCCCGGATTCTGCTCTCTCTAGTCTCAGCAGCTCCTCCTGCAAATGGGTCGAGATCCTGGGTGGGGCCTCCAGCCAGGGGCTGAGCCTGGATGAAGGGCATCAGGCAGGGGACTGAGGGAGCCGCTGGAAGCTGGTAATTAATAAATGAAATGGCCTGGGACTGCCACTGAGCTGCCTCAGATGACATATCTGTCGTGAGCTCGGCAAACCATTAAATGACCATTTTCTGACAGAACGACTTCCCCCACCGCCAACTCCGAGCTGCCTTGGCTCGCTGGGATCTGTTTTCTCACCTTCTCTTCCCTGTCCCCCTCCCTCTCTCCTGCTTCAGCGTACCCCCTTCCCAGGGCTGCCTGCCACCCCCATGACTCGAGTGTCTCTGACTTCCCTCATCCCACCTCTCTGCTTCTCTCTGTGGAGGAACATCTGTGTGGGAGCTTCTGTCCTTGTGGTCTCCCCATCTCTGCTTCTCTCAGGGTCTCTGTGTCTTTCTTGCAACCCTCCTTGGCCTGTCTTCCTTTGTGTGTGTGTGTGTGTGTGTGTGTGTGTGTGTGTGTGTGTGTGTCTGTCTGTCTGTCTGTCTGTCTGTCTGTCTGTCTCTCTCTCTCTCTCTCTCTCTCTCTCTCTCTCTCTCTCTCTCTCTCTCTCTCTCTCCTCTTCTCCTGGGCAGATCCCTCTCTCTCTTCCACCCCCTGGTGTCTCCCCCCTTGCTTCTCCCATCCCCCTCCCATCATCCCCCGCCCGCCTCCCCACCGTCTGACGGCTCCAGTTCATTTCTGCCTGTTTAATTGGGCCCCGGATGAGTTTGGTCGACAGGGCCATTCATCATGTGGCCGCGGCTGGCGGCGGAGCCCGGGGGAGCGAGGCTGACAGCTCCGCCAGGCTGGGATGCGGCCTACGTCGGGAAGTTCACATATTTGGGCATTAGTGCAGCTATTAGTTTAACAAGCTTCGTTTATCCTTGTCACTACCACTTCAGCTTCCCATGTAATCATTTGAAATGTAGATTACAGCCAGACAAATGGGACAGCGCAAGACGCGCGGGGTGGAGGGAGTGACACGCGGCTCCGGAGGGCCGCCTTCCCCGCTCCTCCGCTCCAGAGCTGGGCTCTGATGAGCTTAATATTCGCATCATTTCGGTGGGAAGTTCAGTCACCTGTGTGGGGCCTCTGGTGCAGGGCAGAGGTGCCCGAGGTGTGCCCAGATGTGGGTATAGGTCCTGCCTAGGTGGGGTGTCTCTGATCCCCAGGACCACCCCACCTTTCAAGGAAACATCTGTGGCCAGGACCTCAGAATCTGACCTCCTGTCGCCTCCCAAAGGAATCTTCTTCCCTGGAGAAGAGGCTTTCAGCCCGGCTGCTTCTGCCAGCTCTGATGTGTGTCTTCTGAACCACTGTGTGACCTGTGAGCCTCATGTCTCCTCTAGAGAATGGGGGTGTGGGCTAAAATCACATAGACTTCCTTTCCCCTTGCCATCCTGTTCTCTTCCAATCAACTACCTTTTGTCCAACAGACTGAGGGTGCTTTGCAAATTGTCGGCCTGACTCTATTTGTGCCCTGCTCCTAAGATGAGGACAGAGGAGTGAGTGCAGAGCACATCGGTACCAGACATGGACCATTCTCCTTTTTTGCTTCTGACTGCCCCTCCTTTGCTTATATCCTTTAGCTTCTTGCACCCCTAAGGGTTGAAAAATGCCTTACTAAGTCCTTCTCCATCCTAGGGTTCATGCATGCTCTTTCCTATGCCAGGATCACACTCTTCCTGGATCCTGACCTGATGTCTTTCCTCAAACATTTCCTTCTGTCCCTTCAAAGTATCCATTTCTGTGACCTTTTCTAGTTTTCCATTTCTGTGATCTTTCCTAGTTTTCCATTTCTGTGACCTTTCCTAGGGGATCCCTTCCTCCAGGTCCCTCTGTTCCCCACAACTCCACACACCTCTCTCCCTTATGTGTCATAAACAGGAGCCCCACATACCATCAGTGGTCAGGGAGTCTGTCCACCTCTGGTGATGTACCATGGACTCCAGGAGCACAGGACCTGCTTAGTGCATTACCTGGGGCCCCTGGAAGCTGCCCCACCACTGTTGGGCAAGAGTGTCATTGAGCTTGAGCAGTGGCTACAAAGTTGTGGGAGGTGGGGCAGACATGTTTGAATGCTCCTCTAATTCCTGCCTGCCTCCTCTGCTCCATGTATCTGTTTCTGCCCATTCGCTACATCTGTGCAACCCTGGGTATCTCAATCAGGTTCTTATTGAAAAGGTTCTCTGAAGCCATCAGGGTCCTAGGAGAAAGTGGTCAGAGTATTCGGAGGACTCAAGGGAGAAGACTGAGAAAGCAAGGCTTTCTGTAGAAGTCTACAAGGAACCAAGAGACAGGTATAGGATACCAAGGCATGTATGCAGAGCTCTGAGGCCTGCAGGAAGAGGGAATGATTTTGCCAGAATATAGAGAAAGAGCAGGAGCAACAGGAGCGGGGCTGTTGTAGATGATGATGACATTCTAGAAGACACAGAGATTTGTGTAGCAAGAAGATAGAGCAAACTGTTGACCTCTTACTCTTCGTTTCTGTTGTTGGGCCATACCTGGCCATAGCTCAGGGGTTATTTCTGATCCTGTACTCAGAATTGACAATACTTAAAGGGCCATGCACAGTATTGCAATGAACCAGGGTCAGCTGCAGTGGCCACATGCAAGGCAAGTTCCTTACCCACTGTACAATCTCTCATTCCTTCACCTCTAGCATCCAGGAGCCTCCCATCTGGATGCAGTGAGGATGCAAAGAGCCAGGGGTTCTGGGTAATGGACCCTACCTCTAGGATACCAGCAGAACAGAGAGAAGAGATGGCCTGGTGAGATTAAGGGAAAGTAGAAGTCCCTTCCTCTGTACACTGGCTTGTACACTTTCTCCAGCTAGGCCTTTGCCAATCCAAAGGCTCAAAAAAGAAATTGATTCTTGTGGGGGCCAACTGCAGAGTTTTGCAGGGCATGGATACAGTCATAGCTGCCTTTGATGCTCTCCGCTTTGCTATCACTGCTCCTTGTCCAGCCTAGCTGAGTCCTAAACTCTGTTTCCTTTTTTCACCTCTTCCCCTGATGAGGAACTTGTCTCCATTTTCTTCCTGACATTTTCTGAATAATGACACCAGACCTCGAAGCCAACGAGTCGTGAATCAAAGTGGCTTCTCGATATCATAAAAGAGATGTTCTAAACCCCAAACATAAAGATCGTTTTATCTTTATTAATAGTTTAATGCATCTGAGGAAGCTATTTGACATTTTTTACACCTCCAACTCTTTCCTTCATGCATTGCTGGTCAGATTACACCAGAGTTCAGCCACTTAAATCCACTTAATAACGGACTAAATTCTACACTGAATTTACATTGAGCTACAAGCTGATTCTGGGATCCAGATGAATTTTCTACCAGGAAGAAAAAAAAAGGTCAGTTTCCAAAGTTGTAAATCTTCTGAAATAATGAAAAAGGAATTAGCTAAACTATTGGGATTGATGTCATGTTTTAAAGCACTCTCTGATTAAAAACTCAGCAACATCAAGTGAAGGAATATGCCTCAATTAATAGTTAAGAATGAGTGTTTTCTTCACCTACTTAATTAAAGCACCACACTCGCAAACAACAAATGTGAAATTAATTGAAAACACATGAAATCTGGGACAAAGAGAACAATTCAACTCTTAGGAGCTGTTGTCAGGTCTAGTATATATGATTGCATGACATTGTGAGGAGAAAAGCTTTGTCATTAATAACAAATGAATTGGGAGAGCATTTAATTGACTCTTTGTTTCTATTGTAGACACACATGCAGTCACCCACTACCACCAGATCACAAACATATCCAAACACTATGATTGCACTACATTTATACATATATGCATGCTGGAGCTCAGCATGTCATAGACAAACACAGAGCACCACATCCTGGGCTCATAGGCACAATCTTCTCAACAAAAGATATGCTTGTTAAATCTGTAGATTGCACAAGAATTTGCCCAAACAAAGCTTAGTGAGGAAAGGTGGAAAAACATATTTCCTGCCTCTCCCCAACTTCCCAGAAAGAAACAAAAAATTGTAACTGTCAGAAATGTGATAGGACTGTAGAAGACATATGGAAAAAACTCAAACAAACCATGTTAGTTGTGAAACATAAATCCCAATTCTATTTGCTCTGTGACAGTGTATAAACCACACATTTTTCATCAAGATAGGAAATTAACAGCCTCACCAAGTGCGGCTTGCTGGAAAAATGGATAGAAACCCCAGTATCCTGGAGAACCAAAGAAGAACCAACTGTTGGCTGGTCTATGATGGGGGGCATGCCTCAGATCAGGGCCAGCAAGTTTAGAAATTGCTTCAGGACTTTGAACAGTGAAATCTAGTGCATCTTCCTATTACTGTACCAGGGGTCCTCAAACTTTTTAAACAGGGGGCCAGTTCACTGTCCCTCAGACCATTGGAGGGTCTGACTATAGTGAAAACAAAACTTATGAGCGAATTCTTATGCACACTGCATATATCTTATTTTGCAATGAAGAAACAAAACAGATACAAATACAATATGTAGCCCGTGGGCCATAGTTTGAGGACCACTGGATAGACTCTATACTATAGAGCTTCCTTTACTGTGTATCCACACAACCAATATTGTGGCTAGTTGTGTTTTTTTTAAATGTAAAATCCATAGACATATTCACGATTAAAAAATTATCTTTACAGGGGCCAGAACTGTAGTACAACAGGTATGGTGCTTGCCTTGCAAGCTGACCTGAATTTGATCCAGGTATCCCATATATTTTCCCAAATCCCACCACATGTAGTAATTACTGAGTGCAGAGCCAGGAGTAACCCCTGAGCATTGCCAGGTGTGACCCAACTCTACCCCTAAATTATTTTTCTTTACCAAGAAGATAAAAATGCCTGGAGAAATAGTACAAAGGTTAAGATGCTTACCTAGCATATTGCTGTTATTGTAATGTAAATCATTGGCCACAACAATGGCTTGAATTCTTATTTAGTCCCATAAGTACCACTAGCATGTCCCTGGAGTAAGGACCCTTAGTATCTCCAAGCATAGCTCCAAACCAAATGAAGCAGAGGCAAACAAACAAAAAAGAAGTTAAATAAAAACAAACACCTAAATAAATCTTTCCCATTTTTTTTGTGTGTGGGGGTCCTCACCCAGCAGTGCTCAGGGGTTACTCCTGGCTCTACACTTAGAAATCACTCCTGACAGGCTAGGGGTACCATATGGGATGCTGGAATCCGGGATTCGAACCACTGTCCTGCATGCAAGGCAAACTCCTTACCTCCATTGCTATCTCTCCAGTCCCTAAACCTTTCTTTAACTAAGTGAATCAAGGGCATATGGGAATTCTTGAGAATCAACTAATTTCCTTTTAGCTCCAGGGACTATGTTTTCTTCTTTCTCCAAATCTATAGCCAGGTTTCTCTCCACAGTGATCTTTACTTAATTCATTGTAAGCTTCCAAGTAACCTCTTCCAAGGCTCAAGTTTCAGGACTAGCAAGATAGTATAGATGTTAAGGTAGTTGCCATGCATGCAGTTGATCTGGGTTTAATCTTCTAATGCCACATACGGTTGCCTAACCACTGCCAGGAGTGATCCCTGAGCAGAGACAGGAGTAAGATTTGAGCACAATCTGGTGTGTACCCAAAACAAAAAATCAGGTGTGTACCAAAAACAAAAAACAGAGTTAATTTTTTTAAATTTTTTGTTTTTGTTTGTTCGTTTGCTTGTTTGTTTTTGGGTCACACCTAGCAGCGCTCAGGGGTTACTCCTGACTCTAAGCTCAGAAATTGCTCCTGGCAGGCTCGGGGGACCATATGAGATGCCAGGATTTGAACCACTGTCCTGCATGCAAGGCAAATGCCTTACCTCCATGCTATCTCTCCAGCCCAAAACTTTTTAATTTACATTATTAAAATACCATAGTTTACAAAGTTATTCATAATTCAGTTGTTTCTGGCCTTCACTGCTCCACTACTAATCCCATTACCAGTGTATCATTTCCTCCACTATTGTTCCATTTCCTACCCACCCCTCAAACAAAGCAAAAAGAATTAAGTTTCAATAATAATAATAATAATATAAATAAAATGAATATATAAAATATAATAATAAATAATAATTCTCAAATAATACTTCTATATTTCTCAAATATTACTTAAATCCCTTCAACTCCACTTTTGAGATAATATTACTTTTATTATATTGTAATGTTACTTTTATAATGTTATTTTTATATAATGTTGAAATAAGATAATGTTATTATGCTTCATTCACAGATGTGTCTATCCCACATTTGTTATTTTTCCTTTCTGAGCAAGCTATTCTTTCCCTGTGTTAGCTAATGTGAGATATTCATGAAGATTCCTTAAAACAAAAATCTCACTGAGTAGAGTGCATTTGCTATGGTATATCCTCAAATCTGTTTGATGGCTAAATCATGGAATCCTGAAACACTTAGAAAACAAAAACAAAAATCATCCCTTGGGGTTGAGCAATAGTACTGTAAGTAAGGTACTTGCCTTGCTTGTGCTTGATCTGGGTTCAGCCCCCTGCTTCCCATATAGTCACCTGAGCCCATCAGAATGAATTCTTGAGTCCAGAGTCAGGAGTAATCCCTGAGCATTGCTGGGCGTGGCCCAAACCCCATCCCCACAAAAAACTTTCTTTTATCAGGCACGATTTGCATGATAATGATACTACAAAGGCTAAAGCTTTCAAAGCCCCAAGTCACCATCTTTTTTACAAATCATGATTTTTGTTTTACTTTATTATTTTATATATATATTTGTGTGTGTGTGTGTGTGTGTGTGTGTGTGTGTGTGTGTGTGCTATCATTAGTTTAATCAGACCCTCATGAGGAGTGACATACAGCTGGCCCTTTCCACCCTGGGGGGGGGGGAGCCAAGTATGGCAGGGTGGGGTGAAGATGATTTTTTATATTTTTTAAAATAATTTCTTTATTTTAAGCACAATGGTTAACATGTTTGTAATTCAGTTTCAGTGATAAAATGCACACACACCCCATCAGCAGTGCAACTTTCCTGCCACCATTGTATCCCTATTTCATACCTCCCCTCAGCCTCTGCCTGTCTTCAAGGCAGGCATTATATTTCTCTCTCTATTGTTGTTATGATAGCTGTTAGTGTAGTTATTTCTCTAACTGTACTTATGATTCTTTGTGATAAGCTTGTTATCATGGGCTGGTCCTTCTAGCCCTTACCTCTATTGTCTCTGGGTGTTATTATTATATTGTCTTTTATTTTTCTTAAACTCACATATGAGTGAGACTATTCTGTGCTTATTTCTCTCCCTTTAACTTATTTCACTCAATATAATAGTCTCCAAATCCATCAATGTATAAGCAAATTTCATGACTTCATTTCTTCTAACAGCTGCATAGTATTCAATGGTTTAGACATACCACAATTTCTTTAGCCATTCATCTGTTGGTTGGGCATCTGGGTTGTTTCCAGATTCTGGCTATTGTAAATAGAGCTGCAATGAATATATGCATGTAGAAGGCACTTTTGTATTGTGTGTTTTTTTTCCTTAGTATATCCCTAGGAGTAGTATTGCTGGATCATATGGGAACTCAATGTCCATTTTTTTTAAAGGAATATCCATATTGTTTTCCAAAAAGGATGGACTAGACAGCATTCCCACCAGCAGTGAATATGAGTTCCTTTCTCTCCACATCCATGCTAGCAGTAGTTCTTCTTGTTCTTTGTGATGTGTGTCAGTCTCTATGGTATAAGATGATATCTCATAGTTGTTTTTATTTATATCTCCCTGATGATTAGTAAAGTGGAGCACTTTTTCAGGTGCCTTTTGGCCATCTGTATTTCTTCTTTGAGGAAATGTCTGTTCATTTCTTTTTCCCATTTTTTATGGGGTTAGAATTTTTTTTCTTTTTAAAGTTTTTATTGTGGTAAGTTTTTTCTTTTTAAGTTCTGTCAGTACCTTATATATCTTAGATATTAGCCCCTTATCTGATGGGTGTTGTGTGAATAATTTCTCCCATTTTATGAGTGATCTTTATATCCTAGTCACTGTTTTCTTTGAAACGCAGAAGCTTCTCAGTTTGATGTAATCCTATTTGTTTATCTCTGCTTCCACTTGTTTGTACTCTGGTGTGTTTCCTCCTTGAAGATGCCTTAGTTTCAAAGTCATGGAGTGTTTTGCCCAAGTTTTCTTCTATATACCTTTTAGTTTCAGGTCTGATATAAAGGTCTTTAATCTATTTTAATTTGACCTTTGTGCATAGTGTTAGATAGAGGTTCAAGTTTCTTTTTTGCATATGCTGACCAGTTGTCCCAACACCACTTGTTGACGAGGCTTTCCTTGCTCCATTTTGTGTTTCTTGCCCCTTTATCAAAGATTAATTGATTATAAGTCTGAGAGTCATTCTCTGAATAATCAAGTCTATCCATTGGTCTGAGGGTCTGTCTTTATTCCAGTACCATAATGTTTATTTCTTTGTAGCACAATTTAAAGTTGGGGAAAGTGATGTCTCCCATCTTCTTTATCCTCAGGGTTGCTCTAGTTATTGTTGGGCATTTATTGTTCTAAGTGAATTTTAGTAGTGTTTGGTCCACTTCTTTGAAGAATGTCATGGGTTTCCCTAGAGGGATTACACTAAATCTGTACAATGCTTTTGCCATTTTAATTATGTTAATCCTCCCAATCCATGAGCAGGAGATATGTCTCCATTTCCTTGTGTTCTCTCTTACTTCTTTAAGCAATGTTTTTTTTGTTTTTGTTTTTGTTTTGTTTTGTTTGTTTGGGAACCAGACCTGGTGACACTCAGGGGTTACTTCTGGCTAATGTGCTCAGAAATCACTCCTGATTTAACAGACCATATGGGATGCAGGGGTATCGAACTGCGGTTTGTCCGAGACTAGCACGCACAAGGCAGATGCTTTATGCCCTACACCATCACTTCAGCCCCTCTTTAAGCAATGTTTTATAGTTTTCTTTGTATAGGTCCTTCAGTTTTTTTAGTTAAGTTGACTCCAAGGTATTTGAATTTCTTTTTTTTTTTTTTGGTTTTTCAGCCCACACCCATTTGATGCTCAGGGGTTACTCCTGGCTAAGTGCTCAGAAATTGCCCCTGGCTTGGGGGGACCATATGGGATGCCGGGGATCGAACTGTGGTCCTTCCTTGGCTAGCGCTTGCAAGGCAGACACCTTACCTCTAGCGCCACCTCGCCGGTCCCGGTATTTGAATTTCTGTGGTGTTTTTGTGAATAGAATTTTTTTTTTTGTTTTTTCGGGCCACACCCATTTGATGCTCAGGGGTTACTCCTGGCTAAGTGCTCAGAAATCGCCCCTGGCTTGGGGGGATCATATGGGACGCCGGGGGATCGAACCGCAGTCCTTCCTTGGCTAGCACTTGCAAGGCAGACACCTTACCTCTAGCGCCACCTCACTGGCCCCTGAATAAAATATTTTTGATGTCTATTTTATCTCTATCATTATTTGTGTATAAGAAGGCAGTTGATTTTTGTGCATTAATTTTGTACACTGCTACTTTGCTATATGAATCTATTGTTCCTAGGAGCTTTTTGGTACAGTCTTTAGGATTTTCTAAGTATATTATTATGTCATCTGCAAACAGTGAGAACTTAAATTCTTCCTTTTATATCTGGATGCCCTTGATAGATTTTCCTTGCCTAATTATTATGACAAGTACTTACAGCTCTATATTTAATAGGAGGAGAGGGGGGGCAGCCTTGACTTTGCCAGATATTAAGGGAAAGACTTTCAGTTTTTCCCCATTGAATGTAATATTTGCCATAGACTTGTGATAAATTACCTTGACTATACTGAAAAAAGTTACTTTTATTCCCATCTTTTTGAGAGAATTTTTATCATGAATAGATGTTGAACCTTATCAAATGCTTTCTGTGAATCTATTGATATGATCATATCCTTTTCCTTTTGTTGATGTGGTGTATTACGTTGATTGACTTACATATATTGAACCAACCTTGCATCTCCAGAACGAATCCTATTTGGTCATGGTGTATGACTTTCTTGATGAGGCAATGGATACTATTTGCTAGAATTTTGTTAAGGATCTTTGCATCCGTGTTTATCAGGAATATTGGTCTGTAGTTTTCTTTTTTGGTGAAAGCTCTGATTGGTTTTGGTATCTGGGTGATGTTAGCTTCATAAAACTATTTGGAAGTGTTTCTGTTTCTTCAATTTCCTGGAAAAGCCTGAAAAGTATACACAGTAGATATTAGAAGGCTTGAAAAATTTGTTAGTGAATCCATTAGGGCCTGGGCTTTTATTTTCAGGAAGACATTTGATTACTATTTTAATTTCCTCAATAGTAATGGGTCTGTTAAGATATGCTAGATCATCTTGGTGCAACCTTGGAAGGTTATAAGTGTCCAAGAATCTATCCATTTCTTCCAGATTCTCATGTTTTTTTGGTATCAAGTTTCTCAACATAGTCTCTGATTACCCTATGAATTTCTATAGTATCTGTAGTAATCTGCCTGTTTTCATTTCTGATTCAGTTTATTAAGTTTCTTTCTTTATGAGTTTTGCTAGTGGTTTATTGATCTTATTTACTTTTTCAAAGAACCAACATTTGCTTTCATTGATTTTTTTTTGATTTATTTTTAAAATTTCCCATTCCTCCTGCCAACTCTCCACCACTTAAGTTTGAAGTTATCGAGGAGCTGGCACATAGACCTCAATCTGTGCGCTCACACCTTGCCAAGCTTTGGAAACGACTGACTCAAGGGTATCAGATGCGGTGACTGGAAGCCCCACACCTCTTCACCCAGTATGGCCAGTCCACCGAGGCACGTCTGTCCCTTCCACATTGTATACTAAACAGGGGGAGATGTGGGAGACCGAGCACCCCACATATCAAAGGAACTCTGAATGAATTTTCCACCGCCTGCCTGATTCAAGCCACAAAAGTTTGCATAGCCCCGAACCAACAGAAAACTCTGCAAATAAATTTAGCTCAGCACAAAGAATCTGGCTTAACCAGATTCCTTAACCTTTCCATGGAACCTGTTTTTGTAACTGCTCTCAAGCATGTAGTTATAGATATGTTTTTGTAAAGTTTAAATTATGATCCTTATTGCTTGCACAAAAGATAGATCTAAATGGAAAATAGGCTAAACAAATAATTGTATAAAAAAATTTCCCATTCATTGATTTCTGCTTGTAGCTTTATTATGTTCTCCCATCTCCCTTTTTTGGTTCATTTTGTTGTTCATTTTTCAGTTTTGTAAGCTGTGAAATTAAATTATTTATGTAGGCTACTTCTTTCCTGATCAATGCATCCAAAGCTATAAATTTCCCTTTTAGTACAGCTTTTGTTGTGTCTCACAGTTTCTGGTAATTTGTGCCTTCATTCTTGTTTGTTTCCAGGAATCTTTTGATTTCCTATTTGATTTCGTCTCTGACTCATTGGTTGTTCGTTGGTGAGCAATTTAATTTTCATGTGTTAGATTTTTTCTCCTCTGTGTCTACTTGTTATTCACTTGTTTTTTTTTGGGGGGGGGGCACACCCATTTGATGCTCAGGGTTTACTCCTGGCTAAGTGCTCAGAAATCACCCCTGGCTTGGGGGGACTATATGGGACGCCAGGAGATCGAACCGTGGTCCTTCCTTGGCTAGCGCTTGCAAGGCAGACACCTTACCTCTAGCACCACCTCACCAGCCCTGTTATTCACTTCTAATTTCAGTGCATCATGTTCTGAGGAGGTAGTTTGTACAATTTTTATCATCTTTATTTTATGTAAGTATGTTTTATGGGCTAGCATGTGGTTTGTTCTGGACAATGAACCATGTGTATTGGAAAAGAATGTGTATCCAGTTTTCTGAGGGCAGAGAGCTATATATATGTGTGTATGTGTATATGTATGTATATATATGGCAATTTATTCCATTGCTCCTTTTAGTGCTAGTATATTCTTGTTACGGTTTAGCCTGGTTGGCCTATCAAGTGGTGACAAGGCAGTCTTTAAGTGTCCCACTATTATTGTGTTGTTATTGATATCGTCTTTCAAGTTTTTTCAGTAGTTATATTCAGTTAAATATTTTGCTGGTCCTTTGTTGTGTGCATATATGTTTAGGAGTATGATTTCTTCCTGTTGTACATATTACTTATTAGGAAATGTCCAACTTTGTCCCTTATAATTTTTAAGACTAAAGCCTATGTCATTTAAAATTAATATGGCCACTCCTGACTTTTTAAGGGAGTTGTTTGCTTGAATGATTGTCCTCAAACCTTTGAGTTTGAGTCTGTGTTTATTATGGCTATTCAGAGGTGTTTCTTGTAGGCAGCAAAATGTTGGGTTCAGCTTTTTGATCCATTTTGTCACTCTGTGTTTCTTAATAGGTGCATCTAGTCCATTGACATTGGGGGAGATGATTATCATGGGATTTAATGTCATCTTTTGGTAGAAGTTTGGTATGCCTTGTTGTCTGTCTTATCTTAAAGTAGGTCTTTAATTTCATCAGTTAAGGCTGGTTTTGAGTATGTAAAGTTTCTAAGCTGTTGTTTATCTGTGAAGCTGTGTATCTTTCCTTCAAACCTAAATATAAGTCTGGCTGAGTGAAGTACTCTTGGTGATGCATTCATTTCATTGAGTTTTGTCACTCTATCCCACCACTGCCTTTGGGCTTGAGGATTCCTTATGACAAGACTGCAGTAAGTCTTAGGGATGCTCCTTTGGATGTAATTTACCTTTTTGATCTTGCTGTTTTCAGTATTCCATCCCTATCTATGGGGTTTGTTATTGTGACTAGGATGTATCTTGGGGGGCTTTTCTAGGGATCTTTTTTGGCTGGTACTCTTTGGGCATGTAGGTTTTGGTTGCATGAACTCTTTTATTCCTGATATTTAAGTTTTTAATATTATCTTTATTTAAGCACCTTAATTACAAACTTAATTGTGGTTGGGTTTCAGTCATAAAAAGAATACTTCCCTACACCAGTGCAAAATTCCCATCACCAATGTCCCCAATCTTCCTCCTCCCCCCACCCCCACCTGTATTTGAGACAGGCATTCTACTTCTCTCACTCATTAAAATTGTTATTGATAGTTGTCAGTGTAGTTATTTCTCTAACTGCACTCACCATGCTCTGTGGTAAGCTTCATACCATGGACCAGTCTTTCCAGCCCTCATCTCCATTGTGTCTATTACAATAATGTCTTTTTTTGTTTGTTTGTTTTTGGGCCACACCCAGCGGTGCTCAGGGGTTACTCCTGGCTATCTGCTCAGAAATAGCTATGGCAGGCATAGGGGACCACATGGGACATCGGGATTCAAACCAACCACCTTAGGTCCTCGGTCGGCTGCTTGCAAGGCAAACGCCACTGTGCTATTTCTCCGGCCCCTTTTATTTTTCTTAAAAAAAAAACAAAAACATAGATGAGTGAGACTATTCTGACTTCTGATTCTCTCTGACTTATTTCACTCAGCATAATAGATTCCATGTACATCCATGTATAGGAAAATTTCATGACTTCATCTCTCCCAATGGCTGCATAATATTCCATTGTGCTTATGTGCCACAGTTTCCTTGGCCATTCATCTGTTGAAGGGCATCTTGTTTGTTTCCAAAGTGTGGCTATTGTAAACAGCACTACAATGTGAGATGTGAGGAAGAGATTTTTTTATTGTGTTTTTGTGTTCTTACAGTATATCCCTAGGAGTGGTGTAACTGTATTATATAGGAGCTCAATTTCCAGTTTCTTGAGGAATCTCCATATTGTTTTCCATAAAGGCTGGACTAGACGGCATTCCCACCAGCAGTGAATAAGAGTTCCTTTCTGTCCACATCCCCACCAGTACTGATTGTTCTTATTTTCTGTGATGTGTCCAGTCTATGTGGCATGAAATTGTATCTCATTGTTGTTTTGATTTGCATCTCCCTGATGATTAGTGATGTGGAGCATTTATTCATGTGCCTTTTGGCCATTTGTATTACTTTTTCCTCCTCCTCCTCTTCCTCCTCTTTCTCCTCCTCCTCTTCTTCTTCTTTTTAGGAAGAAAGGAAAGAAGGAAGGGAGGGAGGAGGGTGGGAGGGAGAGAAAGAGATAACTGAAGGAGAAACTCAGGGGTTGAGTGAAGAAAAAGCTGTATTTCTTCTTTGGGGAAGTGTCTGTTCATTAGTTCTCCCCATTTTTTGATGGGGTTAAATGTTTTATTATTGTTAAGTTCTGTCAGTACCTTGTATATTTTTTATATTAACCCCTTATCTGATGGGTATTGGGTGAATAGTTTCTTCCATTCTGTGGGTGTCTTTTGTATCTTAGGCACTATTTTTTTTAGAGGTGCAGAAACTTCTCAGCTTAATATAGTCCCATCTGCTTATTTCTGCTTCCACTTGTTTGGAGAGTGCTGTTTTCTCCTTGAAGATGCCTTTAGTTCCAATGTCATGGAGTGTTTTACCTATGTGTTCTTCTATATATACCTTATGGTTTCTGGTCTGATATCAAAGTCTTTCATCCATTTGGATTTGACCTTTTGCATGGAGTTAGATGGAGATCTGAGTTCACTTTTTTGCAAGTGGCTGACCAGTTGTGCCAACACCACTTGTTGAAGAGGCTTCCCTTACTCCATTTTGCATTTCTTGCCCCTTTATCAAAGATTAATTGATTTTATGTCTGGGGAACATTCTCTGAATATTCAAGTCTATTCCACTGATCTGAGGGTTTGTCTTTATTCCAATACCATGCTTTTTAGTGACTATAGCTTTGTAATACAATTTAAAGTTGGGGAAAGTGATGCCTCCCATACTCTTTTTCCTAAGGGTTGCTCTAGCTATTCGTGGATATTTATTTTTTTTCAAGTGAATTTCAAGAGTTGTATGTATGCTTTAGCTCTGGGAGTTTCTCTATGATGATGTCTTTGATTATTGAAATTTTATGGGAGTTTTTCTCCTGTGTCTCTAGGACTCCAATGATTCTTTTTTGTTTTGAACTTTATTTATTGGTTTTTGGGCCACACCCAGTGGCACTTGGGGGTTACTCCTAGGCTCTGCACTCAGAAATCACCCCTGGCAAACTGGGGGACCATATAGGATGCTGGGAATCAAACTGGGTCTCTCCTGTGTAGGCTGTGTGCAAGGCAAATGTCCTACCACTATGTGCTATCTCTCCAGTCCCTGATTCTTATGTTGTTTCTGTTGAGTTTATCTAAGATTTCTATTTTTATCTGTTCCCATTCTCAGAGGACTTTTTCCCAGAGTCTGTTTGTTTTGAGGTTCTTTTCCAGCCTCTTCTGTTGTTTGGAGTTGTTATGCATCTCCTCTTCCAGCTCACTGATTCTGTCTTCTGCTGCTGTTACTCTGTTGGAGAGGCTTTTTAGTAAGGTTTTCATTTCACCTACCATATCTTTCAGCCCTGTTATTTCCGTTTGAATTTTTCTTATTTCTACTTTCAGGTCCTCTTGATTCTTATTATTGCACGTTTTGTTCGTTCTATGCTTTCTTTGAGTTCTTTAAACATCTTCCATTTTTCTTCTCTATAGTCCTTATCTTAGAGAGTAAAAAGGTGATTGATATTTTTCAGATCATCAGAGTTACCATCTTCATTCTCTAAGCATGGTGGGACCCTGTGTTGTTTTTCTATAGTCACAGTTGTGGTGTGATATTTTCTATGTCCCATGCAGGTGTTCCTTGACTAGGAGGAGTGCCCTAGAGCAGAGTGAAGTGGATGTTCCACAGGCTCTTTGTCATTGACGTGGATTCTGTTTCTCACCTCAGCGCTGCCAATGTGACATCCGGGTCCAAAAGCTTCCGGGTCCAAAAGCCTCCAGGTCTGCCTCCTGCAGCCTTGTTGCTCTTGTGTGGGTTCAGCCACTCTTGGTTCCCCACCTGGGCTTCCAATTTTTACCTTAGTGCTCACAAGTCACCATTTTTAATTGTTCCGCCTAGAAACTTGTTGAGAGACAGCCTGAGGCCTTTGCTGATCTGATACTTCTTGGCTGAGGGAGTTTTCCAAGTATGGGTGCCTCAGAGTGAGTCCTGACATTTCATTCTTTTCTTTCTTCCTCCTCAGAGATGGAAGCCAGTAATTGAGATCTAATTGATCCAGTTCACTGACTTGTTAGAACCCAGTGTCTGTGGCTTTGGAGGTTGAATGAAGATTACTTCAGGGTGGTAAGGTGATCTTCATCTTCAATTCTGAGTCCCCATACTTGGTCCCTTGCTCATAAAGTGTTGAGAGCCAGACATAAGTCATACTTTGGAGATGAAAGGACTGGAGAGTCTGATGTCCACCCTCCTGCCCACTACCAAATTCTGCAAATAGAGAAAGTGAAACTGACATGGGTGTGAGAAAAATTGGTCAGGAAAGGAGTCACTCAGAAGGTCCCTCCTAACTTTCTGATGCAGGAAGGGGCTCTCTACCATTTGCACATGAGTTCACCCACTACCCCTCCCTTTTATTTCAACAGCAACTCATCTCATAGGTCACCAGGGGCTAGAGCAAGAAGGAAACAAGCTTTACTCTGAGCCAGGCAATAAGACAGACAATATGGGCAGGGAAATATGACAGAAGCTGCAACCCACATCTCAACATCCATCTTTTTATTTTAATAAAAGTAGAATATGTAGCTTGAAAAACTGGGCATCAGAATAGAAGTAGACTCCCCAGGCTCCCAGGCAGAGGGTTGTGGTTTTATGCTTCAGTCCTGGATACTTTGATGGAAGCATATGTGCTTGGTGCCAACTTCAAGAAGTCTTACTCTAGAGCAATTGGTTCCCTCCAACCCCCTGCAATTGTGTTGCTGCTTGGGTCTGAGGGATCAGGGGCACAGCCTGGGAAGGGTCAAGGGCAAGCAGGAAAGGGCTGGTTTCCTGAGCTTCTGGATGGCAGATGTGAGAAAGGATGGTGTCTGTCTGTTTCAGCTATTGTTAATTTGGGTTTTGCAGTCACTTACAGCTCAGCTGACCTATTACAAACAGGAAAGGCAATCATTAACAAGACTTTGAAGGTGGGAAATCTCTATTTTCTTAAATTATTATTTATTTGAGGACCACATCTGGCAGTTTTGGGGGCTATTTCTTGCAGTGCTCAGGGGGCCAAATGTGGGGTCATGTAGGGGTCATGTGGGGTCATGACATGTACTTTAACCCCTATGCTATCTCTCTGGCCCAAAATGTATTTTCTTAAAATTAAAATGATTAATTTTTATATATTTGTGCATTTTTAAAAAATAATATCTTTATTTAAACACTGTGCTTACAAACATGATTGTAGTTGATTTTCAGGCATAAAAAAAAGAACACCCCCCCTTCACCGGTGCAACCTTCCCATCACCAATGCCCCCATTGAAAAAAAAGCATACATTTTATTTAAACGTCATGGTTAGAAGGTTGTTCATAATACAGTGTTTTTCACAGATAAAGTTATTCATGATTAAATCACAGCCATACAATGTATTCTAACCTTCATCAGTGTGCATTTACCACCACCAATGTCAACAGTTTCCCTTATTCTTCCTGATACCATCTTCCCTCCCTTCTTCCCTCCCCCTCTCTCTTTCTCACTCTCTTATTCTCTCTCTTTTCCCCCTTCTCTTTTCTTTTTTGCAATCTCTCCTGCTGTATGGAATTGTTATGTATCTCATCTTCCACAGCACCAAGTCTATTCTCAGCTTCTGATACCCTGTCCCAGAGCTTATCCATTTTGTCATTCACTTCGTTTACTGACTTTTTCAGGCCTGTTAGTTGACATGTTATTTCAGTTTGGAGTTTTGTGATTTCTGTCTTCATATTTTCTTGGTTCTTATTAGTGTTCTGTTCAACTCTATCCATGGTTTCTTTGAGTCTGTTGAGCATCTTCCATATTGCTAGTCTAAAGTCCTTATCTGAGAGGTTGATTAGTTGGTTGGTCATTATCTGGTCATCAGAATTGTCATCTTCATTCTCTATGTCTGATGCTGGCCTGCGTTGTTTTCCCATTGTCACACTTGTATTGTGAGTTTTTCTACGTGTTGTGATGGTATTCATTGGCTATATGATGCAGGCAGCACACTCCTCTGGCTCCGCCCTTTCTGGGTGGGCTGACTTGCCTCTAAGGGAGGGGAGTCCTCCGTGGATGAAGCCTCACACTGGACCAAATCTTAGGCCCGAGCATGCAACAGAGAAGACAGTCCAGAGAGAAATGCTTGCTTCTGTGATATAGCACAGTTCTTAGTGTGATTTTTTTTTCTTCTTGTTGTGATGGTGTTCTTTTCTTAGAAAGAGCACACGGCCACGTAGCGAAGCGAAGCGGCCGTGCTCTGCTGGAGCCTCTTTTCGCCCCACTCCCAAGAGTTTCACGCAAGAGGACAGTAGACAGACATACACAGGTAGCACTCACAGTTTTTCACAGTTGGGCCCCACTGGGCAGGCGTAGTTTCGTGGATTTTTCCAGCCTCCTCTTTTCTTTTTTGCCATTGTGATTTTTGCTACTGCAAATGAAGGGGTGCCATGAATGTCTCTTTCATAATAGACACTTCTCTGCTCTAACTGCACTCTACTCTTTGTAGCAACCTTTCTACCATGAATTGGTCCTCCTAATCCTCATCTCTATTAACTCTGGATATCATCCCCACACTGTCTTTTATTTTCCTTATATCCTACCAGTGAGTGAGATTAACTTGGTTATCACTCACCCGCTGACTCACTTTGTTCAGCATAATCCTCTCCACGTCCATTCATGTATAAGCAAATTTCTATGATTTAATTTTTCCTGCATAGTATTCCATTGTGTAGATCACCACACTTTGTTTTGTTTGTTTGTTTTTTTTGGGGGGGCATACCCAGTGATGCTGAGGTGTTACTCATAGCTATGTGTTCAGAAATCGCTCCTGGCTTGGGGAACCATATGGGACACCGGGGGATCGAACCACAGTCTGACCTAGGCTAGTGGGAGCAAGGCCTTACCACTTGTGCCAATACTCCAGCCCCATGGTTACCACAATTTCTTTAGCCACTCATCTTTTGTTGGTTACCTGGGTTACTTCCAGATTCTGCTATTGTAAATAGTGCTTCAATGAACATAGGAGTGCAGAGATCTTTATTTTTTTTAATTAGTGTAGTTGGGTAAGAGAGATAGCAACTTACACACAACTTACACACAACTGATCTGAGTTTGGTCCCTGTTACCATATAGATCTCCTTGAGTACCTCCAAGAGTGATCCTCTGAGCAGAGTCAAGAGTAAACCATGAGCATAGGTAGGTGTTGACACCAAGCCTCTTTCCCAATATATTATAGTTAGAGTAATTGGTTTATAGTGGTGTGGGCATTTATGGTCTTGGTGCAAATAGCTACCCGACTACCACCAAAGTAAAACATTTTCTTCCTAACAATGGGTGCTGAGATGGTGCTAAATGTGGTGTAATATTTATATTAACATTGTTAATGAATTGTTAATTCATATTAACATTGTTGCCTGGTTCCTAAAACCTTATTTCTAGTTTAAAAAAACATAAATTATTCTTTTTCAAGAGGAAATTTGATTAAGAAAATAGATACTATGGCTAAAAATACTTATTTTATCTTTTTGTTTTGGGGCTAACTTGGTGGTGCTTAGGGGCTACTCCTAGCTTGGAGCTCAGGATTTTCTCCCAGTGGTACTTATTTAGAGCCAGGTTTAAGTAACTATCATTTTACACCATAAATACCTAGTTTCTCCAAGCATTTTGTTTTTGTTTGCTTGGGGGTCATGCATAGAGCTTACTTATGTGCTCAGGAATCACTCCTAGTATGGCTCAAGGGACTATATGGGATGCTAGTTATAGAACAGATTGGCCACATGAAAGGCATGTGCCTTACCCACTGTACTATCTCTCTCCCTCTCACCTCAGATCCTCCTTGAGCACTTCAATAACTCATTTCTATTGTCTTTGTGTAGTTATTGCATTTTTAAATATCCCACAAATTAGCATAATCATTCTATATTCCTCTCCCTCTAACTCATTTCATTCAGCATGATATTCTCCATGTCTATCCACATGTACACAAATTTCATGAGTTCATTTTTCCTATTACACAATATTGAAACCGCTGATGACCAGCTGTGGGGACTGGGACGAATTCACTGAATTCTCCAGACTTTTTTTATTTATGGAAATGAGCATAATAATGATGCTTATCTCTAAGGTTTAATGTAAGATTTAAATGAGATAGAGCTTATGAGATCAATTAAGTGTCAACCTTTTAAGATATAAACATTGAACGAGGGGCCGGAGAGATAGCATGTAGGTAAGGTGTTTGCCTTTCATGCAGGAGGTCATCGGTTCGAATCCTGGTGTCCCATATGGTCCCCCCATACCTGCCAGGAGCAATTTCTGAGCATGGAGCCAGGAATAACCCCTGAGCACTGCCGGGTGTGACCCAAAAAACACACACACAAAAATTAAATAATTGAACCAACTCCCCACCCCAGCTCCTCTAGCTCTGCTACATATACTCTCCACTCTTGCTAAAGGCATGGCAGGATGTTAATAGATATGTTGGTAAGATTCTAAAATTTTCTAGTAACTTCCACTGATTCTGGTATTTATTCTAAACTTGAATGTTCTTGGAAATTTTATTCTATAATAGAACTCAAAGCTGTTATCGTCTTCCCATCACCCAGAATAGAATGGAACTTTCTGTATTCTAGTAGCTCACCAAAAAACTGAATTGGTTTTTTATGATTGCTTCACAAATTACAGTTCAGCCACTTATAGAATATCAATTTATTGTCTCAGCTTTCGTGGTTCAGGAGTTTGGGTCTGATTAGGCTGTGTTCTCACTTCCTGGTGAGAACCTCACAAGGTTGAAATAAAGGTCATGAGATGTCCCCTTGCATTTTTGTTTGTTGTTTTTTGTTTTCATTTGTTTTGAGATCACATTTTGTGGTGCTCAGGGGTTAATCTGGCTTTGCACTCACAAATTACTCTTGGCAGTTTTGAAGGACCAAATGGAATGCCAGGGAGTGAACTTGGGTCAGCTATGTGCAGGCAAATGCCTTATTTACTGTGCTATTGCTTTTTGCCACTATCATATGTTAATAGAGATAATATAACTTTAAGTGTCTTGCTTGCAAATTGATCTTTTTCAATTATCTTTTGATAATTTTGATATCTTTTTCCTTATCAGTCACTTCTAGGGAACAATAAATAAAGTAGAAAAGAATTAATGTTTTTGCATTTCTGTGGAAGAATGGAAAACATTTATACTTTGAGAGGTTCAGAAAAGTCACTGTATAGAATGAACAGTTTATAAACACTATTTGTGCAATTTTCCTTGGTTGGGGTATTTAAATGCAAGAGCTCAAGACAAAACACATTCGTTTTTGTCTAAATCCCTCGGTCTCTTCTATTGCAAAAAGTTTTTCTGTAGTAATTTAAAACTCTTACATAGTGCTAGATACAAGCAATTGAAGCATGTGTGGCTTCTTGGTAAACAGGTATCTTTGCCAGCTTTTTCAATGCAAAATTTTTGAGGCCCATTACTTCCCATAAGCTCAGCAAATCCTCCTAGAGATAAGTGGCAAGTTCCAGTGACAAACTGTAGAAGCCACATTCTTACTTCATTGTCTGTCGCTTTCACAAACTGCCAAAACCAAATGATCTGCTTTCTATTTCTTGTATAATATTGATAGACAGTATTTCTGTGCCAATCTGTCAAGTCAACCTCTTGCATTCCACACAACATAACCTCCAATTCTTTTTCATCCAAGTACTGTAGCCATTGAAGGGGAAACAACTTCATTAAAACCACCAAGGAAAACTTCGGTTTGTTCTAGTACTCCTTGCCATTCTGTCATTAAACCAATATATTCCTCCTTGTTCTCTTCAGTGACCAGGATATTGGAACCTCCTATCTTTAGATTATGTGAAGTAACTTTTCCCAAAATCTCCATGTCAACAGAAAAGTATATTTCTAAGCCACATTCTTTAATGTTGTTGTCTCTTATCCAGATAAGAAAATTATAAAATTCAGTATCAATAGATTCCAAATCCTTAATGGTGAGTTTTTTTACTTAGCATCCACTTATAGAATGGTAAAGAGAAACCAGTGTCAATAAACTTTCCATGGAAAAGTGCCATAGCAATAAAAAGACCAATAAAACAGAAGTATGAAAGATGGTCTTGATTAATGGTTATGCTGTATTTACCTGTAGACAGTAGTTGCTCTTGCCAGCATACTCAAATAAGTGATACATTGGATTCAAAACTTCATGAGAAAGCAAGAAAAACCACTCACTTGCTAGACCACCATAATCAAGTCCTCCTTCTCCTCTAAATATTACATATAGTCGCTTCCTCAAGATATAGGGTTTTAATGCCATAATCTGTTGGAAGGAACAATGTCTGTCAGGACATTTATCTTTACATGACAGGGTAGTGCATTAGACTGGCACAAATAACAAAAGTGGACAAATTTCCACCTAAAGGTGTGTGCATAAGCAATTTGTGGACCATCTTTAGTTACAGATGACTTCCCATTGCGATGATCTTGGAATGTTGTTATTCTTGTATATTGATCAAGAAAGTACCTAACACCTTCCCAAGCTTATCTAATTTCCCAGCCTTCTGGAAGGGGCTCTTTATTCTGTAAGCCTTGAGTTCTTACCACTGGATTGTTTTTGTTATGATTCACAAAATATACTCTGTCCATGAATCCATTCTTTTCTCCAGCCTGGTGGCAAAGGGTCATTCTCTGCAGCTAGCATTGAAGCCGAGTAGAGGTATAGTTTGTTAAACTGTTGCATAGCTCCTTGAAGTTGGTTCCGCTGAGATTGCCACTGTTCAAAATTCTGGATTCCATGGTGGGCTGCTGTCAGGTGGTTGTTCTGGTGTTATGACCTACACAACACACTCTTCCGTGGTCATCTACTCTTCTTTCCCAACTAGGAGGCAAAGGTTGTGGCCTCTCCCATGTGGTTATTCAAGTGTTATGATCCACATAATAGGTTCTACCATGAGGATCCTTCCTCTGCTCCCACCCAGATGGCAAAGTTTCTGTGCTGGCATTTCCTGAGTGCTGCCAAACAGGTTCTGCAGACCCACCTGGTTGTCTTAACTTGGTGGCCTCTAAAGCAGAACTAGTTCCAGAGCTAGTAGTGGCAGGGTCTGTGATGCTTCCAACTTCAGAACCAATTGCTGTACTATTAGGAAGAATACATTCATCGTTTTCGGCGGAAGTTGGGATTTCCTGAACTGGAGGATCTTCAACAGTAGTAGTAGAGCAATTTGAAGACAAAGCAGTTTCTTCAGATGCTACTGCAGTACCCGTGATATTGTCAGTTGGTGCAAATGAGGATGATTCAGTGTCATTGGCAGGCTCAGATGACAGTGGTTTTGGAGCGGGTGTATTTTGAGATCTGGCAGCAACATGATTTTTTACTCCATTAGTACCTTCAACAGTCAACCTGGTAGTTCCTCTTACTGATGGAAGGCACCACCATTTTGCTGTATTTCTTTCTCTTCTTTCTTTCTTTCTTTCTTTCTTTCTTTCTTTCTTTCTTTCTTTCTTTCTTTCTTTCTTTCTTTCTTTCTTTCTTTCTTTCTTTCTTTCTTTCTTTCTCTCTCTCTCTCTTTCTTCTTTCTTTCTTTCTTTCTTTCTTTCTTTCTTTCTTTCTTTCTTTCTTTCTTTCTTTCTTTCTTTCTTTCTTTCTTCTTTCTTTCGTGTGTTTGGTTTTTGGACCACACCCATTGATGCTCAGGGGTTACTCCTGGCTATGTGCTCAGAAATCACTCCTGGCTTGGGGGGAAATCATATGGGATGCAAGGGGAGGATTGAACTGTGCCAGTCCTAGCAGACGTCTTACCTCTAGCGCCACTGCTCCGGCCCCCATTTTGCTGTATTTCTATGGCTGGAGATGAGCTATAGTTTTAGATTTTCTTGTTCACTTATCAATCCATCAAGCCCAATTGTTAACTCACCAGTTTGCATTATACCATTCTTGTTTTCCATGTAGACCTTTAATTGTTCTTTCACTTTTTCCAATTTTCTATTGTGTAGCCACAGAGCTTGTTTCCAATCTATAGTCGCCTTTCCTAACAAAGCATCTGATTTTAAAATATGATGACTGCAAACTCGAAATTCCAATGTCGTCTGTGTGGGTGACATTTATAACTAGCTGTTCACTTTGGGTTCGAAGAACTCCCGGATTTGGCTGTTTTCTTCACTTCTCCATCTACAACGACTTCCATAGAGATAGATGGCTGTTCCAGACCAGTTCTTTTTTCGTTTCTAGTTGAGCACTAGAAACAGTCCGCTTTAAATGCAACCTTCCACTATGGTTCCTCTTAGTGTCTGCCCTGGGTGAAGCGGTGGGCCATGTCCCCAAACTCAGCTTAAACTATGTACCAGGAACTGTGCTAGACGCTGAGAATATAAAGATGAATGACACGCGAGTCCTTCTTTCAAGGAGCTCCGAGTTTAGTGAGCAGACAAACCCAGTTCTGAGTCGACGTTGACCGTGCCTCCTGGAGCGGCGGCCGTCCTGCCGTCAGCCTTCGTCCCCGTCTCGCAGCGGGTTTGGGAGCGACGGCGGCGTCGGGCTCCAGTCGGGCCTCGCCCCGCCCCACCCCGGCCACGCGCCGCGCCACCTCCCGGCCGCCGGCCCTCCGCCTCCCGCTCCCGCTTCGGGAGCGCGCGCGTGCGCGACACAGCGGCCTACAGGAGCCTGAATTCAGCTTTGGGCAGCCAGGAAGCGGGTTCTGGGGAGCATCACACACAATGTTTTGTTTGTTTGTTTTTGGGCTACACCCGGTGATGCCCAGGGGTTCCTCTTGGTTATGCGCTCAGAAATCGCTCCTGACTTGGGGGGACCCCAATGAGACCCCAACCCAGGTCTGTCCTGGATCACAATGTTTTCATTCCACTTTACAAAAAAAGGTTTTCTTTCAAAATCTCTTCAGGGGCCTCCCCTGTTTAAAAAAAAAAAAAGCTCATTTATGGAAACTACCACTTGGCATTTTTGGAACTTGTTATCCTATTCAGCAGACTCTTAAGTCAGGCGGCTTTGAACTTGGACAATTACTGCTCTTGATTAGCAACAAGAACTGATGAGCTGGCCTTTCCAGTGTGCTAAGCAAACCCAGCCAAGCAGAAAATATCACTGAAGGGGAAACAACGGAAAGTGATTTTCTTAGTTACATTACGCTCAGTCTCGATATTTACACATGTTTGTAGATAATATGGGAACTTCGGTGCCGGCCCACCCCTCCAGCTGATACCGCTGGAGCAGAAACAACCTGTTTCTTGCTTAACCTAGGCTGGAAACTTCATCTCGAATATGTAGGCAGCCAGCACAGGGGGAAACCTGGGCACATTTCCAAGAACATAGGTGGAGGGCCTAGAGCACATAATGATGGCGTTAAGAGAGGTCACAATATGCACCAAGAACTTTACTGTCAATAATCATAGAATGTGGGAATGGTGGGTGGAAAGAAAGGTTGAACCAAATATGACATAGGGATGGGAGGAGGGCCAAGGGTACTTTGATGGTGGCTGTGTACAGTGGCGGTTTTTTTGTTTGTTTTTGGTCACACCCAGCAGTGCTCAGGGGTTACTCCTGGCTCTATGCTCAGAAATCACTCCTGGCAGGCTCAGGGGACCATATGGGATGCTGGGATTCGAACAGCCATTTTTCTGCATGCAAGGCAAACACCCTACCTCCATGCTATCTCTCTGGCCCTGTACAGTGCCATTTTTACATTAATATCAAAAACTTAAACACTGTTGTAGCCCTATTACCTAAAATAGTCATTTTCCAAAAAAAACCTGAGAGCAGGTGGTTTCAGTCAGTATCTCCTTGGAAGGACCTGTCAGTCCAGATGTCCTGAGGTCCTCACCCAGCTGAGAGAATGACAGGCTGCTGTGACCTGGTGTAACTCGATAGCTAAGGATAGAGGAGGGTCCATTTTCCTGCACCTTCACCAGAACTGCTTGTGAAAAGTCCATTGTGACATTGAACCAGGTTATTTTGTTGGCTTTGGGACTACACCCACTGGTGTTGGGGGACTAATTTCACTGATGGAGTTTGTGAGGTGGGAACTAAGCTGTGCTGGCGTCAGTTCAGGGCTCCTGTGTACAAATCATGTGACACAGCCCTTTGAGTTATATCTCAAATCCAGAATCATGCTGGTCTCTTTATTTAGATAGAGGGGAACTTCTTAAGCATTATTCAGGGGACCCTGATCATGATTCAAGTGGTTCTCAGCCATGGGATGGAAGATTCAGTTCTTGGCCTGGCAATGCACTGCTGCTTGGGCCTCTAGGAGCTAGAGGCCTCAGTAGTGCTGGGATGAGGTAGGGCATACAATGCTGGGGATAAAGCTAGGATTCTTGCACATGCATGGCATGCCCCCATGACCCCTGCACAATATCCCCAGCCCTAAATTGTGGCACTTTAATCTTGGATTGGACATTTTATAGAATAGCATGTCTAACTGGGGAACCCCAAGTTTCCAATCATGACATGCTATGGGTTTATTTATCTCCCAATTATTTGTCTTTGGGTTTTTGTCATTTTCTTTTTTGTCAAAATAAACTAGTTGGGGCCGGAGAGATAGCATGGAGGTAAGGCATTTGCCTTTCATGCAGAAGGTCATCGGTTCGAATCCCGGCGTCCCATATGGTCTTCCGTGCCTGCCAGGAGCAATTTCTGAGCATGGAGCCAGGAATAACCCCTGAGCACTGCTGGGTGTGACCCAAAAACCACAAAAAAAAAAAAAAAAAAAATAAACTAGTTAAAGATGTCTATCTTTTGGGGCCGGGCGGTGGCGCTAAAGGTAAGGTGCCTGCCTTGCCTGCGCTAACCTTGGACGGACCGCGGTTCGATCCCCCGGTGTCCCATATGGTCCCCCAAGCTAGGAGCAACTTCTGAGCACATAGCCAGGAGTAACCCCTGAGCGTTACTGGGTGTGGCCCAAAAACCAAAAAAAAAAAAAAAAAAAAAAAAAAAAGATGTCTATCTTTTTCTTTAAGACTTTTCTATCTTTTGTAAGTTTTTACAAAAAACTCTACATTCTATGTAGAGGCTTGAGTTATAGTCACTGAGAATTCTCATCCAAATTCAAGTACCTTCCCTTTCCATCCCTGCCTTCCCCTGTAGACTGAGTGCCCAGTGGCTTGTTTCCTAGGTTCTGATGCGGCACAAGGGACTGGGAGCATGAAAGATCTCATAGAAGGGTGCTCATCACTCTCAAGAGATGCCAACCCAAGGCCCTACCCCCCAATACCATTATATGGGAGCTGTTTCCACAAATAATTTTGGGAGGGAGCCATAAGCATTTGATCTCTAGTTACCCTCCTCAGACATTGAGCACTGGGAGTCCTGCTTGAAACTTGGAGGGCAAGTTTTGACTTCTCAAGAAGGCAAATCTTGCCCATTTTTAGCTTATTTGATTTTTCTTTTATTTATTTATTTTACCCCATTCTATTGCTGTTCTTTCCTTCAAACAAAACCACGTAACTTGAATTATCTAGCTCTGCCTCTCAAATAGAGGGGGAAACAGGGATGGTACCAGGACCAAACAGATATATGATCACTAACAGTAAGCTAGACAAAAAGGGGACCACCTATTCTAGCAGCCTGGGGGGTGATGGTGGGGGATATGGGTTGCAGGAAGGGAATGGGGTTGGGAGGAGGACAAATTTGGTGATGAGTATTCCCCTGATTCAATGTTAATATGTACCTAAAATACTACTGTGAAAGATATGTAAGCCTATAATATGGTCAAAATAAAAATTAAAAAAAAAAAGAAGGCAAAGCTTGTTTTCTCCCTTTAGAAAGATTCTCTTTTAATTTGTGTTGGGACCATACCCGGTGGTGATTAGGGTTTATTTCTGACACTGAGCTCAGGAATCATACTTGGCAGTGCTCAGAGGCTCATATAGGATGATGGGGATCAAACCCGGATTGGTTGCATGCAAGGCAAGTATCCTACCCACTCTAGCCCCTTGGGAAGATTCTTTTTTTTTTAATTTTTATTTTTAATTATGAGAACAAGGGTGCAAAGAAAGAGGACAAGGTAAAGTTACAGTGGAAGGACAATCACCCATAACATAATTCTCAGAAGTCCCCTTGCTGATATCTTAACTTTGAAATTTCAGCCAAAGAACATTAAGATAAATAAGACAGAATCCATGTACAATTACTTTGTCCCTTAAGTCCCCAGATTGTAACACATTATAATATTTCTTAACAGTACACAAAGCAATCTAAAGCCATAAAACTTACGTAACTCCTTAAACATTACAGGCATAGTATTTTCTTACATTTCCATATACATGCATATTAGCTTACGTTAACCTCAAATTTTAAGTGAGTTCTTTTTAAAGATTAGAGTCAAAGGAGCACAGTAAAAATGGCACTAGAGTGGCAATTGTTGTTTGCATAGGCCCACCAAAATATGAGGGACATGGAAAGAAATAACCCTGGCCTAAGTACAAAGAGACCCGACCCCTAAAGTTTCCTGGCATAAGACCAAGTCTAGGCTTCAGGCAAGCTAGATCGTCCAATCCAATACATTGTCTGTAGTGCCAACACACTTTTATTTTTCACACAGTCTCTGTTGTTGGTATCATGTTTCTGTATTAAAGATCCTGGAATCTGCATATCTTACATTGAAGTCAGGATGTGGAGCATCCTCTCCTTACACCTCACAATCAAAGGGCAATGCAGGGAGCCCTGTCCTGTAAGCAGGTCGTTGTTGTTGTTAAGTCTTCTCAGTGTTAAGGGAAGTATCTTTTGAGCAGGTCGAAGTCTGAGCAGTGTAGGTCTTCCGTGGTAGAGGATTGCTTCCAGGTGATGTTATAGACCAGCCTGGATGTTTCGTGTATGGCTTTCCTGGTTCAGGGGAGAACGGAGTATGCCCTTTCTTCTGAGGTCTGTGCCAGGTCATTATGTCAATGTTCAGGGTGTAAGGTCCCTTTGCACTACAAGATTTGTGTGTTCCAATCTCTATTAAATAGGATCTTATTTGTATTTATACTATTTTCCCATTTTAATGTGCCTATGCAAATAAGAAGCAATGCCACATGGTGTTATTGGCGCATATAGGGGCCATAAGAACAATTACAATGATTCCCAAGACATGGTTCAATCATAAGCATTAAACTGGGGGACTCTTCCACCAAAATTCCTTGTTAAACAGCTCAAAAAGAGAAGATAAAAAGTGGTTAGAATCATCACTGTATAAGACAACATTTAGTAAGAATTATAGCTGTAAGAGAAAAAACACAAAATAGTCTAAAGAAATACGTGTCCATTTTATGTATCTTGAAACAGTTTGGGGTTGTCACACAAAATGCACAGCTTTGGACTGTGATTAGGATTGTACACTACTGAAGTTAAAAAGAGTAAAGTAGGTTAGTGATGTTTGAGAGGGGGTTAGAGAGTTAAGGAGTAAAAAAGAGCTTTGTAGGGGTGTGGGAAAGTGGAGAATACAAAATAAACATTCTGTATACGGAAAACATAACATATGGATAAGGAATATTCTGAATACATGAAGTACATAAAGTACATAAAGTACTCACGCCCCCGCGCGGTTCTGTAGTTTTTGGATGCCTAGGGAGGAATTTCTCACCCCCTCCCCCCAGGGCCCGATTAACCAGGCGTGGCCCTGAAGACCCGCCTGGTGTGGGGGGAATCTTGTTCCCCTGGACTAAGTGGTCAGCCCAGGGGTCCTATGGCTAGCTGTCCTGCCCAGAGCCCCCAACATACCAGGCAAACACACCAAGAAATCCTGGCATTCGGAGTGTTCTGAGCCCAGCCAAGCCTCTGTAGTTTTTGGATGCCTAGGAAGGAATTTCTCACCCCCTCCTCCCAGGGCCGGATTAACCAGGCGTGGCCCTGAAGACCCGCCTGGTGTGGGGGGAATCATGCTCGCCTGGACTAAGTGGTCAGCCCAGGGGTCCTATGGCTAGCTGTCCTGCCCAGAGCCCCCAACATACCAGTCAAAAGCCCACGAAATCCTGGCATGTGGAGTGTTCTGAACCCAGCCGAGCCTCTGTAGTTTTTGGATGCCTAGGGAGGAATTTCTCACCCCCTCCCCCCAGGGCCCGATTAACCAGGCGTGGCCCTGAAGACCAGCCTGGTGTGGGGGGAATCTTGTTCCCCTGGACTAAGTGGTCAGCCCAGGGGTCCTATGGCTAGCTGTCCTGCCCAGAGCCCCCAACATACCAGGCAAACACACCAAGAAATCCTGGCATTCGGAGTCTTGGGAAGATTCTTATATGTTCTTGCCACACCCTACAAAGCACTATTGTTTAACTATCTTTATTCTATGACCCCTCTTCTGACCCTGATTCCTTCCCAAGTTCCCTCCTCCTATCCATTGACCCCTATTCTCAAGCCATGGGCCACCATTCATGAAATCTTTCACCCTTGGAATCACTGACTGTGAAGAGATGTGTTCTGTTGACTGGAGGAAGCTAAGGGTTCTGAAAATTAAGACTGTTAATGGCAGCAAACTGACAAGTGCTAGAGCACAGCCTGAGCCCCAGCAGAGCCCAATTTGGAGCCCTAATTCCTCTTTTCATCACCATCTCCCACATCTGCAACAAGGTCACCTCATCACGCAGTACCTAGGAAGAGTGTTGCACCAGAGGTGGATTAATGAATGAATATAGGCTTTAGGTCTGATCTTTGCATCTGCTCTGCTCTCTGGGGTTCTTGGGAGGGTAGCTGGGGAGGGTAGTTGGTGGCTGCCTCGGTGCCTGCCAGGTTGGCATTTCCATCCCCCAGATGGGAGGGATCTGGCAGCCCATATCTGAGGAGCACAGGCCCGAGTTCCAGCAACTCTCAAACAGGGGCACCTCAAAAAAGTGCCTGCCCCATCACACCCCTTCTTAGAGGTACGGGGTCCAAGTTTCAATGCCAAAGCATGGCCACTTCTCTTGGAAGTTGGTGCCGCTCTGTCACGAATGCCAGGAAGTGGAGGAGCTGGGGCAGCGCCTTTGTCTCCCTCAGGAATCACCTTCGTCACTCTCCATTGCCAAAATGAATGGCGGCTGTGTAGCTAGCTTTATTAAATATGAATGAGTCACAGCCCACCGCGGTCACTCGCCCACTCCATCTCTGGCAATTACTGCACTGCACACACACTGTGCCTAGGGCCGCAGCAGGTCCCGGCTGCCCTCACAGACTGACACCACCCAGCAGGGATAGGACTCGGGGCTGCAGCTGCCCTGGCCCTGATGAAGAGCCACCTCTGGACCCCCTGGCAGCCCAAACTTTGTGCTCTGATGGCAGAGGGGCAGTGAGTCTGATCTCCCACAGATAGAGTGGGGGAGCTCTGGCCTTGGAGTCCACAGACAAGGTCTCCTGAGCAGATTGGAGGCATAAGGGCAAGATTCAGAAATTTTATTTTTATTTGGGGTGTATATGTGTATATGTGTGTGTGTGTGTGTGTGTGTGTGTGTGTGTGTTCTGGAAACTGAACCGAGGGCCTCACACATTTGAAGTGTGTGCTCTATGACTGAGACACCTGTACAACCCACCTGATTTATCTATAGGTTTTCAGGCCACACTTCATAGTGCTCAGGGATCTCTCTAAGCAAGGGTGGAGGGTGCCCTGTGCAGTGGTAGGGGATTAAACCTGGGTCAGGCATGTGCATGGCATGTGCCTTAACCCCTGTACTCTGTGTCCATACCCTCCCCCACAGACACCTTCAATCCCAGGCAGTTTTATGAGGCAACGTTAGTTGTGTGTCATTTTATTACTCCTGAGAGTCCACTAGAGTGTGAAGTGTCATCATGGTCCTTGCTTACCTTAGTGCCGCTTTGTCCCCAACACTGGGGACAGAGTAGATGCTGGAACCCTATTTGCTGAGTGGGTGAATGAATGAGGGAAGATTTATGTCACTGGTGATTTTGGTGTTCAAGTTGAGATTACATAACCCAGCCAACGTGGCCTAGTTGGGGAAAATCTGTACCAGGAATAAAGATAGGGTTGGTTGGGTTCAACCACTGCTCCCTGTAGAACTCTGGAGACCAGGACTCTGTCTTCCTGGAGCCCCAGGCTCATACTTAGCTTATAATTCTAGCTCCACAGGTTTGTTTGTTTAATATGTGTTTAAAAATCATAATAGCATATAGTGATAAAAATTTCATTCTTGGTTTAAATTTTATTTTGGAAAGAAGTTTAAACTGCAAATTTGTATTTAAGATATTCTTTGTACTTTAAGAAATGTTATTAAAGCACTGTGATTTACAAAAATTTTGCAGCACTTAGTACAATAGCTAAGATTTGGACTCAACCTAGGTGTCCAACAATGGATGAATGGATCATGAAGACATTTGTTTGTTTTTTAAAGAGATTGCACCCAGCAGCACTTGCAGATATCACTTCTAGGGAGAGTCATGTGTGAGGTTAACAATTCAGGAGCTCCCTAGACTTGATGATGATTGAGTACCTCCAGGGCACATCCAAGGGTGTTAGGGGTGTTCCTTGGTGTTAGAGATCAAATTCAGGGTCTTGCGTGTGTTCTGCCTTTTGCATTTTCTCCCTGTTCCCTATGATACTCTTATTCTGAAATCTCAATTCATCTAAATATTTCTTACAGTGGTGGCTTATAATATTATATATAGGTTTCAGGTGTACAGCATTATAAATCAGAATGTGTACAAATACTACTTTGTGTTTAAGTCAAACTCAAGTAAAAAGGGTCAATTTTCTTGTGAAGGATAAAAAGCACTAATTCATTTTGAGCCAGCTTTGGAAGGAAAGTCACTAAAATCCCTCCCTGCATTCCATGTATAGTTTTTTTTTTGGCGTTTTGTTTTGTTTTGCCACACCAGGCAGCAGTGCTCAGGGATTATTCCTTGCTCTGCACTTAGAAATCGCTCTTGGCAGGCTTGGGGACCATATAGGATGCCAGGGATCGAACCTGGGTCCGTCCTGGGTCAGCCGAGTACAAGGCAAATGGCCTACACTGTGCTCTCTCTCTCTCTGGCCATCCATGTAGTTTTGTTTAAGTGGCCAAAGACCACCACTGAGATTGCAGGAAATAAACAGGATTGGGATTGGGGTGGGGTTAGCTCTGAGCTTAGGGTACCTGCTTTGCTTTCACAGGATCTCAGGTTCAAATCTGATACCACATGCCCCCCCCCAGGAACCACCAGGTGTGGCCCCAGAGGTCCCTAAGCACTAGATGGCCCTGGAGGTTCCCAGCACTTGCAGGACTGGAGCGGAACTATATCCTTGGGCCTTAGTAGTGAGTTGTCCCTCCTGGTTGGAGGAGAATGATGATGGTAGTGGCCCCAGGACCACTGAGCACAGCACGGAAGCTGCTAACACACACTGTCTCACACACACATGCTCACAGAGATGCTTACACATGTTTACATGTGTACTCCAAGATACATTTATATAGACCACACACACTCACAGATGGTCACACACAAACTCCACACATATACAACACACATTCACACCTATACACTCACAGGACTGTATTCACACACATTTTCACAAACATTCATAGATGCTGACAGGCACAACACTCTCCCCACACATCCACATTCATATATACACACATATACCTTCACGCATGCTACATACATATTTCATATAGCACACACACAGATACGACTCTCAAATTCTTTCTGAACTTAAAAAATTACTTTTATTTTAGGAACCAATAAAATTATGGCAAATATTTACAAATAATTATCTCACATAAAGGTTACATAAAATCAATTCTTCACAAGTAACAGTCACTCATGAAAAGACACACAGATATTGAAACTACGCCAATCTTATTGCAAGTTTCTCCAACTAATCTAAAATAAAAATCTTGCAGTCAACCATTTAACTTAGAATAAAACCACAAATCCAGATTTGACGAGAAAAAGAAAGTTAAAAAAAATTAAACCAAAGTCCCAGCCCTATTTTCTCCCAAGTCCCACCCACCCTAGCCCCTGCCCGACTCCCAAGAAAAGAAAAATATGTCCAACATCTTTGGCAAATTGGCACTGCTGTAATTACATTCAAATAGTATTACACACAAAAGCAACACACATCACTAAGGGAAAAACCACCAATGTTTCAAGTCAGTTCTTTTCTACTAGAAAAAAAGAATACAAAACATACACATTTTTAAGAAGCTTTTTTTCCCCCTCAATCTGTTGGAGACACAGATCATCTCCCACTTTCAAAGGCAATTCAATTGTGGCTTATTTTTTTTGTTGTTTTCTCTTTTTTGTCATTTTTTGTTTTGTTTTGTTTTGTATTTTTTACAAGGAAGCGTCTATTCAGGCATCACAAACTTTGGCGGGTACAGTAGATACGTATTTCTTTGATGCTGGAAGGTCGGTCCCTAAGACAAAGTCAACTGTCTCAGAGAATGAAAAAGCAAGAACTCCGTGTCTTCTTGGCAAAAGCATTTGTTCGCAATATTATCTGAGTTTCTACAAATTCTCAATGTCCAAAGGCCACAGGAGGGAGAAAGACCAGGGCAGCATCTTCCAGCAAGGCAGGCCGAACCCAAGTCACATTTCCACCCTCAGCCCCATGTAGAGGCCCAGAAGTGGGGGGTCCTCAGGGTCCAATCCACACATTGGACTGGGGGCTCTGGGACTAGCTGGCATCCTTCTGACCCCCCGTTTGGGCTGCTGCTGGATCTGCTTACCTTCTCTGACCAAAGGTGAGAACAGGCAAGAATTGGCATGGGGGACACTCAGAACTTGCTGAGTTTCAAGTATGTCTGAGGCGCCGGGTGAGTGTATATGTGTGCATATGAATGTGTGTGTGTGTGTGTGTGTGTGTGTGTGTGTGTGTGTGTGTGTGTGTGTGGTCATGCTCACAGGTGCATGTGTGGCAGGGGAAGGCCAGACTTCATGGGAGGCTGTGAGCTTGGCAGGGTGTTTACAATAGACTCCGGACTTATTCTCTTTCCTAGCTCTATAGTAATTAATGGGCCATCGATTGGCTGGAATGTTCAACTCTCTGTTTTTCAAATACAATAAAATAGTTTCATTAAAATGTATTCATGCTTGAAAACAAGGAAGCCATTAAATGCTTTCCTTTCGGTTCCACTCCAAGGCCAATGCAACATTTGTGAAGCAAAAAATTCATCCTCCAAAAATCACTTATTCCAAATGGTGCTTTTGGAGGACAAGGGATGTGGCCACAGTCCTGGTGATTTGGGGGAGGAGGGTGACTAGGGCTTGGGGTGGGTATGGCTGCAGGTAAGTCTAAGTCGGGGAGTCTATAGCTGGCCAGACCAGGGGATGGGGCATGCAGCCCAAATAACCCTCCCTTGCTCTTCTCTCCCCACCCTGCTCAGCACGGCCCCAGCTGAGGACTCAGTCCTGCATGTTGTCCCTGAGACCAGCTCCATTTGAGGACTCAGGTACACCCTCCTGAAACCAGCAGCTCCAATGTCTTCTGGTGCTGTCCAGGGGTCTAAGAGGTGGAGAGAAGTCTATCGTGGGGGTGTGGGATGTGTACCCCCAGCTCAGAAATGAGCTGACTGAGACCATGGGAACATGTAGACTGAAACTCTAGGATGGCAGTGATGTGTTGCTTTCAATCCTGGGAGGCCAGAGGCCAGAACAAGCTCCCAGGGCTGAGAACTGAGAGTGAATGCAAGAAAGGCTCTTGTCTGCCAGATCTGCCAGCAGCCACCACCCCCCTCTCAGCATCAGGGGAGCAGGTGGTGTGAAAGGGACTTCCCTGCCCTGCAGCTGCCCCCTGGGAACTGGCCACCAGTCCAGAGGCGACAGTGGGAAGTGGAGATCAACACCAAGGTTCCCCCATGAATATGCAAAAGGGAATCCTGAGGGATAGGGACCTCAAAGGACAAGGGGCAGCAGGGGGCACCAGGAGTAGGGAGCAAATATGAGGCTGAATCATGGCCTGACTGTCCAACTCTCAATAATGTGCTTTGTTACCTTTTCAGGGATGCACTCACCTTGGACCTCACAAAGGCCCAAAGAATGAAAGGAATAAATTCCCAGCAGCACTGGGGTATGTGGCTGGCACCATCAGAGGCAGGCTTCAGGAGGGTGACAGGGCCAGTGGCCTCCCCAAGCAGAGCCAATAGGAGCTGACTGCAAGCTGCCCTGCTCTGGTCTAGAGGGATCTGGGGGGTGAGGAGGGAGAAAATGAGAAGATGAGGGTGCTCTGGCTCAGACATCTCAGCATTTGTCAGGAGTGTTCTGTTTATTTCAACACTTGCACCCCATGGCTTGGAACTCAATTCTCTCACTGCAGTAGAATCCAGAAGCAGGGAGCTGAAGCCAGGGACCACAACTTGTCATAAAGGGCCTGCACCCCTCAGTTCTTAGGTCCCTAAGATATGCCAAAGAGCCCATCAGAACTACTTATTTTCATTCTAAGTAATTTAACAGCTGGCCACCAAAACTATCCCTCCAATGTTCTTTCTCACTCATCTTCCCAGCCCAACTATATAAGAACCTGTCAGGATGAAAGAGTTGGCATGGGGGCGGGAGGAATAAGGGTGCCTGATTTTGATGGTGCCTGATCCATCAAACAACTTGAATTGCGTTTTTCTTGTCTCTGGGCTTCCATGGCCCCCATATTTGCAATGATGGGTAAGTAAAGAAGCATGGGACAAAGATTGTTAGCTGCTGGCTAGGGGAACAATCCAGCCTGAAGACCTGGTTTTGTTGCTGACAGCATTTCCAGTCTCCACAAGGAAATTCTGTTGAAGGAAATGACCCAGCCGGGCATCTGGAGTCCAATAGCCATACTGCCTGCTATCCTGCCTCAGTGGCACAGGACCCCTACCTATCTGTCCCTGGAGCAGCTTGTCTGAGCTCCCCCAGAGATGGTGTAATTTGCACCTCCTAGCACTGTAGGCTCCCCCATGGCCTGGGTTTGGGGAATTCCCCCATATTGTCCTACTGGGGCCAAGTCTGTTCCACAAGGGATAGGAAAAGATAAAGGGAAGAGTAGAGATGGCTCAGGGCAACTGGTGATCAGAGCCCATCTCTGAGCCTTGGGCACAGCAGGGAAGGAGACTCAGAAGTGTTGAGGGGGTGGGACAACTATAAACACAAACTATGTAGGCTTTCAGGGCTGATTTAATTATGTGGGAACAACTCCTGGTCTGAAAGTGGGGGTTCTAGGAGTCTAAGCCCTCCTTTCCTGTAACCACAATGTGGGTGGTGGAGAGTGGGAGGGTTGGGCAGGAAGCTGAGACTTGACCTCACTGCTACCTTGTCACAGAGTCCAAATCTCGACTTCTCCATCTGTAAAATGGGCATGTGGATGCCAAGCACCACATATGTGTCAGGTTGGAAGGGGCCCACCCTAGGTCAGGTGCCTACAGGAGGGAGACTGAGTTTGAGAGGCTGAACATTCTTCTATGTTGGAGATAGACTCCAGGTAGGGAACTTTTTTCCTCCATAAAATTCACAATATCCTTTATAAAAAAAAAAGTCAGAGCTAGAACTCGGGACTTAAAGTTCCTGGAGCATTGCCCAGGGCCTCTACCTCTGGATCTGGTATCTGTCATTTCCAACTCTCTGAGCCCCGAGTAGCTAAAACTTGGAGAGAGCAGGGATGCGTGTGGGGATGTGGGTGCCTTATGTGCACTTGTGCTTATGTGCACTCTCCTCTTGAGGCCTCAGGGGAGTGCAGGGGGACAAAGAGAGAGGAAGCTCATTCAGGGACAAGAGGAGAAAGCATATGGAGAGCAGGAGGGGGTTCAGTGGGTAGGCTGGCCTTTCCCTAAGAGCCTGAAATGCCAGGGGAACATGACCCAGAGCTGTGGGTATTTGAAGGAAGACTGCTCTGACCTAAGACCCCATGGCATCCCACAGGGCTTGGGGGCTGCAGATAACACACCTACAGGCTTGTCTGGCAGGTGGGGACTGTGGTGCAACGACCAGGCTCTAGACCTGGTTGCTTCCTCAAGCTAATGCCCTTCTTTATGGAGCTAGTTTTTGGAGGGCAGGTAGAGGGTGCTGAGCCTGCTGTGAGCTCTCTAGCTCCATCTCCAGCCTGGGAGAAGGGCTTTCCCCCTTCCAGTTCTAACTGCCCCAGGCTGCAAGGCCAAACCCTCTCCTGCCTTTCCCTTGCCAACAGTCCCCTCCCTTCCTCTGCCAGGAACAGGCCTGGCATGTGCCCCTGATCATGGCGCCTAGTCTCAGGTCTACCCTATGTCTGCCAGCCACACCCGGGGCTTGCTGAGCCTGTTTCCTCTTTTACCTGTCCTATAAGGGGTTTGGGGAAATGGTTGTTGGCCAGAGGAGGTCAGCTGGGTCTCCTGCCTACATGGTGGGATCCAGGCTCCCCCATGCTGGGCCTGTTTCCCTGGAGGGAAACTCCAGATGTTCTCACTCCAGGCTAATGTCCAACCCTCTGCGTGTTCTCATTTCCTATTTGGCCTAAGTATAAGCAGGACACAGGTGCCCATGAGTTTTGGCTTGCTCAGAAGTAGAGGGCATTCCAGGACAGCCCTTTTCCTAGTTTCCTGCTCCCTGAGACAGAGGGAAGGACAGTAGAGTGCAGCCAAGGTGGGAGGAGAACCCTCTGGGTGGCTGGGACTCAGCAGGGCAGAGCACAGGGCCTTATCTATGGTTCCCTCAGCAAGATGGAGAGGTGGTCCAGAAAATACATCAGAAGCCTGATCTCCTCAGGGGCTCTCTCTGCTCTCCTGGTGAACAGCAAGTGGTAGGAAAGCTGAGTTAGTTCTCTCTGCAGTTCAGTTCCCATTTGGATGGGACCTTTACCTGGCTAGGCTGAGTTAGCAAGACTGTGAGAGGAAGTGAGACCCTGGAAACCCCACATACAAATCCATGCCTGCTCATACACCAGCTCCTCCCTGCTCCTAGATCCTCAGAGCACTTTTTTGACCACTCCAGCCCACTGGAAATTCTCCAAACACTGTGGTCCCCCTAGCTGTAGCCTGGACCCTCAAGTAGCTCTCCACAGTGGAAGTAAGCCAGCTGTCCCAGCCCAGAGCCTCTGCTCCCAGCTGTCCACTGGAGCAGTGTCCAGGGCCTGCTTCCAAAGCACTGATTAGCAGCTAAGGTATTTTCAGTCCCCAATACAGGGACAGTCTAAGTGACAGGATGTATTGGTCCAGAATCCACTTGATGGCTTCCTGGAAGTTGGGAAAGTATCCTGGGTGGGGGGTTGTCCACTGTGATTTGAGCTGGGCCTGCTTCAGTGAACACTTTCTTGGTTCCATGGCTCTGGGGGCTTGGACAGCTTCAAGCCCCACCTCAGACCCGAGTCCTCACCTGTGGGTGCCGAGTCCACAAATGCCATCAACACCTCAGTGATGCTGAGACATCACCTCAAAAGTCCTCTTTGAGAGGGGAGGAGATGAGTTGTTGGCACTGCACTGGGTAGGGACATGGAGGCTGGGGAGTCAAGATGTCACCCCAGAGGTGTTTCTCTTGGGAAGGAGTCTTCAGAAGGGAGAAGGAGAGGTGAAGAGCCAGCCCCGTGAGACTCCTTTAAGACATCAAGAAGTGGCAGTGAGTTAGGTAGGCTGTGCACTCCAGCGGCAGCTCCCAACTTAAACCCTGGGGTGAGGACCCTGCAGGGCGGAGGCTTGCTCTAGGTGCAGGTCTGCAGTGTTCTGGGATGCATCCGGAGAGCAGGAAATATCACGGGTGGCTGGTCTGCTCCACTGGAGCTTGAGAGCAAGACTATTTACATGGGTGGAAGAGGCAAAAGCAAGTCTTCCTCCTGGGGTCTGGGGTGGCCATATGGGAGTGAGAGGGGGACTGTAGGGACAGGACTGGAGCTGCGGGTGTCTGCACAAGAATCCAGTGGTGTGTGGAGCCTCAGTAGCTGCTGGAAGAAGCCCAGTGGAAAGACTCTTGGAAACAGACACATGTCTGGAAGTCCAACAGCCCAGCCATGGAACCCCAGAATTTCTGCAGGGGAGGGAAAAAGGAGCTTTCAGCAAGGTGGGGTGATGATGCTGGGGGACAGTCTCGTTGCATCCCTTTCGCTGTCTTCCAAGGGGCTGGGAGCAGCTGTTCTCAGGGATATAAGTGGGAGCACAGGGCACCCGCCTGCAGGAGGGTCAGTGGCGGTCATAGGCGGTGGCGGCTGCGGGTGGGGCAGCCCCTCGGGCGGCGCTGTAATAGTACGGGGAGCCTGTGGAGACAAAGAAGGAATGGGGAGTCACCCAGAGTCCTAACACCCTCACCACTTCTTTCCTGCACCCTATCCTAGTCATCATCCCCTCTCACCCTAGTCTCTGTCCCCTAGACTGTGTGTTTGCTCAGAGCTGAGCTTAAAGTCTCCAGTTACCTAGAGCTGAGGTCAGGGCCTGGAGCCCTGGGGCTTCTTCAGTTGATAATAATATACTGCTGGGACCCAGCCTTGTGTGTTCCTTTTAGCCCCTTAAACAACTACAAAGCATGCCAGGGCTGAGTGCCCACCCCAACCCTGAAATATTCATCTTGAGTGGCAAAAAGGGCATAGCTGCTCACCCCTGGCCTAGAGGACACCACTTATCCCAATTGCATTTATTTTTCCCAGCTCTCTGGACACACCTTTGCAGTCCCCCACATACACTCTTCCTGTACCACAAACTCCAGCCTCAAATTCTGCTCATGCTTTGAGTCCCCACTCTCGTGCCCAAGTGGCCACAAACTTCCTGTGCCCAGTGTCACTCAGAGCTGTGGAGCTGAGCCTCCTGGCCCTTGTTCTGCTTGTAGCAGAGAATACCTCAGCTGTCCTGTCACCTCCTGCAGAGCCCAGAGTCCTGACCACCAGCTCCTCTTTTCCTCCAGGATCCCCCTAACATGAGCTCATATTCTCTGGGGCTGTCCTTACTTCTATCCTCTGTCCCCAGTCTAGATCCCAGGATGAGGCATCTGCCCAGCTAGGATTGTTGAGGACATGAACAGCAGCTCACCATGAACCAGCACCACCCTTTGATGGCCTGGCCATGTGCCTCCCATTGGCCCCTGCTGGTTGCAGAGCTGGACCAGGACCTGCAAACGTCAGCCTCTGGATAGCAGCCCTGGACAGACCAGGTGTTGCCCTACTAGAAGTAGGTTGAGGTGGGCTTAGAGGATGGGAAGATCTGCAAGTGATATGAGTGGTATGTGAGTATGCAGGGGCAAGGGTGGAATGTGGTCTGCTTTGTGTGGCCCCCAGACAGAGCCAGTTGCCCACCCATCACCCACCCATGTCTTAGGGCTTTCTGCTTTGACCAAATGCTCCAGATGAGGCCCCCAATTATTTTGGGCTTAAACTCTTCCCCAGAGATGAAGGGGGGGCAATCCAGGGATACCAGTAGTTTCTTAGAACCAGAGGGGCTAGGCTAGCCTTTTTAAGGTGAGGAAACTGAGGCTCAACAAGCCATCATCAGGTATCCAAAGCTCCAGGATTCTGAGCCTTAAGGCCTGTGCTAGACTCAGGTGTGGGAGTTCATCTCTAGGCTCACAGTGAACTTCTGCAGCCTGAACAGGAGAGCACTTGTTATCTAAGAGACAGTAGTGAGGGCTGGCAGGCCAGGGTGGAGTGCTGGCATTTCTTCCAGGCTCTATCACTGAAGACTCAAGCCAATCAGGCTCAAGCATTTCCTGACCATCATGGCTCTGAGCCTAGGTTTTTCATCTGTCAAAGCGGGGAGGGTCTCGGTGGAAATGGGAGAGGGCACTGTGAGCTCAGCATGGGCCTGTGCTGTGGAAATGAATGCTCTCCCAAGCGTATCATAGCTGGGAGTTCTGGAAACTTCTTTAGCAATTCCATCAGGTGGGAACTGGCATTGTCCCTCAGTAGATGAGGACACAAGGCAGAGGAAATGGAGAGACCAATGTAATTCTGCTATTATGCTGGTATGACCCACAATATTAAAAAAAAAACTTTCATTAAATTCTACCAAAAGTCACTTTAATTTTGATGTTTAGAGAAGCAGAGATTGTAGTGAGTTTTTATTCCAGCCTCGGTAGCTGTAGCTCAGGAAAGCTCAGCTTTTTGACCAGCTCTGGATGATCAGTCCTTCAGCAAATAATGCCATCATACCTCCAAACCCAGCCCTCACCAGAGGTGCACTCCCCACTCCAACACCCTGTGTGCTCCCACCCTCAGAAAGCGGTATGGCTCAGAAAGCAACATGGGGAGTGGGCATTGTTAGATCTTCCAGCCAGTGTGGACACCAGTCCCACACCTACAATTGCACCTTCTCAATCACTTCTCCAATGAGGGTCCTGACTCAGAGACATCTGTCCTCTTCCTGTTCTCTTGTCTGGGGACAGGCACAGTGTTAAAAACAGCCCCCAACATGCACAAACACACACACACACACACATACACATACACACACAGGGCATGCTCAGTTCAGTGCTACATCCTGACTAGGATGCCTGCATCCTGCCAGGGCTCAGCAAAGAGGAACAGATGTGCTCATACACATGTGTAGCCATGTGCACACATGTATGAAGCTACAGGGGTGTATTCATGCATGAACACATGTGTTGGCATATCTACAGGTGTGTATTGACAGTATACTATGCAGGCATGTGTGTACAATCATATATCAACAAATGTGTGTGCGTGTGTGTATGTATGCACATGTCCACAAAACATACATGTGCTTATGCACATTTTGTTCATGTGTGCATGTATGTAGGGGGTGTCTCCCTGGGCCTGGGCATTTATAAAGGCAGGAACCTCGCATGTAGGGTTTGAGGGAGGGCAAAGGAACAGAAGCAAAAGCTCTTCTAGTGAGTCCCTAGTGGCTTCCTCTGACCAAGCTGTCACCTTCTCCTAAAAAAAGCCTCAACTCTGGGCAGCATCTTCCAAACACCAAAACCCTACAGTAAGAAATGGCCACCTGGCCTAGATGCACAACCTCAGGAGCCTGAGAACAGGCTTCTCCTTGCTTTAGTCCCTGTGCCTCATTCCTATGATGCCCCGTTTACTGCTGATACTAAGGCTTCCCGCTGTGCTCCAATTCCTTTACAAAGGGCTCTGTATCCCCATTCTATCCTCAATGTCCGTACCTGCCTGGGACCTTTATTTCAGGGTGTGGGCTTCTGGAAAGCAATCAGCTCTGCTTGTATGAAGCTGTCGGGTAATGTTTTAGGGAGTAGTGAAGATGCTTCTTAAAGGAGTCTAAAGAGCACTTCAGCAATACCTGATGTAGCTTTGACGACCTGCAGTTTGGGGGTTCAGGCCTGGTGGTGGAACTCCAGGCTTCATGTCTGGCATGAATGTAGTTCAGCCCTTCAAGCCATCTCCCCAGCCCCTCTTTCGTGGCTCTCATCTTACTGCAGAGACCACTGTTGGTCTGATTCTTGATGACCTGGGCAACAATTAAGTAGCTCAGGGCTCATTTCTCCTCTTCACAGCTGGCAAAGTTCCCTGCACTACTGCCCATGTTTGCAGCGCTTCTGTGCCATGAAGATGCCTCTCTGAGCTTGAAGCCAGTATTCGTTCCATTTTCCTCCCCTCTGGGAGACAGGTGAGTCGCCAGGCTCTGCCAATCACATTCTGTTGCACTGACCCTGGGCCTGGGAGGTATCTGCCAGAGTAAGTGGGCTGAGAGTGTTTGTAGCAGGGCAGTAGGTAGGCAGGAAGCCAAGGCTTGAACTCTAGGCTGGGCAGGCAGTGCCAACTCTGAAGCAGAGAGCTACAGTAGAGGGTGTATAGCTGGCAGCAAATGGGGGGAAGTATTTATGATGGCACAGTTTTGGAGTGGGGTTTGGGAGAAAGGATTCCTGGGTTTATGTCCCAAGTCTGCCTTTGTTGTGTTCTTGGACACTATGGGAATCCCAAATACCTATTAATAAATTTCTATTTTGTTAACCAGCTGAGTCCTAAGCCTCACAGACAAATGTTTCCCTTCAGTCCTACAGAGAAAAATGGCCTCTTTTCCTGTTACACTCCAGCCATTGTCTCCATCAGTGAGGGTGTGAGGCCCAGGTGAAACTGTGGGTGGGTGACCTGAATCTGATTTTTTTTTTTTTTTGGTTTTTGGGCCACACCCGGTAACGCTCAGGGGTTACTCCTGGCTATGCACTCAGAAGTTGCTCCTGGCTTGGGGGACCATATGGGACGCCGGGGGATCGAACCGAGGTCCGTCCAAGGCTAGCGCAGGCAAGGCAGGCACCTTACCTCTTGCGCCACCGCCCGGCCCCTGAATTTTTTATTGTACCATATGCTGTGTGACCTGAAGTAACTTAATGAATCTTTCTGAGCCTCCTCTCTTTATACACACATGAAACAATCATATGTGTTCTATGGTGCTGTGGGAAGAATAAAATGAAACCTTCACCCAGAAGGAGTTTTCTTAATCAGCAACTGCTCATTTATAGGAATGGCTTCTTTTTAAAAATATATTCATTTGTTAATTGGACTACAAACAATGCTCAGGAATTACTCCTGGTGAAGCTCAGGGGAACACCTGGGATGCTGAGTATTGAACAAGGGTCAGCTGAGTGCAGGGCAAGTGCCCTAACCACTGTACTATCTCTTTGGACCTAGAAATGGAGTTCTGATTTCTTTCCCCAATCTCTCACTCACCTCCACATGGTCTCTCCCTCCCTCCGCCTGTCAACCTAAAAGGCATGAAACATCTTGAGGCAGAGCTACATGTGCCTGTAATCCCCTCACCCAACAATGTGAACTCCTTGGTATAGAACCCACTTGCTACACCATGCATGTAGCCTGTATTATGGGCGATGCCACCCAGAACCCTTCCAGCCTGAGCAGCATAAACGCCCATACTCTCCTTCCCTTCTTTTGCTTTCACTGGCCTAAGCTCCAAGCTTCCTCAACCCTGCCAAGTGTAAGCCTGGCATTCAAGATTCTGCATACACGAGAAACCCCACTCCCTCTCTAGCTCTTCCCCTGAGCATCTTCCCACCATGTCTCTACTGCTTGAATATCCAGGGAAATGAGTCTTTGGGACATGATAAAAGTGAGCAAAAGAGGCTTCTATAGATTTATGCTACCTATGGGCTAAACATAGCCCCCACTGGTCTCCTCAGGCTGTGCAGTTATTATGGGTACCTCTATCAACATGGAGGTTATCCCTTATCACAAGAACACCCCCCTTTCCACACACACACACACACACACACACACACACACACACACACACCTACCTATAGCCTCCTTTGGGCCGCACCCCTTGTGGGGCTGACTGAGCCCAGGGCTCGTTTGAGGCACATTGGGGTGGTGGTGCTCTCAGGCTGCCCTTACCCCTGCTGAAAGATTCCTGATCTATGGAAACTATGGCCATTTGGCTCCCTGAGATTGACAGGCTGGATCAACTCAGTGTTCAGAGGCCTTGGTTGAAGGCAAATCACTAGGTGCCTGGAGACTTAGCTCAATACTTAGAAATGATATCTACCAAGAAGTGAAGTAGGAGAATCAATTTCTTGGGGAGGAGCTGGGCAGCAAAGCCTGGGCTATAAGATACAAAATCTCCCTGCACAGAGAACAACACCCCCACTGTCATGTCCTCCCTTTCTCCACTGCAAGCTCTGCTCAGCACATGAATGAGAGCTGGGGGCAGTTCTGGAGCTAATGCCATGTGTCTGTTCTAACCATGGGGCAGAGAAGGGCCTTTTGCCACTGTCTGTCCTAACTGTCTTGATGGTGTTCACAGACCAGGCAGACCTCAGTAAGAGGTCTGCAGTTCTAAGACCAGGTGAGAGAGCATGAGATGAGAGGGACCAGCCTGCTCTGTCAACACAGGACACCTGTTTTCCAGCACAGGACATTCTCTGGGGATGTCTGTGTAGGCATTGCTAATCACTCCCCAGGCCTCTGAGTCTTTCTACAGATGGGCTGTCACTACCAATTGGTCTGACCTGGCCTCCTGTTGCTTCTTATTTTGAGTTTATCACCTGAATTTATTCATTGTTAAAGGAATATCAGTTTGGACTTAAATAATATTACAGCAAATAGGGCATTTGCCTTGCATGCAGCTGACTTGAGTTCAGTTCCTGGTACCAAATATAATCTTCCAAGCCCCTCAAGGATGATTCCTGAGCTCAGAGCCAGGAATAAGCCTGGCATCATAGCCCATAAGCAAACAAATCTAAGTTTACTCTTAGGTAAGCAATTCCCCTGCCTCCTCATTTCCCCCGTTTCTGTGCCATTTTCCCTTCTCCAACACATTCAATCAGGGTGAAAGGAGGGCAAAGGAGAGTGCTGATCCCATCAAATCCCCACATGGACACCCACCCACCAGACAGTACTCACCAAGCAGCCCCGGATTGGGGAACCTCCAGGAATCGTTGTACGAGGGATACTGAGGGTGACTGTAGGGACTTCCAGAAAACTCACTCCCTGCATGTGGCAGATGGAGAAACAGGAACCAAAGGTCAGATTAGGTCCAGAAAATGCCACTGGTATCCATAGGTAGGCACTTGCTGTGGCCACCAAAGGACAGGCCAGTCTATTCCCTTATTAAGTGGAAGCTCTCATTGATCTGGCTTCCTGCCCATCAAACCTTATTTCTCTTGGTAGGGTAAGTGCCAGCCTCTTACCCGACTTCCATAAAACATCCAGGTGCCCCATTGGTCCATTCTTTGGGGGAGAACACAAATGTCCCCCTGTGCCCAGAGCCTCAGACATCTTGGTCCTCTGCCCTGGCCCAGGCCATTTTGGGCCTCTGTGTGGCTTCTGTCCCCATTGGCACATATTTCCTGGATGATCCGGAACTGAAACGCTAAAGGTGAGCTTAGCTCTGGTGTGGCCCCCTATAGCAGCTACTCCCTAGACTGAGGTTCAGGGGGTTGAGGACACATAGAAGCAGTAAGAAGCAGGTGCCAGGGCCAGCGAGGTGGCGCTAGAGGTAAGGTGTCTGCCTTGCAAGTGCTAGCCAAGGAAGGACCGTGGTTCGATCCCCCGGCGTCCCATATGGTCCTCCCAAGCCAGGGGCAATTTCTGAGTGCTTAGCCAGGAGTAACCCCTGAGCATCAAACGGGTGTGGTCCGAAAAACAAAACAAAAACAAAACAAAACAAACAAACAAAAAAAGAAGCAGGTGCCACTTTCCTAAAAGGGAGGGACAAGACAAAGAGCATTGACAAGAGGGACCTTTTGGGTCTAGCAAGAGTGGGTAGAATGGGAAGTGGGCATAAAGTGACTAGACTCTGTGCCAGCTCTACATGGGGCCACAGCCTCATACCTGGGCTGCCCTCATGTACCCTCTCCCAGCTCCAGGAGATCAAGTTTACCTGCAAAAGGTGGGGAGACCTCAATGTTCCCATGCTTGAACCCCCAAGCTCTATACTTCCCTGTGTCCCCCATCCTCACCCCAACATGTATCCATGGAAGAGACTTTCAATCTACTGCTTACAGAGCATGTGGGCCCCTCCCTGCAGAAGATATAGGGGTGATACACCCTTCAAAAGCCACTCTTGATCCTAGCTTACTTCTATGGCTCCTGCTCAAGGACAAAGAACCGAAGAACAAGAACCTGGGACGTGTCCACCACAAGTCAGGTCTGGGTGGTCAGGCATGGCTGGAACAACAAAGCAGGCCTGAGGGGCAGTGGATCTAGCTCCGTCTCCAGGACCACCAGCCTCCTCCCCACTGCCCCAGACAGCTGCAGGGCACGTGCATGCACCCTCACTCGCATACACATGTACACATCCTCTCAAATACACTCGCACACACGTTCTCGTACACATATGCTCATACACACATGTTCACACACATGTGCATGCTCTTTCCCAGGCCTCTCTGGGGGCCACTCCCAGCCTGACAGGCTGAGCCTTCCAATTCTCTGTTTTTTATGCCTCAGTGGTCAGGGTGTCAGCTTCCTGTGTAAGGAGAGAGAGCTTGGTGACAGTGCTGGGCCGCAGCTGCCCAGACTCGAATATCTATCAGATCCACACAGACACCGCCTCTTGCTCCTTTCCTCCTTTAATCTTTCTCTCTGGCTCCTCCTTCTTTTCCTCCTCCTATTCCTCTTCCCCGCCTCCTGTTCTTTCTTTTTTTCTTCCTCTTCCTCCTGTTCCTTTTTTTTCTTTTTTAGGCCACACCCACTGACCTGGCTATGCGCTCAGAAATCACTTCTGGCTTGGGGGACCATATGGGATGCTAAGGGATCGAACCGTGGTCCGTCCTAGGTTAGGGTGTGTAAGGCAAATACCCTACTCCTTGTGCCACCGCTTTGGCCCCTCTTCCTGTTCCTCCTTTCCTCTTCTTCCTCCTCCTCCTCCTTCTCCTCTCTCCTCTTTCTCCCTCCCTCCTCTCCTCTTCCTTCTCTTCCTCCTGCCATCCTGGTGCAGTTCCAGGGAGCACAGATATACAGCTGTCTTCCCTCTGAGTCCTGAATTCTCCAGAGAAGGGATATTTCCTGACCATCCATGCCAACTGCATCAGAGCATCAAGTACCTCTGGCAAAGGCCTCTCTATGCCTGTCATCCATGCCCAAGTCAGAGGCTTTTCTTGCAGCCCTTGACTTCCAGTCTAGGAGACAAGTTCTGGGAACAAGGACTTGCTCTTCTAGGCACTTGAGGAGAAGAGAGCCTGGTCCACCTCTTCCTGCCTCAGGGATCTTCCTCAGGTTATTCAGCCTCTCTGTATGGGAGAGCTGAATCTAACCATGGAGTTATTGTAGAGGCAGAACCAATGATCTGAGACCCATCCCAGATGCCCCTCTCACCCTCCCAACAGGCGCAAGTGGAATGTTCTCCTGAAGCCTCTGGAGGGACTTGCAAAGGCTGGTCTCCCATGTCCCAGCACCCATGTCCCAGCACCCATGCCCCCATGCAGGACCCCTCCTCTCATTCAGACTCCCTTGGGTCTAAAGTGCCTCTTGTCTGCTGACTCTGATTTTTATCTCCCTGGAACTTCAGGGAGGCTACCCCATCCTCCCAGTGCTGTCTTTTAATCTGGAGGTTCTTAACACCTGGCTTTCTTTCCAGCCAGAATCCCAACCACTTTCTCCTCCTCAAACCACACAATAGCAGCTTAGAACAGAGAATCATATCCTGCCAAGTTAAGGTCTGAGGACACTGGAGGGCATTTCCTGGGTGCTGGGGGGCACATGTTTGGATGGGCAGGGTTTTGATACAGAGGAAGGCAGGCCATTTCCACACAACCAAAGATCAGGATGGCACAGGGAGACTGCACAGGGCTGAGTCTTTTGGACACCCAAGTAGAGGCAAGTCAAAGAGCAGAGTGGAGGCAGAGGGTGGGGTGCCAAGGGCAGCTAGTGGGCTGAGCCTTCATCCATATGCCCAGGCTGGGGGCAGGAGCCCAGAAAAATAGATGTAGCTTCTCTACTGTTTTTGTTGTATTCATGGTTAGATAATGAAGGTCCCCACATCTAGCTCATTGTCAGAGCTTCCAGGGATGCAGCTAGCCTTAGTCAGATATCACCTTCTCTCACAATAGATTAGCACACAGCACCTGGAATCTCTGCCTCTTTCCACTGACCCATCCATGCTTTGGTGGCAAAAACACCAGTTACTGGAGGTCAGAAAGAGCACAGTGATAAGGCTCTTGCCTTGCACATGGTTGACCTGGGTTCAGTCCCCAGTACTATGGTTTCCAGAGCCTCGCCAAGAGTGATCCCTGAGTGTAGAGCCAGGAGTAAACACTGAGGTATCACTATATATGGCCACAATAAAAGCACAAGGAATAGGGTCCCAATAGAATTTTACACTTTCCCTGAATTCTTAGATGAGAAAATGAAGCCCCTTCAGGAAGGGGAAAGGTAAAGTACTGGGTATAGGAAAATTGGGGGTGTGGAAGAACTGGTAGGACACACACCTTGCAGAGGCAAGGCTCTGGTTTAATCCCTGGCATCACAGGATTCCCAAGCAGTGCCAGCAATTAACCTACCCCCAGAAAAAAGAAAAGTAAAGAAGCTGTTTATGGGGATAGTTATGGATGGGAAGGTGGGGGGAAAAGAGAAGAGGGTTTGTGTGTTTGTATTCTCACTTTAAATCACTCTGTAAATGATTTTACATCCAGGGGCTGTAAATTGCACCCTGGTTTCCCTACACCTAGTCAAGCTTGCCTCTCACCTTAGCTGGGAATTGCTCACCAGGCAAGAAAAATGACATGTTAGAGGTCCTGTTGAAGTGACTAAGACTTAGAACTGCACAGAGGAAAATCTGAGTGGGGACCAGTGTGGATATGAGCCAGAAATCTTAGGGAGGCCATGAATGTCTCCATGAGGCAGAGGAGGGGGTTGGAGTTCAGCAAGTTCTTGAATATATTCCTTGAGTTGTAGGGGTTTGAGGGGCAAGCGTGTGAGCCAAAGTGGGGAGAGGGTTCCAGCAAGAAGGTTCAGGATGAGATCCAAAGAAACAGTGTGGGCAGGGTGCTTATCTTAAGCATGGCCGACCTGAGTTTGAACCCCAGCACCTATGGTCCTGAGTATTGCTAGGAGTAATTCTTCAATTCAAGACATGAGTAACCCCTGGGCACAGCCAGGAGAAAGAGTAAAGAAGGAGGATAAGGAGAAGAAAATGAGAAGGAGGAGAAGGTGAAGGAAAAGGAGGAGGAGGAGGAGAATAATGATGAGGAGAATAAGGAAGAGAAGGAAAGGAAGAGGAGGAAGAGGAGGAAGAGAAGAAGAAGAAGGAGGAGGAGGAGGAGGAGAAAGAGGAGGAGGGAGGAGAAAGAGGAGGAGGGAGGAGGAGGAAAAAGAAGAGGAGGAGTTGGAGGAAGAAGAGGAGGAGGAGGAAGAAGAAGAAGAAGAGGAGGAGGGGAAGGAAGGGGGAGGAGGAAGAGGAAAAAAGGAAGGAAGAGGAAGAGAAGAAGGAGGAGGAAAAGAAGAAGGAGGAGGAGGCTCATGAAGGCTGGGGAGGTGGCTCAATGGTTGGGAGCACAGACTTTGGATGTAGGAGTTCCAGCTTCCATCTGTGGTACCACATGGTCACCTCTGGGAGCTGGTGTGGCCCCCAAACAAAACACAATTATAAAGGTTCACAGTGGGACCCAGACAAGATGGGATCAAGTTTCCCCTTGAGTAATCAGCCAGAAAACAGAGCCAGAGAGACAGACCCAGGGCTCAGGCCATGCTGGACACTGATAGGCTGGGTGACCTGGGATGGGCACATTGACTCCTTAAGCTTCAGTTCCCTCCCATGTCAACTGGGAAAAAGGAAAGTCCCTGATTTAATGTTAGTGGAAAATAAAAAATAAAAATAAATAAAACCCTCTACAGTTACAGACCTTTGCAAGCCTCTGAAAAATGAAGAAAAAAGAGCTCAGTGTCTCTACTACCACCTCATGCCCAGTTCCCAGTACCCTGGATTTTGTGAAGATGTGAAAAGATGAACCAGAGCCAGGTTTGATTGGTAGGAGAATGGAGACAGCCTCATACTGAACACATCTGGCTTTACTGGTGAGGAAACCAAGGCTCAGAAAAGAGACAAGCAGGGGCTGGAGAGATGCGGAGAAAAACCAGGAGTGATTCCTGAGTGCATAGTCAGGAGTAAACCATGAATTGTTCCAGAGGTGGCCCCAAACCCACCAAGCAAAGAAAGGGAAAGAAAGGAAAAGAAAAGAAAAGAAAAAAATAGAAAAGAAAAGAAAAGAATAGAGACAGGCAGAAAACAGAAGGGCACAATGGGAAGCTGCTTGGAAATGGTCAATTCTAGGTTTCTGGAGCAAAGAAAAGTGAAAACTCAAAAGAGAGCATCAGGTGATGTCTCTGCAGGTGTGGCCTCTGTCTCACAATCACCCCATAGAAGGTGCTGGAGCTGAGGATGCTGGGACCCTGGGTTCAACCCATTGGACAGGCAAGATACTGCTGCATTATATGAATCAGATAATTTGAACATTATCTGATATTTGATATGCAAATAACGTCTTCCACTTGCTTATATTGTTCTCCATATCTCTATTCTAACCTTTTATTTTGTTATGGGGGAATTTTTTTGTTGGTTGGTTTGTGTTTGTTTGATTTTGCTATTACTCAGCAGTGTTCAAGTGAACTCTTGACCCTGCACACAGTTCCCTGGCTGAACTCAGGGAACTATACACATTACCAGAAATTGAACTGGGATTGGCGACATGCAAGGTAAGTGCTTAACTCCTCCATGATCTCTCTGAACCTTCCTACTCTTTTTTTTTTCTGCTTTTTTTTAAATTTTTATTTTGACCATATTGGCTTACATATCTTTCAGAGTAATATTTTAGGTACATATTAACATTGAATCAGGGGAATTCCCATCACCAAATTTGTCCTCCCTTCACCCCCATTCCCTTCCTGCAATCCATATCTTCCACCATCACCCCCCAGGCTGCTAGACTAAGTGGTCCGGACTCCGTGTCTAGCTTACTACTAGTGAGCATATATTTGTTTGGTCCTTGTTTCCCCCTCTATTTGAGAGGTGGAGCTAGATAGTTCGAGTTATGTGGTTTTGTTTGAAAGAAAGAAAAGCAATAGAATGGGGTAAAAAATCAAATAAACTGAAAATGGGCGGAGTCCTTCTAAAGGCTTTCAACCTCAGTTTGAGAGAGGATAGGAAAAAGGTAATTGAAACACCGCAACAATACAGAAAGAAATATCAAATAAAATATCCAGTGAGCACTACAGCAATAAAGACAAGCACCACACAATAAGTCTTGGTCCTGAAATCAAACCATGCCGGAGTGCAAAAATAAAGAGAAAGATAAAATAAAATAAAATAAAATTGGAGACATCACTTCAGTATCTACACCAAAATAAAGAAGTCAAAAAAATCAATCAATAATTAAATATATAAGTGGATAAAAGGATTATTTTGCACTTTTTTTTTTTATTTTCCCCCCTGCATAGGCATAGTAACTATTGGGGACATTATAGAGGGAATTCCCTTGGCCTAAGAGATACAGGGTTTCTCTACCCTTGAAGTATACTGTCATGGGATTAACTATAGACTCCTTGCATGATCATTTACTCTCCCCTCGGTGCTTTTGTGGTATATGGAAGACTTCTGCTTCGTCATGGACAGTAAAATCAGACCTCTGTATCTAGAGATCCTGGTGTCTGTTCAGCTCAAAGAATAGAGCTTATGATGAAGTCTTTCTTTGTGGTTCTAGCAGTTCTGTTTCTTCAGTGTCGTTTTAATCCATCTTCTATAGTTAGTGGTCTTGGTCATTATGCTGCTCCTAGGATGCAGCCTGGGATAGAGTCTTTTGTTATGTTTCCGGAAGACCCATTCAGTTGCAATTGTCTCAGTCAGACCTCTGGAATTGGAGATCTTGTGTGTTAAACAGATCATAGACCAAAACCTAGGCTAGAGCTTGTTGTTGTTGTTGTTGGTGGTGGTGGTGGTCTGTCCAGTCATGGTTGTAACAACCAGTCATCTGTAGATAGTGATCTTGGCTTTTGCACAGATCAAAGGGTGGCAAAAGTCTGATTTTGTCTTTTTGTTGGCTGGTGAGGAAAGACAACTTGCTCTTAGATCAAGTTGTTCCCATTTCCTCATTGCCTAGTCTTTTTTTTTAACTTATATTTTCAGTTGTTTGCATATTATTATCAGTAATTATTTGTTTACAACATTTTAATTTGTGTATAAAGTATACACTCAAGGGGCTAGAGAGATAGCACAGCAAAAGGGCATTTGCCTTGCACGTGGCCGACCCAGGAAGGACCCGGATTTGATTCCCGAAATCCCATATAGTCCTCTGAGCCTGCCAGAAGCTATTTCTGAGCACAAAGCCAGGAATAACTCCTGAGCACCACCAGGTGTGGCTCAAAAACCAAAACTATTTAAAAAAAATAAAGTATACACACAAGTTATTATTTGAAATATACTCTAGCTATGCTTTGTGTATTATGTATAAGCCAAATCTCTAACAAGATAGAACATTCTCATCACACCCAGAGGAAGACCTCTCATGCTGGAAATTTAGAGCTTTGTAAAACTGGGATCCCAGCTATCTGAGAATCTGATTGTGTGCCACCACCATAAACATGGAGTTCAAGACTAACATGATGCCTCAAATCCCAATGCTGAGAGAGGTCCTTGACTCACAAATCCCAAGAGCTCTTCCAAAGCCAAGATTTAGGACAAAGCTAGAGAAGAGTAAGTTCCTTCCTCAAAGACTTCAAAAGAAGGGGCTTAATAAGTGCAGAATACATGGACTAGAGAGATAATACAGCAGGTAGGGTGCTTGCCTTGAACATAGCCAATCTGGGTTCAAGCCCTGGCATCCTAGTTGGCCCCCGAGTACCTCCAAGAGTGATTCCTGAGTGCGAAGCCAAGTTACTCCTATGCAATTCTGGGTATGGCCCAAAAATAAAAACAAGAAAAATAAATACAGAATACAAGTATTCATCCAAATGCTAAAGAAACACTCACCTGAAAGGTTCTGTTCATTGTGATATTTTTCCACAGAAGTCAAAACTAAGAATCAACCTAAAGGTCCAGTGTCAATATGACTCAATGAAGAAGTGTTAGAGATACACTCAAAACTACTCTACAACTAAAAAGCTAACATGTGCCTTTGGGATAGAGTGTGTGATGATTAAGTGTTAGGCCTGGAGCAGTAGGAGAGGAGGCAAAAGGTGGCAGAAGCCAGGAGTCAAAAAGGCAGTTTCTCCAGCAATTCAGCAGTAACCACCCAACAGGAGCAATCCAGCAGGGGTGTTAGTGGCAGAGTATCCTAACCCACCCCTAATACTTCAACCTGGGCTTTAAATACACACATACCCCCCAGCTGCCATCCTAAGGCAGTTCCAAGGGGATGGCTTCTGGCTAACCCTTAAAGGGTCAGTAGCTACTTATGGCTAACTAGAAGACATGAATCTCTGCTTCCTTATAATTAAGAAGTGAAAGATAAGCATTCAATGATTTCACTCTCACATGGAATATGGGTTACTAATGTGCAACACACCTGCAAACAACAAACCCAAAATATCCTAGTTTCCAGACTCAGTGAAAACCACACTGATTATCAGATGCAGGGGGTGCTGGTTGGGAAGGTAAGTTGAAGGAATCTGTGTGGAAAAGAGATAAATTTTAGTGATGGGTGTGGTGAGTCTTACATACTTAGGCATAAGACTAGACTCATGAAATTCCATAATTGTGCAAAGTTAGTGACAAATAAATAAATACAAAAAAAAAAAAAAAGAAATTTAGGTTCAGCGGTGGGTTCCTCCCATTTCCACCCCATCGCCGTCTTCCAAACACAACACAGCTGAATACGTTGTTAAAATCCAATAAGGTTTTATGACTGATTAAAAGGAAAAGTTTTAGGGGGCCATGACCCTGAACCATGATGATATTAAATAACATGTATTACTTCATTAAAAAGAAAAAAATGAAGGGGCAGGAGAAAGTGCCCTTAATGAAGCTGAGTGGGAGATGCTGGGGCTAGGAAAATGGTCAGAGTCAGAGATGTTTTGTGTTTTCCCTTCACTGAGAGCTCAGCAATGGCAAGAGAGTCCAAGTTTCCTCAAATCCTCTCAAGTGACAGGTTTGTGGGCTCAGTGTAGCTCTTAATTAACCCAAAACGACACCTGCCAGATGATGGGGATTTGCAGAGCGTGCTGGGGGCCGACCCCATCCGCAGATGGCCGCTCCCGCCTCCGCTGGAGACCTTGGCCGCTGCAATTTACATATGGAAAGTCTTTCAAAGTGACTCTGGCAGCCAAGTTCTTTGCCAGAAGGATTCAAACCAGGCTCTGGGAAAGTAAAGCTTGGCAGGGGAGGAGGAGGTGGAGGAGGAAGGAAAGAGGAGAAAAGCACTGCAAGGTTTCTATTGCTCCTCCCGAGTTGTCTCCAAGGGTGTCCCTTGCCCCAAAGGCGACTGCTGTCCAAAAGCAGCTCCAGTGAGCTCAGCCTCAGGACCAACACTGGCTCTGTGGTGATATCACACTGGTGGCCTCCCAGAACAGCTCATGCATGCCAGTCTTTGAAACATATGCCTGGTGAAGATGTGTACAGGAAATCACTACTGCTACAATCTACCCTTGATTTACTTATTTTGGTTTTGGGATCACATCCAACATGCTCAGGGCTTACTCCTGGCTCTGCACTCAGGGATCACTCCTAGTGGGGCTCAGGGATTGAACCCAAGTTGGTCCTTTGCAAGGTAAATGACTTACCTGCTGTACTATTGCTCTAGTCTTACATGAGATCCTTTATATGAAAACTTTGGGGACCAGAGCAATAGCACAGTGAGTAGGGCATTTGCCTTACACGTGGCCAATCTGGGTTCTATCCCTTACATTCCATATGTTCCCTAGAACCTGCCAGGAGTAATCTCTGAGTGCTGATAGGTGTAACCCAAAAACCAAAAAAATTTCTTGGAATATATTCTACTGCTATATTACATCATATAAAAATCTCTTAGTATACTATTTACTATCACAATATATCCTTTATACAGTCTTTTAGTATGTATTCTACTCTCATATTCGATTGTTTAGAAAACATCTTTTATTATTTATTTTTCTTCTACATTAGATCTTACACACATTACTATTTGTACATGTAAATGTGCATGCTATGTGCACATAACAGTATATGTAACACATATGTATGTGTATACTCACAGATCTAATGGTTCCTATGCACACACACTCTGTGTTCTGAAGTTGTTTTGATGACCTTGCTCAAGTCCCTCTTCCTCACCAAAACTCAGTTTCCTGCTCTGTAAAAGTGATGGTGTTTGGGATTGGTTGGGGGACAGATTGAAATAAGGGCTATAAAGGGCGTGGGTTCGGCTTGAGCAAAAGACTAAGCTGAGGAATAGATTCCAGTTTTGCAAAGGTCAGGCTGTCAGCCCCGACATACCAGACAGAGCATCAAGTGGGGCCAGGAAAAACCTCTTCCTTTACCAGCGGGACCACCGTCAGAAAAAGGCAAGAAAAGAAAAACTCTGTGCAAGGCAGGATAAGGGAGAGAATACTGAATGGCTTGCATTTCTGCCTCTCCTGGGCAGCCAAGATCTATGGGGGCCATTTGTGGGGTGTGTGCTGCCCAAAGACTGGGAGAGTGGAAGCTACCTATACCCCAACTTCACAACTGCTAAGCCTGAGCAGTGCATAGCCAGCAGCTCTGGAGCTCAATTTTGTGGTCCCCAGAGAAAAGCCTGGTGCCTCTAGCCCACTTAATGTCCAAAGGAGTGTACTAAGGAAAAACGTAACAACAGTGCTCATGGGGTACTCAGAATCTGAAGAAGGAATCAGGTCCTTAGTTTCAACACAAATTGCTAACAACTGCTGCCTCAAACCCATGACTGTGGACTTTTTGCCACACTGAGCCTGTCTATGCCCTAAGGCAGCTCAGCATGGGACCTCAGAGCCTGCTCTGATGTAGCATTTCCAGTCCCATTTTAATTGTTTGTTGTTTTTGCTATTGTTGTTGTTTGCTTATTGTTTGGAGCCACATCCAGCAGTGACCAAAGGTCAGTCCTGCTGTGTCCAGGGGCACCTGCAGTTCTGGGATGGAACTTGAGCATCCTGACACTCAGCCTTGAGCTCTCTCTCCCAGGCCTTCAACTTGCATTTTCAGGGGCTTCATTCCAGGCTTCTTCCTGGCCTATCCTGTCCAAGCCTTCAGTAAGCCCAGGATGACACAAGGTGCAAGTGCCTCACCCAAATTATGTGTGGGGGTTGGGGCCCAGAGGTGAGTTGCCAGTTTCTGTGCTTCCTAGCCTGGGAAGGCACATAGGCAGCTCACTAGCTAACACAAGCCTTATGGCGACCTCAGGTATTGCAGGCCTGGTTCACAAAGGACGCCCTGGCCACACTTCTTAAAGTCCCCTGATCTTGAGAACTACAGTTCAGGTGACAGTCATTCCTCACAAACATTCTGCTCAGACTGTTCCCTTTTATCTGAAATGCCTCTTTCTCCCTCACCACTTCCTCTAAGTTTTTTTTTTTTTTCAATTCCAACAAAAAGCATCTCCTGCTTTTACCTGAGTCCCAGCTATGGGTTTGTCTCTACTGATAGCCCAACAGTTCCTGGTCAGACTTCAGGGGGTTGCAGTCCTGACTGGTTCCCCTTACTAGGGAGTTTGTGACTACCTCTCAAGGGAAGAAGTCAGGGCTTGGTCCTGTATATCACAGACACAGATTGTGCCTGGAGCTGGTTCAATTCAATTCCTGGCAACCCATATTTTCCCCAGGGCTTGCCAGGAGCAATTTTTGAGCGCAGACCAGGAGTGACCCCTGAGCATTGCCAGGTGTGACCCAAAAACAAATCAATTAATAAATAAATAAATTTTCAAAAGGAAATGCAAAATTGAGCAATGAAAAGGCCTCTTTAGCAAGTGGTGCTGGGACAACTGGTCAACCACATGCAAAAAGTGAACTCAGACCTCTAACACCATGCATAAAAGTCAAATCAAAATGGATTAAAGACCTTGATATCAGACTTGAAACTATAAGGTATAAGAAGAACACTTAGGCAAAATACCCCATGACATTGAGACTAAAGGCATCTTCAAGGAGGAAACACACCAGTGTCCAAATATGTGGAAGTAGAGATAAACAAATGGGATTATATCAAAACAAGAAGCTTCTGCACTTCAAAGAAAACAACTAGGGTAAAAAGGTAACCCACAGAATGGGAGAAACTATTTTACCCAATACCCATCAGACAAGGGGCTAATATCTAAGATATACAAGGTATTAACAGAACTTAACAAGATAAAAATATCTAACCCCATCAAAGTATGAGAAGAAATGAACAGACTTTTCTTCAGACAAGAAATACAGGCCAAATAGGCCAAAAGGCATATGAAAAATGCTCCACATCACTAATAATCAGGGAGATGCAAATCAATGAGGTATTGTCTCACACCACAGAGACTGACACAAATCACAAAGAACAAGAACAATCACTGCTGGCATGTACATGGGAAAAAAGGAACTCTCATTTACTGCTGGTGGGAGTGCCGTTTAGTTCTTTCTGTAAAACAATATAGATATTCCTTAAAAAACTGGACATCGAGCTCCCATATGATTCAGCAATACCACTCCTAGGGATATACCCTAGGACCACAAAAACACAATACACAAATGCCTTCTACATGCCTATATTCATTGCAGCTCTATTTACAATAGCTAGACTCTAGAAACAATCCAGATACCCGACAACAGATGAGTGGCTAAAGACACCCTACATAATGGACTACTACACAGCTGTTGGAAAAAATGAAGTCACAAAATTTGCCTACACATGGATGAATATGAAAACTATTATGTTAAGTAAAATAAGTCAGAGGAAGAGATAAACACAGAATACTCTCACTCATTTGTGAGATTTAAGAAAAATAAAAGAGAGTACTGGAAAGAGTGTTAAGTGCAGTTAGAGAAATAACTACACTAACAACTACAATGACAATGATAGAGAGAGAAATGCAATGCCTATCCCGAAGACTGGCAGGGGAGAAAGGAGAAAGAAATGGGGACATTGGTGAAGGGATGCGTGCATTTTATGGCTGAAACCCAATTATGAACATGTTTGTAACCATAGTGCTTAAATAAAATATATTATTATTATTTAAGAAAAAAGAGAAGGAGGATGCTAGAGATATGGTTCAATTTGATCCCAGATGATCTCATAGTCATGCTCTAATATTCTCACAATTTGTATGAATTCATATATATCTGTATGTATAAAAACATGTGATATACTTATGCATGCTCATATCTAATAAAGCAACTGTAACATAAATAAATATTATTATAAATAAAATTAATAAATAATAATAAAAATAAAATAAATAAAAACAAAAATGCAAGAACCCACCTCATTGGATCTCCCTGTTACATGGACAGCACTATTACTGGATCACTCCAAAGGAGAACAGAAACTAGAGTTAGGGGCAGAGAAAGAAAGAGCCGGAAACATTGCTATAGCACAGGGAAGAGCAAACTCCCATCTGTTTGGGAAGCCAGTTGGGAAACCAGGAGCTTTTCCTTGGCTCCCACTTAGCTACTCACAGATGTTTGCTCTGAAACCTGAGGCTTTCTTTTTTTTTTTTTTTTCTGAGGCTTTCTTTAACGAACTCAAGTGTGCCAGAAGTTTCTAACCAGTGACTTACACTGCCGGGCTCTACATTCCTTGGGGCTTGATGGGCCTAACATCTGTTTCTGATAAAGTGTGACACACACATAGGGAATAAGTTACTAGTCAACAACCCGGGGGTGGCAAAGCCATTCCTTTTAGCCACATTCCCTGGGATCCACTCTACTCTGAACTCAGCTTTGGGCCCTAGGGTTTGGGATGCACAGGACCCAAATGTCATCAGACGTCCCACATCAAAGGCCATTCTTAGACCCAGACCCAGATATTCCTGTACCAGTAAAGAGCAAGGTGTAGTCAAAACAAAAACCAGAATGAGATGAGAATCTATACTGGGTGGGATATCTGGAAGGACTTCCTGTAGAAAATGGTTTCACCTGGGTCCCAGAGGACACTCCAGGTCTTCATTTATTTGGTAATGAACAGCTGTCTCCCTCCACCACCAGTCAGCCTGGGCTGCATTCATCCAAGTGTGCTGCCCAACCCAGACCCCCTGGCATGTTCCCTGGGAGGAGAGCTTGGAACTGAAGCCCTGTCCAGCTCCACCTCACCAGGCCAGTTCAGAAGGATGCAGTAAGCCCTGGTGTGGAACAGACCATGGAAGCCCAAAGCTTCTCCTTCAGCTACCCAATATGGAGGCTACTTGATGGAAGAGGTGCCAGCAAACCCAGAGCTCCCTAAGAGCTACACTGGACATCTATGAATCATTTCAGAAAAGCTGCTCTGCCTGCCTGCAGATGCTTGTGCTAGGCAGGGGAATGATGAGTTTCCCTGGCCCAGCCAGAGCCAGTGCATGAAGTCTTGACCCCAGAAAACTATACCTCCTCTGCAACATGGACCTTGCAACACTCTAAGCAGCAAGGCCTTGGTGAACCCCCAAATGTTCTGCACATATGGGGGTGCTATTCCATGCAGCACCTTGGTCCTAAATGATGAGAAAACAGAATGCCCTGGGCACTTTTTTTTGTTTATTTGTTTTTGGGTCACACCCAGTACTGCTCAGGTGTTACTCCAGGCTATGTGCTCAGAAATTGCTCCTAGATTTGGGGGACCATATGGGGTACCGGGGATCAAACTCAGGTTCGTCCTGGGTCAGCCATATGCAAGGCAAACACCCTACCACTGCGCTATTGTTCTGACCTCTAGGGCGCTTTTAAAATGAAAATTCTATTTCCAGATGGCTTCCTCCTCTTTCAACAAGTGTTACCCAATTCTGGATGACAGGGAAAGTGTAGAACTGGAGACCCTGATCTGGTTCTTTTGCTGTCACAGTGCATCCATCTGTGGGTTCCCTTGGGATGCTCATGTTCAGTTTCCCCCAAATGAGCTATGATGGTGTGGAAGGTAGGCAATGGTGGAAAGATTTCTAGTTTTTCTGCCTCAAGGGGATGCTGAGTCCCCCACTCCACCTTCCTCATTGCCCAATGCCTTCCTAGGAGGTCTCTTGTGGCCAAATCTATTATTTCCACCAGGCTGCCTCAAGAGCACAAACCTGCACCAGACCCCAGTTACTGGCCCCATCTTCCTCCGCTTGAGACCCACTTACTCCTCGCCCACCCCCCCCACACACACACATTCCTGAGAGTCCTTGGTGCTTCCTCCACTCAGCCCCGGACTGACTGGCTTCCTTTTCTGTGCCCTAGACCTCAGCCTGTCCTTCAGCCAGGGGCCTCTTTCCAAGCAGTGGCCTGGCCCTGGTGGAGGCCAGCGAAGCCTGGTAATGACTAATGAGAGACCGTCCCAAAGTCCTGCCTCACTGTGAAGTCACAGAGCCAGGCCGACCAGGCCTCCTGCCATCAAATTTTAATGCTGCCGCTGACATATTTATGGAATGCCTCACTGAGGGTCCCAGACAAGATTTACCTTCACAATTACTACCATGGGGTTCACAGCTCTGCTGCTCCGAGGTTCCCAGACCCGCAGTGTCCCCAGTCTCCCACTCCATCCTGTGCCACCTTCCTGTATCTGGCCCCAGCCTGCAGGGCCTGTGTGGGCAAGGTGGGGAGGTGCAGATGAATCAGACACAGTCCCTGCCTACTCAAAGCCCTCAGCCTACAGGAGCTGGGAGCCCAGACATCAATTATACAGATCTTGGGGGTGGGAGTGGAGGCTGCAAAAGCTGAAACCCAGATTCAGTTTTGGTGGAAGAGGGGAAGAGGAAAAAGAGGAGTTAATTTTCCATGATTCAGACAAGAACCAAGAAAGAACCAGAGATGGGGTTCAGTGAGGTCCTCTGCTACTTAGCTCTCCTGGCACCTCCTCTGCCTGCCAGGGACTAGTTCCTTCACTGCTGACCTCAGGGACTTAGCTCTTCTCTGTCTCCTGCAATCCCTGAATCCCCTTCCATCCTTTCAAGGCCACCTGTGAGTGGGATGATGTCTCCTATCTTTTCACCCTTTCTCCACTATTAGCAACCACCTTTTCTAGAAGTTATGTTGCTCTTCTGAAGCAGAGCTGCATGTGGGTGGGTGCAGTAACCTAGTCAGCCAGTAAATCTCTAACCTTAATGCCCAGCACTGTCATCAGAAAGCTTTAAAAACATGAGCTCCCCCTACACAATGGAATACTATGCAGCCGTCAGAAAAACTGAAGTTATGAAATTATCCTATACATGGATGGACATGGAAACTATTATGCTGAGTGAAATAAGTCAGAGAGAGAGAGATAGACACAGAATAGTCTCACTCATTTATGGGTTTTAAGATAAATAAAATACATTATTGTAATAATACCCAGAGACAATAAAGATGAGATCTGGAAGGACCAGCTCACAATATGAAGCTTACCACAAAAAGTGGTGAATTCAATTAGAGAAATAATTACAATGACAACTACCATTACAATGGTAGTGAATGAGAAAAATAGAATATCTGTCTTGAATATAGACAAGGGGTGGAAGAGAAGGAAATGGAGGGCATTGGTGGTGAGAATGTTACACTGGTGAAGGGGGTGTTCTGTTATATATATATAACTAAAAGCCAATTACAAATATGCTTTTAATCATGGTGCTTAAATAAAGATATTTACTTTAAAAAATAAAATAAAATAAAAACATGAGCTCACAAGGCAGAATCATAGTACAGCCTGCCTTTTATGTACCTAACCTGGTCCCTGGCATCCCATATACCGATCCCTGAGCCTTCTAGGAGTGATCCCGGAGTAAAGAACCAGGAGTGAGCCCTGAGCACTACCAGGCGTGGCCCCAAAACAAAAATTAAAATGCCAGACCATGGGCCAAAGAGATAGGATATCAGATAGGGCATATGCCTTACAAGCCGTTGAGCATAGTTCAATCTTCAGCACCTCATATAGTTCCCCAAGCATGATCAGAAATGGTGCCTGAGCACAATACCAGGAGTAAGGTCAGAGAACTGCCAACCGTAATTCCAAAAGCAAAAATAAAATAAAACTCCAGACCATGGGCTAAGCTAAGTGTGAAAGTGAAACACACACCTTGCATGTTGAGGTCCAACCCCTGGCATGCATATATGCCACCCACAAGCATGACCAGAAGGCACCCTCATTCCTCCCCAAATACACAGACAAGCCAAAAGACCTCCTAGTTAAATCTAAATCTTAGAGCAAGGCAAGCACCACTATCCAAATTTCCCAAGGCACAGTGTCTCAGAGAGCCAGCAGACGTTCCCTGCATTCTTGGAGGGGCATGGTGAAGGGACAGCATCATGGATCCTGCAGGCAGCAGGAAGCCACTCTGGAAAAGGACCCCTGGCCATGTGAAGAAGAAAAGCTCAGAATCACAAACCTCCACACTCACTTCCCAGTGTCCTTCAGGGCACATGGGGTTCTACCCCAGGTTCTGGGAAGTAAGGAACCCAAGAAGGTGCACCTGGAAAAAGGCTGTGGTACAGGCTCATGGGGAGCAGAGCCAGTTAGTGGTGAGCAGAGATCTATTAACCATCTCCAGCAAGCTGGCTGTGATGCACAAGGGGCGCTGATTTGCGGGTCTCTTTTAGGCCAGTCCTCAGTACTATCAAGGCTGGAGCTGGAGGTAGAAGCTCCATCCTCTGTTTCAGGCCCAGAGGAGTTAGGCTTGAGCTCCTCTAAGCCTCAGTTTCTCCAGGAGTGCAGTGAGGTGAGCCCAGGAGGGGAGCTCCTATTTCAAAGCTTTATAGATGCTTTCTCTGTCCTCATGATGGAGAGAGCTGAGGGGAAAGGAAGGAAGAGCTAATGTGCTTGGGGGAAAGGCAAAGTAGCCTGTAAAAGGAGCACTCAGTAGATCCCAGGCATAGTCCAAACCCCAAGATTCCAAGGGAAGACATATAAAGCCCTGCCAAGACAGCTCCTATTCAAATGTGTGAATGTTGGGGGGATGTCAGGATGAGGCAAGAGTAGGTGCAAAGGCCCCAGAGCACAAGTGAGATAATGACTGCAGACCAGCCAGGAGGTGGGGCTGGGGTGGGATGGGGAGAAAGAGAAAGGGAAGGAGAAGATGAGGAGGCTGGAGTAGAGTGGGAGGGAGGTGGTGTATAGATTCTAGGTGAGCAGAGGAGGATTTTCTGTCTGTGCGATCCAAAAAGGAGTGAGCCTAGGAAGAAGCTACAAACATTTCTCAGGAGGCTGATGTGCTCCAGGGAGGACTGCTGGGAAACACATGGAACTCGCTGCCCCAGGCTGGGAAGGACTTGACAGCACCGGTCCCAGGACCACAGTGGGAAGGGACTGAGGACCCCCATCCGGGCTCTGTCTGGCCTTTCACTGGTTGCTTCCTCTCCATGAACCTGCTACTAAGCGGGAGTTGGGGACTCCTGCAGGGTGGGAAGATCCTGGTCCTACAGGCCCAACTTTGCAGAACCTTAGAAGGGACTGGTTACAGAAGGGATTCCAACCCCATGCTTGGATCACCCTGAAGGTGGAGCTGGGGGGGTGATAATGGGCCCTGGGTCTCCACTTGGGGGCGCCTGGCACTTGGGAGCCAAAACAGATCTGCCAGAGCTGTCCTCACAGGGTTGCTGGTCTCTGAATTTCAGGCTCAAGAGCAGTGGTGGAGAGGTTACTCAAGGAGTCCTGACATCCCAGCAGGCTTCTTCCACTAAAACAGAGTAGATGAACAATTAGCTTAAGACTAGTAGGTGAGTGGGGAGGCTCTGAGTAACCACTGAACATGTTCCTGTTTGCTGCCTGGCTTGTTCCACCTTCCCACGTAACCTTTCTCCTTCCCTGTGGCTTCTCAAAGTGCTCAGAGCACGGGGATAGGCTCAGAGCTGGACCTGAGTAGGGAGGCAGGCTGGAGCTGCTGGGGGTTCACTTACGTGGAACGTCCCCTTCACTTTCCCCAAGGCTGAAAAGCCCTAATGAGACTCCCTTCAGCAGACCCTGGAGAAGTTAAAGGGGGGAATTTTTGCAGGAGAATCACCTACTGAGGGACATTGCAGGGAGGATCCTACTTGTTCCATCGAAACTCATGAATTTGAGCATCCTGTGTTGACCCCTAGGGAGGAAGAAGCTCATTTCAGGGAAACCTGGGAAGAAGAGGTGGGGTGTGGAGATGTACCCAAGGATCCCTCTTCTCTCCTGCTATCACTGAGCAGGAGGGTGGACACTGGGGACCCAGAAAGACACAAACCTGGCCCCCGAGGGCCTTTTTTAAAAATTCCCTGCCCATATTCCTGAGCACCTGGGATGTGCCAAGCCAGAGTTGCCCTCCAGAGGGCACCATTCTTTCTCTCACAGTGGAGGCAGAGGCCTGAACTGGCTTGGGGAACTCTACCTTCTCCTCCAAAAGCAGATGTGTGTGAACACAAAAAGTGTAAGTCCCTTGGTTGATTACCCCAATAAAAATGTGTAAACCTACAGCCAAGGAGTTTGGGCCTCATCAGGATGTGGTCCAGTGTATGAACCCCGGCCACTGTGACCAAAGCATAGGGAGAAGAGAACAGGGAGGGGGAAAAGTTGTATTTGTTTGGTTTGGGACCACATCCAGCCAAGCTCAGGACTTACTCCTGGCTCTGCTTTCAGGGATCACTCTTAGCAGAGCTTGGGGAACCATATGTGGAGCTGGAGATAGAACCTGTGTTGGCTACCTAATTTAAGGCAAGTTCCTTAATACCTATACTAGCTCTTCAAATGGTAAAAATGACTGTAGATTTGTTTTGATAATCTGAGGGTAGTTTTTTTATTATATATATATATTTTTTCTTTTTCTTTTTTTTTGGTTTTTGGGCCACACCCGGTAACCCTCAGGGGTTACTCCTGGCTATGCGCTCAGAAGTTGCTCCTGGCTTGGGGGACCATATGGGACACCGGGGGATTGAACCTTGGTCCGTCCAAGGCTAGCGCAGGCAAGGCAGGCACCTTACCGTTAGCGCCACCGCCCGGCCCCATATATATATATATTACCAAATCTTGGGATTCATTGAAAACTATATCATCAGGAAAATAATTAGGCTTAAATCCCTTTACACTTTAAAAACACATTTTGTTTGTCTTTTTTGTTTGTTTGTGTTTTGGGTCACACCAGGCAGTCTCAGGGGTTACTCCTGGTTCTGCACTCAGAAATCGCTCCTGGCAGGCTCTGGGCACAATATGGAATGCCAGGATTCAAATACTGTCAGTCCTGTATCGGCTGCATGCAAGGCAAACGCCCTGCCGCTGTGCTATCTCTCTGGGCCCCTTTTGTTTCTCTTTTTGGGCCACACCCAGCCTGCTCTAGACTGACTTCTGGCACAGAGGAATCTCTCTTAACAGAGCTCAGGGGACCATATGGATTGCTGCGGCTCTAACCTTGGTTGGCTATGACAAGGTAAGTATCCTGCCCATCCTCTTTGGCCTTGCAAACAGGTCCAAGTTTGCCTTAATAGCCTCTGCCCTGTCTTCCTCTCTCTCTGCCCCTTTACCCAGTCTTGCCCAGGCTGCAGGGCCAGTGCGCCCCGTAGCCTCCCCCAGCCTCCACCCGCTGGCTGCCTCCTTCCGCACGGTGGCAAACCCTGCCTGCTCCCCGGGGAGCCCGCCTCCAGGCCTGATGGCGCTGACGGAGGGGAGGGCGGCCGCCAAGCTGTCAGTCAGCTGGTGCCCCTCGGAGCCCCTCCTGGCTGGAGCGAGGAGGGTGGGCCAGCGCCAGAGCCGGGCTGTCAGGGCCTTCAGAGAGATGAGGCCGGAGAGCGCTGCCTGACAGCTCGCCCACCGAATTAGGACCATTTGCATGCTAATTTCCAGCGCTCCACCGGGCGGCGGGCCGGCTGGGGTGTGGGGAGTGTGGGAGAGGCTGGCGGCCTCCCCGCCCGCCCGCCGTGGAACAATGCTTGACTGATCTAGCTGCGTTAACGAGCAAATTATGGTAATTTTGTTATTACAAATGCATAGAAATTTCCAAAGCCGGTAGCCATTCCGGGCAGCTCCCTGTTCCTCCCGGCTCCTAAATACAGAACCCCTGTGTGCACAGGAGGACCTGGCACAGGGATAGACAGATTTCTCGGGGTTAGCGCTGCTTTTTCACCACACTGGAAAAACCAGACCAGAGCTGGCCTCAGACCTGCCGTCCAGCCCAAAGCTCCCACAACTGGCCCTGACTGGTACCTTGCATCTCAAAACCCTAAGAAATGGCCATATTTAGGCCCAGGGATGTGGCCCAGGAGGTGGTGCACATGCCCTGCATGTCTGAAGACCCAGGTTCTATGCAAGCACCACATGGTCATGGAACACCATGATCAGTGCAGTGCGCCCCTAAAGAAATACATTCACTCTGCTTTCTTTTCACTCTGAGTAGTGAGTGACCTGGGTCGTTCTTAGAGATCCTCTGAGGCCCTGAAAAATTCAATGATTTCTGTTCTTCTCTGTAAACTGCAGTCAGCCCCCAGAAGGAGCACTGGGGATTATGAATGAATGAGAAAATGAAGGAGTGAAAGCATGAAGGAAGGAGAAAAGGATAGAGAGGAAGGGATAAAGGAATATTAAGATGGGGACAGAGAGATAGTAACAGAGGTCTAGCACATGGACAACCTAGGTTCAACTCTCAGAACTCCATATGGCCCCCCAGACCTGCCAGGAGCCATTCAATCTGTGTGCATAGCTGAGAGTAAGCATTGAGCACCCCCAATGTGGCCTCAAAAATAAAGAAAAAAAAAGAAAAGGAGGAAGGAAAGAGATGGGAGAAAGGAGAGAAGGAGGAAAGGATAGAGGAAGGAGGGAGGAAAAGAGATGGGGAGGTGGAAGGAAGGAGGAAGGGAGAAGGAGGAAGTAAGGAAGAGGCAAAGGTGGATGAGAGGAAGGAAGGAGGGAAGGGCAGAACTTATTCCACAAAGAGGACAATTAAGAAACCCAGAGGTGAGCTCACTGGTGGCATAATTAATTCTAAACCTCAGCAGAGCAATTTACTTGCCAACTGGCACCCCTTCTGGTATTTATAATTGTCCCCTGTCAAAACTACAATTTGTCCCCATTCTTCTGGTGATCTTCCTTTTGATTAAAACTATGTTTTTGGAAGCATGTTCTGGAATGCATCCAGACCAATACTGGTTCAGAGAAGCAAGGTCCCTGTTCCCAGCCCCACGTGGGAACCTGTCGACACACAACAGGGTATGGGCTTGGCTTGTGGTGGCGCTGCTGAACATGGACCCTTTGAGGAACAGGGTGGGGGTCAGAGTATTTCTGGTTTGGAGTGATGCAACCAGAAAGTCAAGAAGCACCTCAAATCCATGTGGAAGTGGGCAAGATAGAAGCCCGTTCATTAGGGAGGAGAGTGGCCCAGAGCAGGCTGGCTGTGCCAGGAAGTGGGGAGCTGGTGCCTTGGGAACAGAGCCCCATGGTAGACTAGCCCCATGCTAGTCTAGACTTGAGGCCTCTAACAGATCAAGGCCAGATCTTTCTACTTGTTTAATGTCCTAATAAGGTCACAGCTTCCAGAGGGCAAGTGAACCTCAGAAAAGAAAATAATCATTTCTTATATTCTAATAGTCTAGTGGACTCTGATGGGTGAAGCAGAGATGGAAGAAGTAGAGGATGGCCTGGTCTGCGGAGGGCACAAAAGACACTTTCATATCTGGAAAGTGGGCCACCAGCGCTGAGATATTTAGAAATCAGGTCGCCTAGACCACCCCAGGGAGATCAGCCCTACAGCGGGTCCAGAGCCCCTCCCACCAGTCCCAAAATCCAACCTGTTTACTATGCTAGAGGATGGAAGGAGCAGGGGGAAGAAGCACCTTTCTTCTAGAAAGGTGGATTGGGATGCTGCCAGCCCAGGAGGCACAGTAAGAGAGTATCCTGCCATAGTAAGTTTAGGGAAAGGGTTTGCTTTCTCCAAGACTGCTGAAAGTGCAGTGGTACCTCTGTGTACCTCAGACCCCACGTGCACACAGAGAACATTGCATGTCAGCGCCCACCTTGGCCAAGCCCTTTCCTAGCCAGCTCACTATTGCTGTCCTCAGACTCAGCTTTGATTTCTGGGTGATGGGCAGAAACCTCTCACAGTGCTGGGGCTACCCAGATCATGAACAAAGGAGGCTGAGAATCCTTAACAGTGTTCCAGAGAGGACATATCTGCTCATAGTGAGGAACACAGTCCTATATTCTGTTCAAACAGGACATCTCTAAGGCCTCAGATACCTTTAACACAAAGACAGAGAATGAACACGGAGCTGTCATTTTGTTTGAGGGTGGTCATACTTAGCACTACTCAGGAGATCCTGTAGGGCCGGGGACAGAACCCAGGCCGTAGCTTGCAGGTCTTTCTCAGTGCTCATCTGATTGGCCCCCAATTTTATTTAAATTTGGAAGCCACATCGGCCAGTCGTCAGGGCTTATTCCTGGATCTGTACTCAGGGATCACCTGAGTGGTGCTCCCGGGACCATACGGGATGCCAGGGATCAAACCCAAATAGTAGCATGCAAGGCAAATGCCTTACCCACTGTACTATCTCTCTGCAGCCCCCTCAACCATTTCCTGCTTTCATGTTTCTAAAAAAAAAAAAAAAAAAAAACCAACCAAAAACGCCCTTTCCTCTCCCATCTCTCCTCAGGCTCTTTCTCATTGCTTCTCTCTTTCTCATCTCTCTCCACCCTGATCTGTGTCTCCCCAAGTCAGGCCCTTTATTGAAGCTGGAGCACATAGACCTCTTATAAAGAAAATTCATTTGTTCAGGGTCACCGCGTGGTTTTTCATTAAAAACAAATTACCCGCATTCAGGGAGGACATCTGGGCTTCGTGGGTCCCCTTAATGACTATATTTCTAGCCTCCCCAGCCCGGTTGGGCTCCCTGAGCCTGTCACCCTGCATGCCGGGCCCCTGGAGGACAATGAGAGTGACAGTCGAGTGAAAGGGAAAACATGAGGGATGAGGGCGAGAGGCAAGTCCCCTGAGAGGGGAAGGAGGGAAAAGTGAAAAAAATAAATAACTCAAACAGAGGGTAACAAGGGCCATTGTCTCAGGCCTCCAGCATTGAGCCAGAACAAATATTGGAAGAGAGAGTGGGGAGCGTGGAAGGCGAGCTGAGCCCGGCTTCATTACACAGCCAGATCCTAAGCCTCACCAGAGGAGAGGATGTGTGCCAGATTCAGATGGGCCCCCAGACCCATAGAGCACCCAGTGTGTGCAAGACAGGGTGGAGGAGGAAGCCTCCAGGGGCACATCCAGGAGAAAAGGGTTCAGGAGGAGTTTTAAATCAGCAAAGATAGGCAACCCTGTGGTGCTGCTGTGGTCTAGGGTACAGCTGTAAAACTCAGCTAGAACCAGACACTGGAATTACAGTAGGAAGATTCCCAGCTAAAAGGGTTTGAGTCAGGTCTTAGAGCCACACCCTACATGAAAAGGTGTAGGAATCCTAAGTGGATTTTCTGGGCTCCCTGTTAGGAAGGACCATGAAGGACTTCTGGGCTAGGTAGACCAACAGCACACTCCAGGAGGCACCCAGGAAACCCTGCCCTGGGCCCTGAGCCCCTTATCTCTCACTCCCTTCAAGCTTCAGGAGGGACTGAGACAGCTGACACTAGGCACAGTGACTCCCAGATTAACTGTGCACCCCAGCAATATAGGCCTTTCTCTGAAGCCATCTGGTTTGTCCTGAGCTAGGGTGAAATACTATGACCTGCCTGTATTTCAACTTTTTCCCAAAAGGAAAGTGAACCCCCTAGGCCTGGCCTCCTCATAGTCTTAGCCCTATTTGTCAGACAACCACATGTGGTCCCCCAGAACCATCTGCCCTCATGTCTATCCACTTGCCTATGGGCCACCCCAAAAATATGAAAAACCTTGACTTAAAACACCCAAGAATTGTTTTAAATACTGCAGGGATATGAACTAATACCCCACCCCCAGGACCACTGAAGGGTGACCCAGACATTAAAGGGGCAGAGTAGCACTTCATCTGTCTAGCCAGCCCTAGTGGGCCTAGAATGGATGCGAATAGCTCTGGGTACCCTGAGTACTGCCTTGGAGGAGCCTTCCCCCAAATAAAAATAAAACGTGCATGAGTGCAGTTGGAGAGATGACTACACTGAAAACTATCATAACGATGTGAATGAATGAGGGAAGTAGAAAGCCTGTCTCGAGTACAGGTGTGGGGGGGGGGGAGGGAGATCTGGGAAATTGGTGGTGGGAATGTTACACTGGTGAAGGGGGGTGTTCTTTACATGACTGTAATCATACAACTATAATCATATTTGTAATCACGGTGTTTGAATAAAGATAATTATAAAAAAAGAAAAGCAAAATAAAATAAAATAAAATGTGCAAAGAGCATCATGTGCTGGAGGGTTGGGCATTTGTTTTGCATGTGGGAGGCCTGAATGTAATCCTCAGAGGTTATGCGGTCTTTGGAGAGGTGCCTGAGCAGAGAGCTGGGAGTAGCCACTGAGCATGGCTGCATTTGGCCTCTAGACCAAAAATAAAGCCACAAATCAATTATAGCCTCACACAGTATTTGAGTTAGTGGGCATAGGTATATATGCCTGGCACATGCAGAGGGTTAATAAATGCTGGTGGGCAATAAAATGTGAGAAAGACAGAGGAATGAGAAAGGGAGAAGGAAAGATAAAATAATGGATGGATGATGGGTGGATAAATAGACGAAGGATGATGGGCGGTTGAAAGATGGATGAGTAAAAGGACAGATGACTAGATGACTATTTCAGCCTGGCTAGCTCAAGGTGCCTCTACTATTTTTTTAATGCTCCATACAGCTCAGTGGGAAATTAGGATCCCTCCCCCAGCACTTCCTTCCCATAGAGATGTCCCCTCCTCACCCTTCCATGCAGAAAATCACACACTGAATGCACTGCAGTAATGATGCTTTTGCTCTGAAAATATGAAAGGCTTCTTTCTGTTTCTGAAATTATTTGACCACAAGTAACTTAATCTGATTTATGATGGCTATGATTTCTCAGCACTCAAGGCACAGACTTGGAAAATCTTGCCACGTGAAAAAATTCAACCTAAGAGTTAGGTTCAGAGGAAAGAAACTTTCATGTGCATTAAATGTAAGTTAATGAAGTTAACTTAATAATGTTACAACTGGATGATATCTAATTTAGCATTAAGTAAGACCAGTTTCTCCAACTCCCCCTACAGAATTTTAGAGGAGAAAAGAATTTTGATCAGATCCCAATTTGTCATGAATTTCTTAAAGTCTTGGATCCAAGGGCTTCTCTGAGTCCTGCTCCCTGACCTGTGGGGAGCCCTGTCTGGGCTGTGCATCTCCTTCTCCAAGAGGTCAAGCTGCTGGTAAAAACCCACTCACAGTCTCACAGAAAGGACAAGAAGAGATGGCTGGAAGTATGGACCATTAGCTGCTAACCATGGCCCCGGGGGTTGCTCTGAGTCTTGGGCCCTTTGGAATTGGTTCTCACACAGAAAACCTTTCTAGAGTGGACTCCCTATTAGGCTCCTCCCTATAAGGCTTCTATCTCTCCACCCCTAGGAGAGCAGTTCTGACATCATTCCTCACTTGATCCTATCTAGAATACATCCTTATCATCTCTGTAGGCCCTCTGGAAGGAGATGGTCCTAGGAGTAAGGGGTAATAGAAAGCACCTGCCTTGGAAATGCAAGGCTGATCCCCACCAATACCCATTTGTGTTAACTTGGGACCCTGGTGCTGTACCAGACCTTCAGTATGTGGCCAGGAGCTTGGACAAGGTATGTGAGCACCACAGTGACCTCTGGTGAGTATCGCCTGAGTTCAACAACCCCAACCCAATGAGGGGCAGGAAAGGGGCAAACTGAATCATCGTCCTTATAATGGATGCTGTAGGACACTATGAAGAGCAGCAGAAAATCTTGGGGTTTGGCCCTGCCCAATCCCAGGGCTCTTTTCTGGCATGGGACTGAGCTAAGGCTCTTTTTCCCAAGGATACCCATACTTTCTGCTATGCACCCTTACACGGCTCTGGGCATGAAGTTAGGAACTCAACTTCTCAGGGTTAAGGACATTTTAAAGATTACCAGGCCCAACCTACACCACATCACTGAGTCTAACACTTGATGGCAGCCCTGCCCTGTCAGAACTACAGGTCTCAATTCACTTTCTGTTTCTTAAGACCAGCATTCTTGGAGAGGCAGAGCTGGAAGAACCTAGAGCCAGGAACTCAGACTTTGTATCTCCAGGACTCAAGTCTGGGCCTAGCCTACCGCCCTCAGGAGGAACCAGTGAGGGTGCTGAAAAGTGAACTGGACCCCTAATGTGAGGAGGAACTGCTCCAATGTCCCCATAAAGGCTGCATCCAAAGGGAAGGGGCAGTCTCCATTCCACCCAATGCAGATGCACCACATAAAAGGCTACTGTTTCTTGTTTTTATTTCTTTAAACCATATCTATTGGTACTCAGGGTTTACTCTTGGCTCTGCACTCAGGAATTACTCCTGGCAGTGCTCAAGAAATTATATGGGGTGTCAGGGATTGAACCCCATACAAAGTTGTGTACCAGGTCAGAGCCTTACTTGCTGGACTATTTCTCTGGCTCCAGGGCTGGTACTTCCTGGACAGAGTAAATCTTGGCATTTCCTGTTGTCTCTCAGGTCTTGAGGTTCCAAAGCCAAGATTATTGATTCTAGGGGTGGATCCTCAAAGGGCAGCTGCACATTTCATCTGGATTTTGGAGAACAGGTCCCCTTCCATCACTCCACCTTTGGAGGTTTTTTATTTTTTGTTTTGTTTTGTGTTTGGATTTTGGGCCACACCCAGTGGTGCTCAGGATTTTTTTTCTGGCTCTGTGCTCATAAATTACTCCAAGTAGGCTCAGGAGACCATATGGGATATCGGGGATTGAATCTGGGTCAGCCGTAAGCAAGGCAAACACCCTGCCCACTATGCTGTCATTCTGGCCCCTACTTCTGGATACTCTTCTTAATAACCCCTACTTCTGGATAATCTACTCAGGTTAACCCAGAGCCATTGTCTGCTCATGTCCCAGCTCCTGATCTGAAGGATGCTGGTAGTTGGAGGACCCCATGACACCTTAAAACAGAGGGGACAGTCTAGCTCTGATGTGACATGAGCAGACAGGGACACTGGGGACCTAGAAACTTTGACAGAGCCTTGCCTAGTCTCTCTGCCTCTTGTTTGGGCGGGGGAAGAGTGGGGATGGACATAGGAAATCTAAAGTCTCACTGCTGGCATGGGCAGACTCCTGCTTCCTTGCCTTCAAGTCTCTGCTCTGGCTCTCAGGGTAACCATACCCTTTCCCAGAGTAATGGCCCAGATATGGTCCCTTCAGAGCCCCCTCTCCATCCCAAGGACACAACAGTCTCACCTCTGATACCCAGCAGAGTTCACCAATGGTGAGGCCCCATGTGTGTTGCTATTCAGTCTAAAGGTTTCCAGGGTGGGTACAAGGTATCATGATTGCACAAACCTTACTTCTCTCTCCTGCTAATACTGCCCCCTCAGTCTTCCTCAGGCTGTGGATCTGTGCAAGTCTTTCACTCCACCATGTTCTCCAACCTCTCAGTCTTGAGAAGCTTGAACAGTCTCATACTTCCTTCAAGGTCACCCTAGCTCACATCCCCTCCTCTTGAAAGTCTTCCCTGTTTTCTCCCTCCTCTCCCCAGAGGCCCTCATAAATGTAGCAGTCCCCCTCCTCTGCATCACCTTAGCACCTTGCACATTCCTAGATAAAACTTTTGCACAAAACACAAAACAGACAAGGATGAGGTTTTTGCAGGGGTGGGGGAGAAGTTGGGCCACACTTTCAATGCTCAAAGCTTACTCCTTGCTCTGGAAGAGCTCAGGGAATCATATGTGGTTGTGGAAGTTGAAACATGGTTAGCAGTAGGCAAGACAGGTGCCTTAACCCTTGTATTATTTCTCTAGTCCCAGGGATGTCTCTCCAACCTGACTTTGAGTTCCCTGAGTGAAGTGGCTGTCTCTGAATCACCTAGAACCCCAACACTGAGATGTCGTGCCCTCAGATAACATTTGAAAAATAAATGCATGAACAGAAAGTACAGCTGCCTGTGCCCTTTTAGTAGGGGCGGTCTCTGGGGTCAGTTTTATTCCTGGAATGGCAGCATGACTGGAAGCCACTAGAGGGCAGCAAAAAGTCAGAAATGAGCAACAGGTGGGCGTCCCAGACTTGATGGCCGGGTGGACAGTTTGGCAAAGGCCAGAAGATAATAGGCTCCAGCAGGATCTTGATGTGAGGAAAGAAAAGGCCAAGATTTAAGGCCATTGAGAAAACTCTCCAAGCCTGAGGTTTGGCCCAGGAGCACAGGGAGGGCACAGATCAGTCTCTACCTAAGTCCTGACTCCCCTCTGCTGCACCCTACCATGCTTGCCCACTCCCACAGTTTCTGCTCTAACTACAGGGAAGGGTCTTTAAGTGTGGATGGAAAAGGAGGTGCTTTGACTCCACATACAAGCACCACCTGAACCCACATACAGCGTCTGTTTCACAAGCCATTGTAGTACTGGAGTCCCCATAACCACCTCATCTAAGATGTTTCTCTACAGTGGCTGGCCAGGCAAGCTCTGAGAGGAACAGTGCTCAGAAAGGCATAGGCCCACTGCTGGTCAGTCTTTGGGGAGCTGCATTCTTTCAGGGTAGCTCCAGCTCCTTTGGGGGACATCTCCCAATCTCCCACCACTCCTTATTTTCTCTCTTCTTCCTCTTCCTCTTCCTCCTCCTCCTCCTTCTTCTTCCCCTCTCTCTCTCTCTCTCTCTCTCTCTCTCTCTCTCTCTCTCTCTCTCTCTCTCTGTGCTGGACTTGTCTAGTACTTTTTTAATTTTCTTCCATTGGCATCTTTCATTAGAAAGACATTTATACAATGCCAGGCCTATGAGTATATAAATAGGTTTACAGCTCAAACATACAGGTGATAAATCACAAAGAGATTTATTTTAAAACAATAATTCGGCCTATGTCTAATTGTACCACATATTAAAGATGAAAGCAAACTTGCATATGGATGAGAGATGGACATACTTATGTTTATACAGAGACTTTGCAGAATTAAGCTAGTATGTTTCTGTAAGATCAGAAAGGTTTGTGTGTAGGATAAAAAATGCTGTCATTCACACTAGATTGCAGGCACCGTGCTGGGCAAAGGATTCTGCAGGGAGTGTTCTTTATAGATGTGACTTACTCAAGGGTCTTGAAATAAGAAAATGAACCTGGATGGGTCCTGTGCACAGTCACCTGAGGGAGGTGAAGAGGACACCCCACAACACACCAAAAGACAGTGCGATAAAGAGGAGGTAGAGAGGTTCAAGGATCAGGGTGTATGGCCAGTGCCAGGTGTGTCTGCAGCCTTAGTGAGGATGAGGGGGCAAGGATGCTTCTCAGTAGGCTCTGTGCACTGTACTGGCAGGAGACCTGAGTTCTATCTTGGTACTGCATGATTCCCCCAAGCACTACTAGGAGCAACCCCTGACCCCCAGCAAGTTTCCAGAAACAGCCTCTAAACACCACCAGGTGTGATTCATCTAAAACTAAGAAAAGAGGCAAAGAATGGAACACACCTGCCCCCTAAACTTCCTGTACAGGTCTTGCTGACATGCTGCAATTGTGGCCCATAAACACCAGTCCCCACCTCTGGCCTCTGGCACCAATGGAAGAAACTTCTGTTGTTGGGGTCTTTTGTGTCAATCGTCGCAAGAAATGAGAATGAGGACCAATATTCATTTTTCAGGCCATCCACTCTTAATTCCTCACCCGCCCAACACACACACACATACAAACACACATGACCTACAACATATCAGCAACCAAAATATTGTTGCAGGAGCCCCAACTGAGGGGAAGGGAAGGGAAGGGAACAAGATAACCTCAACAGGCAGGCTAAATCTGGAGAGGTGAGGTGTTTGCTCAACCTGGAAGAGGAAGTGAGATCTTATCTTCAACCAGGCAAAGAATGAGGTGAACCCCTAACCCAGAAGGGAGCCCTGAGTGGGCAACCAGGAGGAGGGCATGGAGAAGAGTCCCAAAAGGCTCTTGGAGCGCCAAGTTGGTGCTATATGACAGAACTGGACTGCTGGAGGGACAGGTAGGTCCTCCATGATGGGCAGTTCTAGCACAGAGCATGTGTGAGAGCCAGTGTTACCTCATAAAGCCATCCAAGAAATGGAGATTTGGATGTAGTGGGGCCCACAGGCTACCAAAAACAAAACAAGGGTTCAGGCTTTGAGGAACAGGAACTAGGTACCAGATTTCTGCTGAAAGTGGACTTTTAGCTCTGATAGGGGTTGCCTAGCACTGATGGACTGTGAGGGACCTAGGAGTAAGGTAGAAGAAGAGAAAACAAGGAATAAAAAAAGGAGAAACAAGTGCTTGCTTCGGCAGCACATATAATAAAATTGGAACAATACAGAGAAGATTAGCATGGCCCCTGTGCAAGGATGACATGCAAATCCGTGAAGCATTCCATATTTTTTAAAAAGGAAAAAAAAGGAAAGAAGGAGCAGAGGAAATCATGAGCTCTGAGGCTCAAGAACCGGCAGGCTGCACTCCTGCCCCCTGCTGCAACCTGCAGGTTTGCTTAGACTCTGCCTTTCCTAGTTTAACTCCCTTATTCTCCAAGAACAGGGGAGCAACCCCTTCTGTGCCCAAACCAGACGATCCTGAGTCAAGGGCAGACACTGTGTGGATAAACATGGGTGAGTTCAGCTGCTTCCCAGAATTCTTTGGAGTTCACAACATGGAGTCAGCAGGGCTGGCTGGGTCAAAGTGGACTGCACAGCGATACTGTGCCCCGGAGAATTTTGCAGTAACAGACTCAGGGTCAGCACCTACATAGACTGTCCAGGAGACGAGATGCTGAGTAGGATAGTGGAGACCCAGATTCCCGCCTGCCCTCTGAACTGCCTTGGGCCACCCCCTAACCACTCTGAGTCTCTATTTTCACTTTTGGAAGAGGTGGGAGAAGGGGAAAGGAATCCCCTGGGATCACAGGGTGGGGTGTCCCAGAACTCTCAGAAAAGCACTTGGCATCTATAAAGAGCCACTCAAATAAGGGGACCACTTAGTGGTTAAATAAAACCAGAAAAGCTTTCTCCTAAGAGTATTCTGACTTGTAGAAAATGACCATAGGAGTAAAAGAGTTGGGGCTGGAGTGATAGCACAGTGTGTAGGGAATTTGCCTTGCATGTGACTGACCTGAATTTGAGCCCCAATGTCCTTTATGGTACCCCGAGCCAGCCAGGAATGATTCTTTAGTGTAGAACCAGAAATAACTCCTGAGCACTGCTAGGTATGACTCAAAGTCCCCCCCCCCCCAAAAAAAAGAGTATAAGAGTTGGAGGGTGTGACACACACACACACACACACACACACACACACACACACACACACACACTACACCCTGGCACTAGCCAGGAAACTGTCCTGTGACTGGCTACAGCTTATCTTGGCAGCTAAAAAGACTAAGGTTTTGCAGCAGAATCTGCAGGCCTCACCGCAATAACAGTGGCCAGGGCCGAGACCACGGAGGCCATTGCCCATATGTCTCATATTTAAAAGTCATAAATCAAGCTAACAAACCGTTAAATGAAATATGCTCCATCCTCCTACCTTGTTAAGTACGTCTTCTTAACAGCCTGGAAGTCGGGCTGGAATGGGGAGGCCAGGACTCCTAGGTATCTCTGCCAGGACTCGGTGGGTGGCAAGAGCATGAACGCACCCCCAGAGACCTCGTTTCCTCCCTCAGGGACTCTGCTTGGTCCTGAGATACCATCCTGGCCCCCAGATTCCAACCTGCCCTCATCCCCTGTCCCATCCCTTCCAATTTTTCCTCGGGTTCGGGGACACAGAGCTGGGAGGAAGTTGGGCTGGGGAAAAGCTATTTAGGCAGGAGCCCAGGGCAGGCTAGAGAAGGGGGGTCCAGAGAAGTTGGCCCTGTGGCTTGGTACACTGTCCTGGTCTGAGTCAGGACTCAGATTCTGCAGGGTCTGGCAGGCTCTAGAGAGGGGTAACTCCTCTCTGAGTCTGAGAGGAATTCTCTTCCCCATGTACATGCCTCAGGGAACTCCAGCCCTTATTCAGATTCTATTTCCTCAAAAGCATGGCTATGAGGCTGTGAAGAGATTAATCCATCCAAGGAAGGAGCCATACAAACCTCTCTTCAAAAGGGCTGCCAGTGGGTGCTGAGTGCAACAGGCAGCTGGCTCGAGCCCTGGACATGTGTGCAGCCACTCTGATGGCTCAGAACAAGAGATAGTCCCAGGGGTTTATTAAACACCAAAGCAGGGCACTTATGGTACCTGGGCTGGGTGAGGGACCTTGGTGCCTGATCGGCTGACACTGTTGTTACCTTGGGTGCCACTCCACTGGGAAGGGCAATGGGGGGGGGGGGGGGGAAATCTCTTTGCCAGATGTCTTGAAAGAAACAGACTTGTCTCTGGCTCCAGAAGCACAGTTTTTAGGGGCCAGAGGAGGCTTGGCTGAGAATCAGGACACAGGCCCCACCACCCCTAGGATCAGGCTTGTGGGACTACCTGGAAAGTGGTAATGTGGATTCATCTTACATGAGCTGGGAGGTGAAAGAATGGGGTGCACTCTGCAGCAGTCTCGTGGCCCCGCCAGTTTCCTGAGACACTGTGTCAAGTGTAAAACCCCCTCTATGAGAGGCCCATGGTCCAGAGGTAGGATCTTACTCCCTCCAATGTAGGCCCTGCCCACAGGCAGGAGGAGGCCCAGCCCCAATGCAGGTCCCACCTACAGTTTTCAGACTGAGCTCACAGCTCTGTTGAGGCCACAGCTCTGTTGGTGGGATCCCTCCACCTCTTGAAATTCCATCCATTGAGTGATGAAAAGATGCTGACAGATTACATGAACTCACCAGGCACCATCCCTGTCAGCGTGGGCGCCGAGTAGCTGCCCTGTCCAGCGGGGGGCACATGTGGAGGATACCCAGGGAGGGTCGTGCTCGCCAAGTCACGGCCTGAGAAGTCAAAGAGACAAATCACACATGAACATCTTTGTGGCCCGCAGCTCATGCCCACACTCCCCAGACACTGCTCAGAACATCCATATGGCCCCAGCCCTGGCGCTTGTGTGTTGCATGCACATGCATTCACACACAGACACATAACACATGCACAAAAATACAAAAATGCAAAGATTCCCACACCTACTCAAACACACATGGGCGCACGGATACACACAAATGCATGGGCTCACACATATATGTGTACACACAAATATAAAAACTCACAAATGCTCAACGCACAAACGTACTCAGAAATATACATATGTATACAAATGAATACATACAAATACAGAGACTCATATGCACAAACATTCAGGTGTACACACATGCCTACACTTGGCATGTACATACATAAACACACACTGATACATGTGTTTACATACACACATGCCTGCACACTCATAGGCAAACACACATTTGGCTCCATTCAGCAAGAAGTGGGAACTTAATAGTCTTCCGGAGCTTTGCCAGCTCTCAACTCCTCAAGCAGGACTTGTACTTCACCTTCACTTACCCCTCAATCTGCACTACCCAGCCACATCTGCTTTTAGATATTCCCTCAAATGCCCTACTCTTCTTGGAGAAACACTTGCAGCAGCAGCAGGAAGGCTTGGCCTGTCTTACATCTGCATTGTCAGGGCTGGGACTCCCCTTGGGTGCCTCATCATATGGCCTGAGCTACATCTTAGGCCACTGACAAGGCAGAAAGTTGTAAGATGTACCCTGGGCAGTGGGACCCAGAGAGGTGTGTCTACCTCTCTGCAGGTTTCTGTCAGGAAGGCAGGCCTGACACCCAGAAAACCTGCCTTCATCAAGGGCTTGGTAGTTAGTAGGCTCCAAGGATATAAATGCAGGAGTTGAGGGGCTGGACTGCAGGCCTGGAGGAAGAAGCCTCCAAGGTAGCAGAACACCACAGGAGATATCACAGTTCCTCTGCTCTTAAGAAGAGAACTAAGATGGGACCCTTCCTTCACCACCAGGTCTGTGTCTGAACATCTGTTCTTGCTTGTGGGTGGGACGTAAGCCCTGGGAGCTAAGACAGGTCCTGCATCAGCCTTCCTGATGTGGTTAAAAAAAAATAATGGAAAAGGAAGGACTTAGAATGCTGTGTTTTCCAAATATTGAGGACTGAAAGTCTAGAAGAGACCAAAGATGTGGAGGAGCTTCTCTAGGAACCCCACCCTACCCCTACTAGGGCCTAGCAAGGCAATAGGGCAGCACACCACCACTAAAATGAGCTTCAGCGCTGTAGAATCAATTCAGGGAATCAACTCTCATCAACACCTCCCAAAGCTTCTAAGCCTGTGTCTGGCTGGCATGAGTGAATGTTCCCTGCAGGGCCAGCCATGCAGAAACTGGCATCAGAGCACCTCTAGTCAGAGCTCTGGCACATCTTTTCCAGCCTCCAGGCTGCTCCACCTGCCACCTCGAGACTGACATTTCTCTCTTCATACAGCACAAGCTCTGAGGCCTGAGAGATAGTGCAGCAGACAGGGCAATTACCTTGCACACAACCAACCCTGGTTCAATCCCCATCACTCCATATGGCCCTTTAGCCTCACCAGGAATTATTCCTGAGCCCAAATCCAGAAGTAAGCTCTGAGAACAAAAATCAAGAACAAACCCTACAAGAACTAACATACACAAGCTCTAGTGTCTGTTCCCAGGAGGGGGACTGCAGCAGGAGAGCAAATACCTAGAATTTCTCTCAGAAGTCTCCAGAGCACAAATGCTCCAGGACTTCTCAGGATAGCTGAGAATAAACAGAGCATGCAGCCCACAGAATTGAGAGCCCTGGGAAGCAATTTAAGGAGTATCCCCAATCCACATCTCCTAACCCGCATCTCACCAAGCACCCACAACTGGAAAAGGCAGCCCCCTCTCTCCATAAGATCTCAGCTAAGGTGGGACATCCCAAGTCATTACAGCTGAGGTCTGAAGTATTGGCTGAAAGGAAGTGGACTGGCCTGGAAGCAGAACTGTGGAGTCCAGATAGTCCCCTCCTCTTGGGTCAAAAGGGCTCTTGGGTTCTTCCTCATGAACTCTGTTGCTACTTTCAGAAAGGAAGACTGACCCCCATGGCAAGTCCTAGGAGGTGATTGATTTGGGTCCACAGAGGAAGATCAGGGCCTCAGCCCCTTTCCATATGCCAGCCCAGGACTCACTCTACCAGAGGCATAAGCAGCATTATGGCAGGGAAGTCCACAAGACTATACCACATAAGGTATAGAATGGGCCCAAATGCCAGTCTATCTTACAATGACTTCTGTAAGAGGACTGGAACCCCACCAACTAATAAAATAGCTTTCAGCAGTTTACTACCAGGCTCATATATCCTGCCCCCTGAAGATGACCCCCCCATCCCCAGGTGTTTATATAGAAGTTAAAAGGTATCCAACTGCATTCTCACAATTGTAAATGGTTCACCCCCATGTGACCCTCCACCACCCAATGAGGTCATGAATTAGACAATTCTGTCCCATTTTATGGAATATAATGCAAAGCTTAAGTAAGTTATCCAAGACGGGACAAGGAGAATCAAGATTTGAACTCAAGTGGTCCAAGGTCAAAGTTCATACTTGTTTGTTTTGGGATCATACACAGCAGTGCTCAGAGACTACTCCCAGCTCTGTGTGCTTAGACTTGTTCCAGGCAGCGTTAGGGGACCGCATGATGCTGAGGCTCAAACCAACAGCTCCTACATACAAAGCCTGCAATCAGTCCATTGTATTCTCTAGTTCAAAGTTCATGCTTTTATTTTTGAGGGAGATTCAACACCCATGGTACTCAGAGCTTACTCATTGCTCTGCACTCAGGGATCACGCCTGGTGAGATTTAGGATTTGTCAAGGATCAATCGGTTGTGAGCAAGGCAAGCTCTCTACCTGGTGTTCTATCATTCCAGTTCCCCAAACTTCATGCACTAAAATATCCTACTTCTCACGCATAGATCTGCTTATACATATGACCATAGTTCAGTGGTTCTATGGGTCTCAGTGGGGACCTCAGCTGTGTCTCACCTGTGAGCTACACTGTCACCATTGCTTAGTGCTCTGTGGTGCAGAAGAAAATTGAGTCATATAGTTTTGGAGGATCTAGAGCTCAAGGAGGAGAGAAGCCAGATGTGCCAGATGTGAGGGTGCTGACAAGACATAGACAGGCTGGTATAGAACTGCTGGAAAGGAACTCAGGTCCTGGAGAAGGACATGCAGTTGATTGAGTGTTGACAGAAAATTGGCCCCACCCCCAGACTATCTTTTCTCCTTAACAACATGTTGAAACCTCAGCAGTTTCTGCCACTACATTACCTGCTTTTAAACCTATCCCCAAAAACACAAAATACATTCATTTGAAAGGATATATGAACACCTATGTTCATTGCAGCTCTTAGTATAATAGCCAAAAACTACAGAATGATGGATCATGAAGTTGTAGAATATATATACACAATGGAATACTATGCAGCTCTAAGAAAGAACAAAATCATGGAAGTTTTTGTGACATGAATGGAACTAGAGGATATCATGCTACATGAAATCAGAAGGACAAGGGATAAGAGCCAGAGATACAGATTAATAGGTAAGGTGCTTGCCTTAGAAAATAGAAATAGGGGGACTGGGAGTGATAGTACAATGGTTAAGGTGCTTGCTTTTCATGCAGCTCATCTGGGTTCGATCGCCAGCATCCCATATGGACCCCTGAACCTGGTAGAAGTCATCCCCTCAGAGACAGGAGTAAGCCTTAGCATTGCTAGATATGGCCCCCAAATAAAAAATTTAAATATTGCATAAGATTGAATTAGACTTATTCCAGGTATGTGAGAAGCTTGGGGAGGAATTAGTATTTAGTTATGTACCATACCAACAGCAAACGCCAATTCCTTTCCCACTGCTTTGATATAAACACCTGGTTTTTCTCCTTTGTTATACTAATATAATTTCCCAATTTGGTTTTATATTCAATCGTCTCATACCAGAAGGGTTCAAGCAGCATCACCTCCTCATGCCCATGAATTCCTGAAGATTGCCTGTGGGGCCTCTGGGATTCCTGAGCATCTTTTAGGAAGCAATTCCCCTGAAAAAACACCTTAGTCTTTTTAACCTGAGAAGAGGTCTACCTCTGGTATAGATGAGGAAACTGAGGCTTGGGATGAATTTTGACTGACTCGAGGACATAGAACAAGAAACAACTCAGGATTTATGAATTTTAGTTAAATGTTATTTTTGAAAAATTACTCAAAATTTCCCCCTCAAAGGGACTTGTCTCAAGATATTATAACATTCTACAAAGGCTTTATCTTTCTTTTTTTTAACCTCATTTATTTTTTTTTTTTTTTTTTTTTTTTTTGGTTTTTGGGCCACACCCGGTAACGCTCAGGGGTTACTCCTGGCTATGCGCTCAGAAGTCGCTCCTGGCTTGGGGGACCATATGGGACGCCGGGGGATCGAACCGCGGTCCGTCTCCTAGGCTAGCGCAGGTAAGGCAGGCACCTTACCTCCAGCGCCACCGCCCGGCCCCAACCTCATTTATTTTTTTATTGATTGATTTTTGGGCCACACCCAGAAGCACTCAGGGATTACTCCTGGCTTTACACTCAGAAATCGCTCCTGGCAGGCTTTGGGGGACCATATGAGATGCCGGGAATTGAATCAGGTCCCTCCCGGGTCAGTCACATGCAAGGCAAATGCCCTACTGTTGTGCTATATCTCTGGCCCCATGGCTTTATCTTTCAAAGGGTGAAACATAAAGGTGGTTTTGGCACATGAATAAACAGTAAAACAATGAAGAGAAAAAGATACAATTCTATATGAAAATCCAGCATACTATGAACATGGGACTAAAAGTGACTGATTGAGACTAATATAGACTCTATATGTTGTGGTATCAGAACGACTGACAAGCCATAAATGATGACATTTATGTATTGTTTATACCACGCATAGATATAATCTCCAGGTATAAAGAAGGGCCAGAGTGATAGAATAGCAAGGAGGGAACTTGGTTTGTAGGTGGCCAACCAACATTCAATCTCCAGTATCTCAGATGGTCCTCCCAAACCCTACCAGGAGTGAGTGCAAAGTCCTGAGTGCAGAGTCAGGAGTAGTATCCAAGCATCACCAGCTGTGTTCCCACCCAAATAAGAGTATATAAAGAATTCTGATGGCTCAATAATAAATAAAATAAAATAATTATAGAGTAAAATAATCTAACTTTTAATGCCAAAGATCTGAACACATATTTGCCTAATATATTAAAATTATCAACGAATACATGAAAATATTTTAAAAATAGATTTCAACTGAAAACCACAGTAAACTACCACTTCATACCACATATGATATAATTAAAGGGATACTGAGATAGTATTAGCAAAATTGTAACAAACTAAAACTCTCATATACTGTTGGTAGGAATATAATAATGATCAATAATAATGATAAATATAATAATGATAAAGTAAATGATAGATAAAGTTGCTCTCCATGCAACTTTGAAACAATCTGGGAGTTCTTCAACAAGATAAACAGGGGCCGGAGAGATAGCATGGAGGTAGTGTGTTTGCCTTGCATGCAGAAGGACGGTGGTTCAAATCCCGGCATCCCATATGGTCCCCTGAGCCTGCCAGCAGCGATTTCTGAGCATAGAGCCAGGAGTAACTCCTGAGCTCAGCCAGGTGTGACCCAAAAACCAAATAAATAAATAAATAAATAAACAGAATTACCAAGTTACTCAAAAATTCCACCCCAAGAAAATTGAAAACATACATCCACATAAAAAAAATACACAACTGTTCAAAGCAACATTAATCCAACTCAGCAAAAGGTGAAAACTACTCAAATATCAAATAAAAAATACTCAAAAAATCAAAAAATACTCAAATATCAAAAGGTGAAAAACTACTCAAATATCCATAAATAAAGGAAGCACAGTATATATGTATAATAAAATGTTTAGTAATAAAATGGAAGGACTTCTGTATATCTCAACATGCACAAACTTTTAAATCATTGTGCTAATAATAGCAGCCTGTCACAAAGGACCACATGTTGTTGGATTCTTTAGAGATAAAACATCCAGAATAGGTAAATAGAGACAAAGGGTACACTGAATGATGGTGGGGAGAAGGGGACAAGTTATGACTACTTAGAGGTACAGGTTCTTTGTGGGGGTGACTCCTGAGATAGTCAAGAGGTGGATTTGAGGTCACACATGCTTGGGTTCAGTGCACAACTTACTAGTTATGTGACTTCGGCAAGTTATATAGTCATCCAAGCCTTTCTCTTCCTTTTATAATGCGAGAAAAGGGTTCTTTTATTTATATATATATATTTTTTTTTATTTAAACACCTTGATTACATACATGATTGTGTTTGGGTTTCAGTCATGTAAAGAACACCACCCATCACCAGTGCAACATTCCCATCACCAATGTCCCAAATCTCCCTCCTCCCCACCCGACCCCCGCCTGTACTCTAGACAGGCTTTGGGAAAAGGGTTCTTAATGAGAGCACTCAATGCAATGGTGAAATAGGATTAAAATGTCTACAGAGTCTATTGCCTTTCTTATGGAAGAGTGGGGTCTAGGGCCCCTGGCCTTGGATCTGAGCCATCTTGGTAACTGGTCAACAAACAGCTTCCTTTTAGGTTGCTCCGAGTCAGGTCCTGGGGTCAAGTATTGAGGTGCCTTATTTCATTCAACACTTCCCACTCCTTAAGGGCTGTAAGTAGTGGCCCATTTTTCAGATGAAGAAGCAATGGCTCCAGCAGTTGCTGTGCCAATAGGTCACTGCTTGGCCATCATGACAGTAAACAGTGCAGAATTTGCTGGACACACCTGGGTACTGTTCTAACCTGAAGCAGGGTCCCCAACACTGTTTCCTGTGCTTGGAGAGGTTGACCCATTTCTCCCTCAAAATACTATAGAGTAAATTCCTTTGTTAAATGTCATGTGATAGAGGTGAAACACAAAACAGAGATAAGTACCTACCCAAGGTCCCATGGGCTCAGCTATATTGAACTCCAGAAGTTCTGGCACCAAACCTCTTTGACACCTCCAACCCACCCTAGCACTTTGGACACTGGTCCTTCTGCTGTCTCTGAAAGGGAGATGGTTCAAGGGTGCCCAAAAATGGCCATCACTATAAAACCCATCAAATGCCATGGTCCCAACATGGACAAGAAACTTATACTCCCCACCCACTCACCCACCTACCCACCCATAACCAACATCTCAGAAAGCCCTTCATCATGAACCTGACAGAAGTAACAGTCTGGTCTAGCTATTAATTTTATTTGTTGTTTTACTTATTTTTAGCTTGGATGCAACTTTCTCTCTACCATGTAGCCTACTTCTAGGTAGGCGCTCTCCATGTACTCTGATGGGGGGGGGGTGGAATGTGAATCCAATTAACTTCAAATTTAGCTCATAATGAACTTATCTCATTTTGCTACTGGCTCAGTTCTCATTGTGTGGCAGTAATTAACCACTGGGGGTTGTCAGTCCCAGACACATGACGTGGGGGTCCTCTCAGCCCCTCACTTCAAACCCTTGCAGAATTCATTACCCTGACAGTGTGAAAGCCCTTCACTTTGAATACCACAGGGCACCGACCATGCTCCCCCCTACCTGTGGGAGCGAGAGAAGGGAGACAGCCAGCTGGGAATTGGCATGAACAGCAAGGGGGTCCAGGGGGTATTATATCTGGTCACATTAGTGGGAGAGGGGCAGCCTGCCATGATAGCCCTTGTCAGCAGGACCACCTGGTGGAAGGAGTGCTCCATCCATAAGACCTGTAGCTTAAGTCAAAGTCCATTAGATCCCTGCAAGACACTAAATGTTGGAACTTACTGTGTGACTTTGGCTAAGTTTCCCCTCATCTCTGGGTCTGAGTTATTCCATCTGAACACTTGAGGCATGGGGACAAGCCAGTGGCTGCTGAGGGTTTTTTTTGTTTGTTTGTTTTATTTCCTGTTTGTGTCCTGTAAGTCATCTCGTCTGGAGGATACGGAGACTGTGACTGCTAGAGAGAGAGGTTACAGTGCCTGTTTACAGCATCAGATTTTTAATATAACTTTATGAAAGGAAGGCAATTGTCTGGATTCTCTCTAGGGAGATGATTATAGGACCCCATTGCTATTAATGTCCACATGTGGGAATCAGCAATTCCTAAAAAAAAGGCAGGATCTCTGGATTCACTTCATGGGGAGATCTCTGCATCTGTAAATGGCAGTGATTTGGGCCCTAAAGCCAATCTGGGGAGCAGAAGAAAAATGGTGGGGGCCCTATTTAGTCCTCACACTGCCTCGTGGTCTGCCTTTGCAAGCATGAAGTCCAGTCTGAACCACCCACTCCACCAGAATTGGAAATTATGTTATTTAAAATATATATATTGGGGAGGCTAGAGCAATAGCTACAGCAGGTAGGGCATTTGCCTTGCACATGGCCAACCTAATTTGATCCCTGGCATCCCATATGGCCCACCAAGCACCACCAGGGATAACCCCTGAATGCAGAGCCAGGAATAACCCCTATCACTTCTGGGTATGGTCCCAAAATAGAAAAATATATGTACATGTATATATGTGTATGTATACATGCATTTATATATACATATATTCTAACAATTTTATTCCAGTATAAAAATGGGGGCCATACCTAGCAGTGTTCTGGCTCTGTGCTTGGGGGTCACTCCATGGGGTACCCAAAAATCAAGCCCAGGTAGCCTGCATGCAATGCTTGTGCTCAAGTGTTTGAATCAGCTCCCAGCCCTTGTGCCAATTTTCTTCAATATTTTCCTGGTAGATGATCTAAGCCCCTGCTTCACAAATGCTCTTGGAACCACTTTAATCTTTTTATAGTTTCTCTTGTTCATTTATGAGTTGAATAAAAGCTTTACACATGTTCATTCCCTGTGTGTACATGAGTTATGGTCTTAACTTTTAAAAAATACTAGCTTGACACTTGTTAGATGAACAAGCCAAGCAGAAACCCCACCCCCACCCTGAAAGACCAGAGCTGCAGGTTTCAACAAATGCTAAAAGCAGATGACAATAAACAACTGTCACCTGTGGGGGTGGGACCCACGCTCAGACACCCAGGCAAAGGGAGGCACTGCATCTTGCCACCAAACCCTGAAAGTGTGGACATGGCCCACACAGCAGAGAGACCCCAGCTGGCACTTGAAATGTGTGACAGTTTGAACAGGGCTGTGCTTAAGTCTCCCTTTGTTCCAATCTGCCAGAGTGAAGGGGGTACTGAACGGGTGGCACCAAGGGGGCGGCTTTCACCTGAGGGAAAAGGCTGGTGCTGAAGCAACAGCTTACCCTACCCGAAGACAGTGGCGTGCTAATTGCAGATGTGCTTCTCCACTCATTAGGGTGGCAAGCAGGCCCCCATGACAGGTTTATTAGCCATTACTTTAGGTGCTGTTATTTACTCAGAAATAATAACCCTCCATTTCTTTCCCCCTCCCTGACTTACTTAATCTCCACCTTTCACTAATTCTGACTGTTCTCCCTCTAATTGCCCTGGCTAAAGAGCTTGTCTGGACTGGACAGTTCAAAAACAATTCAGAAGATCCCTTCATCAGTGTGCTGTTTACATCGCAGTCACCAATGCTCCCATTTCTTCATTTGAACTGGCCTCGTCTACCTCCTTGGAATCTTGGAAAGGGACCAGATCCAAACACTGTGCTTCAATTTCCAAAGAGCATTGAATCTGCCTGGCATTTGAAAGGCAGTGCCCAGACTCAATATCTTGATAACCCCATGCACATTTATGATGTGCTTGTCCCACAAGCAGTGACTGAAGCAGATGAAGCTGAGAATGGGATGAACCAGGTGTGGAGAAGCCCCACTATGCTCACAGGCCCTCAATTTCCCTGCCAGGACCTGCACTACCTCGAAGGAAAACAGTGTTCATAGAGGATGAAGTGAGGCAGCAATGAGCAAGCTCCTTTCTTCATTCCCTCATTCACTCACTCCCATATTCTTTCATGCCTGGTCTAAGTGCTGCATGCCTCGCAGTGATAATAATAGTACTAAAAACAAGAACCACCACAATAAAAACAATCATTTGTTCAGCTCTTACCATTTGTCAGGTATCATTCTAAAGGCATTTTTGGCTTATGATGCTTAGAATCAAACCCAGGCCCTCATTACTACTGGCCTACACATTACTACTGGCCTACACCCCCCAGCCACCATTCTAAGTGCTTTGCACATCTTATCTCTTTGCAGTATTGTAACCCTGGGTAGATCAAAGCCTGTGGAACCCCAATTTATAGATCAGATAGCCAACAAAGTAAAAGTGGAAAAAGTGTGCACTGTGCTCCTCAGATGCCCAAATCTATGCTTTCCTCCATCCTATATTAATGGATCATTCTACTTCCATTGGTTAACTGCAAAGTATAGACATGCCTCTCCTTCAACCTGAAATCCTCCTACTAGGATGCTGCCTATGGAAAAATAAAAGTACATACACTTGATGGGAAAGAGGGAGAAAGAGGAAGAAAGGGGGGAGATAATTCAAGTGTCCATCACAATGGCTAGGTTTGATAAATTATGATATTTCCCTTTGATGTCCTCTTATAGAGGTTCGACAAACTATAAAGATGGTTTGCATGTGTAGATAAAGGGAAGTGCTCTAAGATACATTACCTGGGAAAACAACCCATGAGCTAACAGCATTGTGTCAAGTGGGCTCGTAACAACAGATAAAACCCATTTGCTGCTAGCTGCATAAAAGCATTCCTGAACATGAACATAAGGGCCATTACTTTGGGCGAGGAACAATGGAAGGGGTATGGGAGCTTAGGAAAAGGGAAGATGATTAATTTTTAATTTTTATATTTTTCTGGAAGGCTTAAGGTTTTAACTATAGGTATGTGTTTCTTTTTCTTCAGAATTAACTTCTTGATTTAAAATGAACTTTTTGTTAATCAAGGCACTGCTCCCAGGGGCTCCCTCACTGCCTGGAAGGGGAGATAATGACCCCCAGCAGTGCTGAGTGCACACACTCTCTGGCCTCTGCTCTTGCCTCAGCAGCCCTCAGGTCAGAGCAGTCACAGTGGAAACCTCTTGTTGTCAGGGACAGCAGCACAATGCCAGAACTACCTTGGCAAGCCCAGACTTACCAGGTCTCCTACAAAGCAGCATCTTCCCTCAGGATAAGCAGAAACTCTGAGTCCCACTGACCTGAAATGCCTCATTGAGCCCTCTCAGCCCCAACAACCTGGCTTTCAGTAGCCAAAAAGTGGACACCAAACCTGTCCCTAGCATCCCTTTGAGCCCCAACACTGACCAACTCTATGCTCATGTACATAGTTCTGAAGAGCTTCATGGCTCCATTCCCCAGATGTGCAGATTGAAAACTGCAAGTTAAGTGGAAGAGAGACTTTAAAACTAGAGGGATGGTGACATAAAAATAGTATGATCAGACATAAATCTGGGGTCAAAAATTGCACAGTGGGTAGGATGCCTGCTTTGCATGTGACTGTGATGAACACAACCCAGTTTTAATTCCCAGAATTGCATGGTTCCCAATCCCTGCTAGGAGTGATACCTGAGCACAGAGCCAGGAGGAAACCCTAAGCAATGTTGGATTTGACCCCAAAATAGGATGTCAAAATCTGGGTCTGTCAGGGAGATGGATGGAGTGTAGGTTTTGCATTTGGGAGCTCCAGGTTCTATAGTTGACATAGCATGGGCTACTGAACACTGCAGAAAAATTAGCCCGGAGGACAAATGGATATGGCCCCCTCATCAAACAAGCAAAAATCCAAATCCAGGTAGTGTAAGGTGCTTGAAGAAAGAGGAGCCATCTTCACAAACCTCCAGAGTAGTCATTGTTGCATTTAGGAGCTAAGGATCAGCAACGCCATCCTCAGCAATGAACTAGGAGTGTTAGCATGAGAAGAGGGTGAACTTATACCCATCACTACAGACTGATACTCTGCTTCTTTTCTCAGAAGGGCTGAACATACAAACCAGGGTTTGAAAGTTATCTTGGGACTATGGGATCCTTAGCAGTGAATCCTAAGCAGAAAAGCCTAGCAGTCCACTCAGAGCAGGAGGGATCCCCAGAGAATCAGTGCATGGCCCCAGAAATGACCACCAGAAAAGAAGAAGCTGACTAGTCCAGTCTAGCCCACCACACCTCCACCACTGCTAAGGGCTGGCGCCACCCCAAATGAAGTGGAGAATGTGGAACTGTATCTTTGCCTCATGCTGGTTCAGGTCGTTGAGTCCTGGGAGGTATTTCAGTCACCCTCGATTAGGGCTGAGAAGATTCTCCTTGAATTTGCCCACATCCTAATTGTTGCTAAATGTTGAGCACAATTCCCAAGTCTCATGGTTGGAAAACTTTCCTTCTCCAGAGTTGGGCCCTATTGAACAGAGATAATGTTACACAGAAATGAACAAATGATCACGCATATAGTGCCCATTCTGGCTGTTTTGCATACAGCCAACCTGAATTTGACACCTGCATCCCATCTGGTCCCCTGAGCACTGGGGGTGGCTCCCTCAAAAGCAAAATAGAACAAACAAAGCAAGAAAGCATCACACACTCCTAAAGTGGTCTTCCAGTTTGGGAATATAAAATCTTTGCTCGGGGCCAGAGTTACATGCTGATTAATGACAAGGATCACAGGCCAGGGATCTCCACTCCTGACTTCACACTTGTGGACTGTGTGACCTTGAGCATGTTGATTAGTCTCTCTGCTCTCTAATCTTTCAATGACAATCAGCCAATCTGCCTGGCAGCACTTACATGAATAAGAAATATAGGCAGGGAAAGGCCCTTGCTGGCCCTAGAGCCCAGCTCGGGGCAATGTTCCACCACAAACAGTTACTGCTACAATAGTACAGCAGAGGAATTTCTGAAAGTGGGGCTCTGATAATGGCAAGTTGCCAGTAGCCACCTCCCCTCATTAACCCGAAGAGAACACAGCAAAGGCTATACCCTTTGATGACCACACTCTTTTAAGCAAAGCCAAATCTCAGCTGGGTATCTTCCCATTGTGACCTTGGGCAAGATCTCAGCCCCACTTTCCTCACAGGCTTTGAGGAGCAGGAGAAACTTTGAGAGGTGAAGCTTGATGGGTGACTGTAATGACTGAGGGGGAGTGAGTGAATCTGGCTGCCCATGGTTGCCACTTTCCTTTGTACCATTCCCTTGACATGGTCTAGATTCATATTGAACATTTGCTTTTTTTTTAGTTTGGGGGTCACACTCAATAGTGCTTTAAGGTCACTCCAGGAGGGATCTGGAGGATCATGTAAACCCAGGAATGCAACCCAGAGCTACTGCATGCAAAGCTTGCAGACCAGCCCTTTGAACGCCTTCCTGGACACCCCAGAACACATGGAGGTAGAAATCTGAAAGGTACATGGAGGAAGTAAGATTCAACATAGCAATGGAGCTTCAGCTCCACATACCCACTTGCACTGTAAATACACACACCATGGGGGAGTTATGCCACAAACTCCAGAAGCTGCATAGTGCTGGGGATTGAACCAGGGTGAAGCACATCACCCCTAACCCCTAACTATCTCCTGCTAACTAGAGTTAGCACCCTAACCCCTGAACTATCTCCTTGGCCCCAGGCTCCTGATCTCTTGACCTAAGACTGATACCTATTACAAACCCTAAAACAGTACCCGGGTCATTCTACTTCCACTCCAAAATGTCACAGAGGTACAAGCCAGCAGCAGACCCAAAACTAGGCCAGACCATTGTAATCGTGCGTGCAAAATAGGTGAACAGATGCAATGCTATGTGGGGGTACAAACCAAGGCCATCCACAGAGGCACTTCCCCAAGAATATGGCAATGAGTGAGCTGCAGAGAATAGGCATTAAATCACTGTCTGCCATGCCATAGGTTGCCAAATCTTCAGCCTCATCTCCCAGACCTTCATTCTTCCCTCCTCCCTCTCCAAGAGACTAGGGAAATGTCAGAACCTCTGAAAGCCACTGCTGGGTCTCAGATCATGCTTGTCCCTCAGGAGCCATCAAGAGGCCCTAGTGGGAGAACAGAAGTGAAAGTGGTACCTGTTCCACTTCGAGAGACCCACCTGAGTAAAGACACATGTGCGAGTTGGTCAGGCTGGGGTTCAGTTAATGATTCACCATATCTTTGTCCAGAGTTGAAGAAATTAAGGTTCGAGAAGGGGAAGCAAAGAGCTGACTTGAGATTCAAGTACAACAGTGGGACAGGAGGCTTCCTGAAGGAGATATCACTGGTGATCTGTGGGAGAACACCTCCTGAGGATGTGGGAACAGGCCTCTGGCACTGTGACAGGAGCCCACCAGAGGATGATCCCTGAAAGGCAGAGGTACTCGAGACTGGGTCTGAGCTTCCTCAGGGCAGCAGAGGCTGGGTGAGGTGGGGGATGGCTGGGCATCAGGTGAAGAAGCTGAGGACCAAGCTGTGACTCAGGCTGAGCAGCAGAGATGCATGTTATGAGACCAGCCCTTGCACTGGTTGGAATGGGGGAACCAAGTCCAGAAGGCAGTGAAGGCCAGTGGGCACAGGGATCCAGACCAGTTTCTGAGCCTCTGAAGGGCCTCAGGGATCCCTCCCTTAACTACAGAACTCTACTTACAGCTGGATTATATCAAAGTTTTATTGGAATAAAAGTCTTCTTCAGGGGCCGGAGAGATAGCATGGAGGTAAGGCGTTTGCCCTTCATGGAGGAGGTCATCGGTTCGAATCCCGGTGCCCCATACGGTCTCCCGTGCCTGCCAGGAGCAATTTCTGAGCCTGGAGCCAGGAATAACCCCTGAGCACTGCCGGGTGTGACCCAAAAACCACACACACACACAAAAAAAAAAAAAAAGTCTTCTTCAAAAAACTAAAAGTGAAGGGCTGGAGAGCACAGAGATAAGATGCTTGCTGTGCTTACGGTCAACCCTGTTTGATCCCCAGCACTGCATGTGTCCCTGCTTCCCTCTGAGCACTGTCAAGAGACCCCAAAGCATCACCAGGTGTGGCTCAAAACAACAACAAAAACATATAAAAAAATAAACCCCAAATGAGCTGTGAACGCCACTGGCTAAGAAATCTCTCCAAGGCCTCACCCCATTTCCTTACCTGCCTCTCCCCTCCCTCCTCACAGAAACCCTAAGGCTCCAAGCCCTGGAGCTCTCCCGTCTTTCTCCCAGCAGTTCTATCCCAGGGAAGAGAGCAGAGAGTCTCCAGGAGCCAAGAACCACAAGTGTGTCTGTCCTGGGCTCTGCTGGTGGGGCTGTGGGAGCTGAGGACAGAGACTCCCCTGGGGTCTCAAGGGGCGGCACCAAGGACCCCGTCAGTGCCTGTTCACAGAACACAACTGGGAATCAGACATCACAGAATCTACTTGTGGCTTCAGCCTCACAACATGGACAGCATCTTCTTGAGCCTCAATTTCCATACTGGCAAAATGGGAACAGAGCCCCTGCCCTTCCTCCCAGCGTTCCTAGGTTCTGGGAACAGAGGAAGGAGACAGAAGCCTAGGAAGAGGAAGAAAATGGCAGAGACATCTGCTCAAGCTCCAGAAACTCAGCAGGGCAACCCCAGTGGCATCTTCTGGATTCTAAGTCCAGATGGATCAAGCACTTGCTGCCTAGCCCACTGCCCGACTTCTACAATCATGGCAGTTTATCCCTCACTCTCCTTGTGTATGAAGTGGGTGTATGAAGATACATTCTTCACCAGTTTTTTTACAGCTCATTGGGAGCAGAGATTGCATGGAATCAAGACTTGGGGTAGGAAGCTTGCCACAAGAGCCAGGGAGCAGTTAGGGCAGAGAAAGGAGCATTATGACAATAGTAGTTGGAAATAATCACTCTGAACAAGAACTGGAGACTGAAAGGAGATAAAGTGATGTGTGTGATATTCATCATGAGAGAGAGAGAATGTTTGTCAAATAGCCAGGCTGGGGTAGGGGATGAGAGGGAAATTGAAGATATTGGTGGTGGTAAATGTAAACTGGTGAAGGAATGGGTGTTGAACATTGTATGACTGAAACTCAAAATCATAAACTACTTTGTAACTGTATCTTATGGTGATTCAATTAAAATTATTAATTAAAATGTTGTATGAAAATTGGTAAAAATAAATAAATAAATAAAATAAATTTTAAAAGACTCAGGGCTTCTCCCCTCCCCTAATTCCTCCTGCCCGAGGCCCACATCCCTAGGGCCCCCTCCTATCACCAACCTCTTCTGCTCCAGACAACCCCACCAAAATGAACCTCGCCAGGCAGGAGGATGTGAAGAATTAAAACACGCAATCCAACAGCTTCTTGACGGGAAATGCTTTGGAAATTTTCGGCTCCATTTACTTCTCAATCTAATTTTGTCCTCGGATGCACATTATGCGCGAGATGGGATCTCATGTGGTTTGTCCAGCGATCCACACACCAGCAGGAGGCAGCCAGCACTGCTGCCTTTCTCTCTTGCCCCAGAGCAGCAATGAGAGAACCCCCACCCTGTTGTAGGGTGCTCTGGGAACCCACAGGTCCAGCCTCCTCCATCCTTGCCCCTGGTCTGGGGTTAGAAAGTGAGGGCAGCATGGGCTCCCAGTCTCTCTACACCCACAGATGAGTATAGGCACACACACACACACACACACACACACACACACACACACACACACACACACGCCAGTTTCCTGGCCTGGCTTAGAGGGGAGCCTAAGGACATGACTTCATGACTTCCCCCAAATTCTTTCTGAGCAAATGCTGCCATGTCCTGGCATCACTCAGCACACTGCCGATGTCACCTCCTAAGGAATGTCTTTCTAAGTCCCCTACTGGCTCTATGCACCCATAGACCTCCATTCCCTCTGTAGTCCTCTCAGAGTCCTGTGGCTGGATCCCTGACACAGCTCATGTCACCCTGACTGGGACAGCTATCTGGAACACCTTCCCAGGACAGGCCCCCCCCCCTTCCTACCCAGATGCTGCTACCATGCTTGTCCTGGAGTTAAAGCCAAATCAATGCCTGCTGGTTCATCATTCAGAAATCTTTTTTAAATCACTCTTGGGGGGGGGGCAGAGCTAAGCCAGGCACTTGGAGTGTGTGCTCTTAAAAAACAACAACAACAACAGACTCTGTGGTGAATAGATAGTCCAGGAGGTAAGATACGGCACTTGGCTCACATGTGCCTGGTTCAATCCTCAGCACAGCTTATGGCCCCCCCAACCATCTTCAGGGGTCACTCCTGAGCACCATAGGGTGTGGTTCAGAAACAAACAAAACAAAGCACTACATCAGATTTTTCCTGTGAATCTGAGAGCTTATCTATTTCATTTTTCTTGCTGGAAAAAAAGCTACTAGTCCAAGCTCAGAAACTACCCCAGATCTCTCAGCCTAGGACCCCAAAGTGCCCATTCTTCTTCCTTTCTCTCAAGCTCTCCCCAAGCTAATCATGAAATCACAGCCCATACCACAGCTTTGGGTCTGACCACACCTCTCACAGCCATTCCTAGAATCCCAGAAATCAGCTCCCTCTTCTTTGTCTGGCTTCTGGCTTTGGTGCAGGTGACTTCAGGGTTTAACTGAATAATTGGAAGGAGTTCATGACACTCAACAAAAAACTCTAAGACTAAGCTTCTCATAATGGCCAAAACTATCCAAAGCCGATAAAAGTTTATAGCCCTTATTATAGTGGATCTCTTTGCTCCTTCCTTCAAATGTTTTTTGGCCACCTGACACTATATAATACCATTCTTTCTTTGAAAAATCTGCTTTAAGAATTTAGACTCCTGGACAAGAGAGAATTCAACAGATTGAGTTGAGATTTGCATGTTGGAGGATTGGGTTTAATCTCCAGTATCACATGGTACCCTGAGCATGACAAGAAGTCATGCCCAAGCACAGAGCTAAGGGTAACCCCTGAATACTAGCCCCTGAACACTGATGGAGAAGCATGGCATAACCACCTCCACCCAAAAATCATGAGCCTTCAAGGCCAGAAATAGAAGCTGACTCTCCCAGCCTCTCTTGCAGCTAAGGAGCTACCCCACACAAATTATGCAGGTGAATTACTAATTCAGAAACTAGAGACATAAAAGAGCAGATGGCCAACAAGCCTATCAGGTGAGGCAGAGACAGTAGAAACATCTGCAGAAATAGTTGAGCCCTCTGTACCACAGCCAAAGTAGTGCAGTGTAGTGCAGGCAAGTTCAGGTGTGGTTCAGTTGTTTTGCAGGCAGAATACAGGTGTGGTGCAGATGTGGTGGAGGTATGGTGGAGGCAGGGTACATATATGGTTTCTGTCTGCGAGGCTGCCAAATCTGGTTCTATGGCCCTTTTAAGTGTCTTCATAGCCCTTAGAAAATCACACATACAATATAATGCACTGCAATGTCAATGGAACTGGAGGGTGTCTTGTTAAACAAAATAAGCCAGAGTGAAAAGGACAAATACTGAATGATCTCACTCGTCTGTGGTAGTTAGAGACAATACACGGAAATGGTATCAAATGATGAAAAGTCCTTGGTCTTAGCTTATATAAAACTGAAACTATAGAAAGTAGTGAAAGGAAAGCTTGGAGGGAGTAAAGAAGATTCAGGTTCAGGTTAACGAGGGGCAGTGTGAAGGTGCATCAGTTTGTACAGAAAAAAAAAAGTTCCTTTGAACATTATTGTAACCATATTACTTAAACTACCAAAAAAAAAAAGATTAATAAAATAGGGCCAGAGAAAGAGAAATAGTACTGTGAGAATGGTGCTTGCTTTGCATTCAATATGCCCTAGTTCAATTCCCAGCATCACATATTTCATCCTTAGGAGAGACCCCTGATTACAGTTGGGAGTAAGCCATGAAAACCATTGGGTATGGCCTCAAAATAAAAATAAATAAATACAAATTTTAAAATAAAATGAACCAGTAAATAAAATGACAGTACAGTGGGTAAGGCACTTGCCTTACATGTGACTAAACGGAGTTTGATTCATGGCAGTCCATATATGGGTCCCCAAGCACCACAAGTTCTGAATGTGAGCCAGAAGTCCTGAACATTGCTGAGTATAGCCCAAAAAAACAAAAAATATTTTTAAATAAACTAAAAAGAGAACATCCCTTTCATGCATGAATATCCTGACAGAATCCTGGCAACTTCTCTGAGCTTTCTGTGGTCCCTTCTAATCCAGGGACCCTTGCTGACTATTGCTCCTCTCACCCCTCTTCCTCCTCCCTGGCTGACCCTCCCATGCTGGAGTTGAGTCTGAAGTCTGGCCCCAACACCACTACTCTCAGATGTCCCACACAAGCACCTCTGGGAGCCACAAAGTCTGAGTACTCACACATGATCCTCCTCCTGTAGTCTCATCTTAGGTGGGGGCCCTGTCTCCACAGCTACCCCTTGACTTTTGCTTCTCCCCAATACCTGACATTCAACTACAGCCCATTGTTGCTGCCCAGCTTTTCTTTCCATTCCCTGAAGCCAGTTAGTTCCTGGTCCCGATTCTTTCTTTTCTAGACTCTAATAACTATCTTCAAAAAGTCGTCTTGAAGAACCTTTTTAGACTTTTGGAAAAGACGCCAGAGATTTTCTTGCAAATTTTAGAAAATTCCAACCTCATAAGAATCCTCCAGCACCAGGGCTGGAGCTAAAGGATAGCTCATAAGGAGTTTATCTTACACGAAGCTGAGCCAGTTTTGGACACTGACATTCCATATGGTTCCTAAGCACCACCAGGAGTCCTGTATGCAGAGCCAGGAGTCAGCCCTAAGCACTGACAGGTATGGCACAAAAAAAGCAAACAAAGACTCCCCAGCACCAGGAGGCCATAACTCCAGGTCCTTGATAACCACAATGTGACCCAATCTTCTCCTTCAACTGCTGTTCTGCCACTGTCAGTTTTTTTTACCCTGTACACACACACACACACACACACACACACACACACACACACACACACACACACATCACGCATTAGCACATACTCTCTTCACTTTTTCATAAGATTCCATTTGCCTGAATGCCCTTCCTCCATTGCCCTCTCAGCCTAGCTAATACCTTTTCATTCTAATAAGCTTAAGTGCCACCTCCTACAGGAAGCCTTTCTTATGTACTTGTGAGACATTTGATGGAACAGGCAAACCTCAAACTTATCAAACCCTTCTCAAAATGTAATATTAACTTCGTGATTCTCATTGTAGCCCCACCTTTTGAAAGCATTAACTGAAAACTTTCTATAGGGCAGGAACCTTGCTGAGAATCTTATATGCACTACCTCAATTTAAAAATTTTGGTGGGAAAATACAGGGAAGGGTTGGGAAGGAGTAAGGAAGGGGCACTGGTAGTGGGAATGTTGCACTGGTGAAGGGGGGTGCTCTGTTTATGGCTGAAACCCAACTACAAACATGCTTGTAATCATGGTGCTTAAATAGTTTATATAAAAATAAAATCAAATAAAAATTTTGGTGGGGAAGGGTCAAATATCTGGCAGTGCTCAGGGCTTACTCCTGACTCTGCACTCAGGAATTACTTCTGGTGGTGCTTAGGGGACCATGTGAGATGCTGTGGATTGAACCAAATCAGCCACATGCAAAGCAAATGCCCTACTTGCTATGCTATCGCTCCGTCCCAACACTATCTCAATTTGACCACCAACACCAATCTGAAAAGAGAAGAAGGGCTGTGTTCAGCAGAGGAAATAGGGAAAAATGATGCAGGACTTTCTCAAAAGCAGGAATTGAAGGAAGGGTGGTCGGTTTAGAATCGGAATCTAGGACTGTCTGATTCTAAGCTCTAAATTCCTAACAGGGCTGCTCTGTAAATTCACTCACTAGAGTTACCCACCCCCCTTGTTGGTCTCTAAAGGGATACAAACCTTGACAAAGTTCTTTCACCTTGCTGGAATCCATTTCCTCTTCTCCCTGCTATCTCCCATCCCAAGGGTGAAAGGAAAATCTGAGAAATAATGTGCAAAACTTCCTGGCAAACCACAAAGTGACAGGTGTGCTAAAAAGTCATCGCAAGATTTTTTACAACACTGTTGACTATATAATTTCCTCACTTGGAATAAAAGGCCTACCAAATGCTCATTCCTCCTAGAGTGGAAGGATCCCTCCAATTTCCTCTCTAGTCCAACTTGGCCCTGATTTTTAAAGACATCCATCCAGCTGTTCCCATCCTTCCCCGACCCCTAAACACAATCATGACAGCCAAGCTCAGAAAGGGCCAGAGGGAAAAAAATCCATAAAGGCCAGGTGGAAGCGTTGGCCAGCGGAACCCTCCAGCTCCTGACCACCAGTTAGTGGACGTCAGGATTTATAACTGTATTAAATGGTGTGACAGGCAGCCTTGATATATCAGTTCCCCTTCTTTCCCAAATCACCAGACAATAAAAGCTTTGGCAAGTGAAAGTCATTCATCATCATAAAGACCCAAGACATCCCAGTCATCAATTTCACTCACGTCCCTAATACACTGGAGAGAGCGCCAGAGTCGAAGCACCTCGTCAGGGTGGGGAGGGAAAGGCCTCAAAGGAAGATTGAACAGGAATAATTACAAAGGTCAAAGAAGGAATTCCTAGATGGGGTGGGGGGCATGGGCAGAGGCCAGTCCCTGGTCCTCATAGAGAAGAGTGTTTTGTCTGTGAGTCTCACAGTTTCTGTGCTGTTTCAAGACTCAGCCCTAGGACCATTCCAGGGAGCATAATGCAGAAAGGGAGCTCCAGGGCCTGAGGAAAGCCAGGGAGCTCAAAGTTGGGTCCCTGGGTGCAACCCTTCCCTCAATTTCCTGTTTCCCTAACCTCTTCTTTTGGTATGTAAAAGCCCCACCTGGATTATAGGCCTTCCCTCACACTGGTGGGGTGGGATTCTGGATAATAAAGAAAAAGTGTTGGCTTTGAGTGAGTGAGAGAGAAAGCACATGGAATAGGCAGAAAAGGGCAGTGAGATCACATGGTAAATGGAAAAAGCACATGGCAGAAAAAGGCCATGAGGAATAAAGTGAACTGACTCCAATATCTTTTCTGACTGTTGTCTATTATTTCTCCGCCATTACCCTGCTTCATCAGACCCATTGGCCCTTTAAGGGTTAGAAACATGGTTAGAAACATGGGCAGTCTCACCCAACTCATAAACTTTTTTTTTCATAACTGGTGCCTGGACAATGTGACACAGGACCCAGAGATCCGAGAAGATCACAACAATGGTGAGTGACTTGACCCTCTGGTGGATTATCAACATGACAACCCCCTTGAGCTGGACTGAATGTGCTGTGCCTTTCACTGGAACATCAGTCCACATGGCTCCTGTTGTCAATGGCTTGATGTTGCTCTGGTCCATCTATCTGCATTTTCACTCTGGACTTTATGTGCCAGACTCCCTAGAAATTTTCCTGCATACATGTCCCATGAGGGGAAGGGTGCCTTCTCAGTGGTGATGAGTTCTCAATCTAACAGCCTTCCTAGGGCTGATAATTTATCGTTTACTACTGGCACTAAACCAGAGAGACCCCCATCTCCCAAGGATGATGAGCCAGCTACCATCTCTGCTAACTCAGAGTCTCTGAAAATGGCTCAACCAGAGATACCCCTGGGATCAAAACTCTGAGTCAGGTGGACAAACTGATGCTGGCAACTGGTCCTGGACATTGCAAATGGTTCAGTGTATGGAATGGTTATGAATTTATCAACAGAAATGACACCAAAGAAGATGTCTTTTGTTCACAGGGACCAGCTATTAAGAGTAATAATCTCTGTTGGGCTTGTTACCTCTGTCCTGATATACCTTGTGGCATTGTTCCTTTATTTATAAAATGGAGAAATCTTACATGTGCAAACAAGTTCTTATCTAGTAAAGATAGGAATACATAAATTTTATTCTTCAGTGGGGCCTTACACCCTGAACATTTGTCATAGTGACATGGCTTAGGCTTCACAAGATCGGACAATGACCATTTCACACCCTGAACCTTGGATACCATCTATGGAAACAACCAAAATTTTCTACACCATCACCAGGAATTGAACTTCTACCAGGTAAGGCCCTACTGCTGCCCTGGCATAGACTTACTCCAAAGAGGGTTCTTATGACTCCTGATGACTTGGTGGCAGCAGTAACCTGCTTTCAGGGCAGGGTTCTCTGTATTGCCACCTAATGCTGATATGAAACCAGAGGACACTCCATGTCACCCTGACTTTAACATAGGATCTGTACAGAAGCCAGGATCTTTAACTACAGAAACCTGACAGCAACAACTGTGATTGTAAAGAGCTTTTACTAGGACCACAGAGAAAGACTTTGGGGTTGGACAACCTAGTATGCCTGGAGCCTCAAGTTGGTCTTATGCCATAATACTTCATAGGTAAGGTCTCCCTGTTTTTAGGTCAAAGGTTTTTTTCCTATTTCTCCCATATTTTGCGGTGCCTATGAAAACAACAACTGACACACAAACACACACACACACCCCTTTTTATTGTATTTTATCTCTTATCTTTAAAAAAGTAAAGCTTACTAAACTTTCTGCTATTGTATTAATGACTTTATTGGAGATACAATAATTTTCACAAATATACTTGCTACTGAACTTTTTCTTCTTTCTTTTTTCTTCTCTTCCATTTTATTTTTTGTTTTTCTTTCTATTTTCCTTCTATTTTATAATAACTTTGTTTTCCTTCATCTTGAAACAAATGTATTATGATTAGTTTTGTCAACTATGTGATACATTTTTCTTAAATAAAAATTTTTTTAAAAGGGTAACAATCCCAGGAAGTTTTGTGTAGCATTGGAGATAGAGAAACATTGGAGTTTGATGTTGTGAAAGGAGAGAGGGGGTCCAAAAGCTGCAAGTGGGGGCCAGAGAGATAGCACAGCAATAGGGTGTTTGCCTTGCATGTGGCCTAACCGGGAGGGACCTGGTTCAATTCCCAGTATTCCATATGGTCCGCCAGCCTGCCAGGGCAATTTCTGAGTCCAGAGCCAGGAGTAACCCCTGAGAGCCACCGGATGTGGCCCAAAAACCAATCAATAAATAAAGTTTTAAAAAAATAAAACAAAAACTGCAAATGTATCTGGACCTGCCAGAAAACCAGTAAAAGGTAGCAGATATGCCCTCAATTGATGCAGGTTCTGCCAATGTACCCATTGGCCTCAATCAGCTACCCCACCACCTATGTTGGCAGAGGCCCCACAGGTGGTTCAGAAGCAGGTTGTGAATGGGAAAGAGAAGACTTTGGGCAGTATCCCAGATATCAATGTCTACCATCTTTCCTCCATCAGAGGCACTTTTTGCCAGGACCATGGACGGCCCCCTGACCTGAGCAGCTTATTGACCCTAGCAGACACCAACGATGGCGGATCCAATCCCAGATCCGAGTTCAGTCAAAGAAACACAACTAAGGAGAAACTTCTTTCAGAACCTCCTGCACCTGGGTTACCTCCAAAAAATTAACTTTCTTCTAGTCCAATCTCTTTCCCTATTTGATTGGTCACTATATTGCTAGTTAAATGTGTGCTCTACCTGCATTAGGTTTTATAGCTACTGTTTTGTCTATGTCCCACTGCAAACAGAAAATTTTATATCTAACTTGAGTGGTTTAATATTAGTTTGCACAATTCTGGAGAAATGCATAATGTTGTTAGAGTTTTAAAATTTCTCAGCTATCCTAGTGAATGTTTTCCAATTGCTAGGATGTTTTAATGTGTATTATTATGTAGCAACTTATTCTCAAATTATGTCTGCAAAAATGTTTTAATGAGTTTGTCCACAGACATAGATGGAAAAGGAACTTGGATACTATAGACTCTTATTAACAATGCTCATTATAAGAATATTTAGCAATAAATTTTCAAACTATATATATATATATATATGTATATATATATGTAGAAAGGTTCTAATGTTTATGTTCGGAGAAGTCTAGGAAAAAAAACTGTGAGATATATAAGATATGTAAAAGGCTAATTATTTTAAGAATAATATATAGAATTTAAACTTTGATGCTTTGAGTTCTGATCTGAGGTTCCAGCCTGAGGTTTCCAGTGGAGAAAAGTAGAACAAAAGTTTTGTAACTTTTCTCATTTTTTTGTTTTGTTTAAAACAGAAAAGGTGGAAATGTAATTCTTCCCCCAACTTCCTGTTTCCTCAACCTCTTATTTTGGTATGTAAAAGCCCACCTGGATTACAGGGGCTTCCCCCTCTGATGGGTGGGGTTCTGTATAATTAAGAAAAAGTGCTGGCTTTGGATGAGAGAGAGAAAAGATAAGGGATAGGCAGAAAATGGCAGTGATCACAGGGTAGATGGAAGAAAGCACATGGCAGAGAAAGGCCATGAGGAATAAAATGAGCTGACTTCAGTGAATATATTTTCTGACCACTTGGTGTATTATATCTTTGCCACTACCCTGCGAAGTTAGAAACACAGTGCCTGGGGTGACCTCGCCCAACTCATGGACTTTATTTTTTTATTTTTAATCTATACTTGAGGGGCTACATTTGCTCTGGAAATCTTTTTCTCTATCAGCCTCATTAGTAGTACAAGAGACATTTTAAGACAGAAGCCACAGTTCTCCTCAGACTATCAGCCCCAAAAGGCACAGAGCACTGCTTGTACCAGCTAAAGGTCACCCTACAATGCTAACAATACCAGGGCAGCTGAACTCACACCTCCCGCAAGTCCAGCTATCTGGCCAAATGGAAGGCAGTGCCAGGAGAGAAGGCCCTCTCCTGGAGGAGTCAGAGTGTCCCCAGCCTGCACTCAGAGTTAAGGGCAGAACTGAATTCTGGCAGAGTTGAACCCTCACCCACTCCAGAGTACTCCCACCACCCTGGCAAGGGATACCTGCCCCTGCTGCCTGCCCAGGTCCCGGATTGGGCTCACCACTGGGTCAGTGCTTGGCCACTTTCTTCCTCTAGGGCCACAGGGCAATGGAGAAGGAAGGAAGGGGAAGCTTGGTTTTTATGGGGGGACTATTTGTTTGAGTGCTACATCTGTCAGTGCTCAGGGATCACTCCAAGCTCTGTGCTCAGGGATCATTCCTAAGTGGCTTGGAAATCATATGTGGCGCCAGGGTTTATAACTAAGGCTGGGAGCATGCAAGGTTAAGGCAAGTACCTTAACCCCTGAGCTCTCTGTGGCCCCAGGGCTAAAGCACATTGAAGAGTTGTGAACTTTAACAGGCTAATTGCTGAAGTAAACAAGTTACTTATGTGCTTGATCCTTGACTGGATTCTTTGCCAGAGAAAGGGAGAGAAATTCTATTTGTTATAAGCAAGGTCATCTGGGAGAATACTCCAAGGGCTAGGTCACATATATTGCATATGAAATCGCAGGCTCAATCCCTGACACTGCATAATCCCTGAGTACTGCAGAGTGATTGACTCCTGAGTACAGAGACAATACTTGACCCTGAGCACCTCTGAGTGTGGCCCCAAAACCCAAAAATAAAAGCCAGGGACCTAGCTCCACAATATGGCATTAACCTTACATGTGTAAGACCCTGGGCTTGATCCCTGACATCATAACTAGTAGTAATAGTAATTATTATTAGTATTAATAGTTAATTAATATTAAATCTTAATTAAATATTTAATAAATAAATTAAAAATACTAAAATTAATGTTAAATGTTCATGACTTGTTAATAATATTATAGTGTATTATTATTATTATTATTTTCCTTTGGCTATCTTTCCTAAAGAAGAAACAATAAAGAGAATTCAAGTCTCGGGAGCAGTTATTGGAAGTGCCACGTACAGTAAGCAACTAGCTCAGGTACTCTGTAAGGACTTAGAGGTCTGAAGTGTTCAGGCCAGCTCCAGGTAGCCTAGCTGAGTCAAGAAGATATATAGTTTCGATGTCGAAGGAAAAAGACTTGTATGTCCCTTTTGTTGTTGTTGTTGTTGTTGTTGCTGTTTTTAAGTCACACTCAGCAGTGCTCCGGGGTTACTGTTGGCTCTGCACTCAGATCACTCCTAATGGGGCTCGGGAATCATGGAATGTCGGCAATCAAACTTGAGGCAGCTGCATACAAGACAAACACCTTACCTGCTGTATTCTCTTTGGCCCCAAATATCCTTTCTTTAGAGACTTAATTGCTGTGTCTGAAGGCCCAATTGATCTACTGGTGTGTCTGGGTGGTGGCTGGGGTGCAGAACACCCACTGTGGGGTTAAATTAGCCCCATAGCTATCAACTATTCCCCCCCTAGAAAGCCAGAATATGTCCCATGCAACACCTATGGTCTATTCTTCCACAACTCAGGCTCTGGCCAGCTCAGTCCTCCTCACCACCACCTGTGACACCCCAGGCTGGAGAACAGCAGTGTGGCCTGGGACCCTCGTTGTGGCCTCTGACATCTGACCACACTGTCAATTCTGACTCTGCCTCTTGACAACCGTGGGGTCCTAAATCTGAGCACCTCTGTGCTTCAGTAATTGTACAATGGGGGAAATGGGACTCCTTTCTCCTAGGAAATAGGACAGATATGAGGGCCACATGAGGTACTCGGTGAATGGAACATGAGTCCTGCTTATCACTCCTGCTTGACAGGCTCCAGCTGAGTATCATCAGGGGCATCAATCAGTGGAGAGCTGCAACCCTAGCCCCACCCCAGGTGTCAAACTTGCCCCCACCCAAACAGGCTATTCAGTCACCCTGACCAGCTTTACCAAACAGATACAGAGATTCTAGGGGAGGAAGCAGACATCCTACAGCAGGGGTCTCAAACTCAGTTTACATGTGGGTGCAGGAGGCAAAGTCAGGGTGAGGCAGGGCCACATAAGGGATTTCACAAAAAAAAAAAAAAGTCCTCAAACGTCCTTATTAACAGTTTTAATTATTTCTTCTGAACATGAATAGAACATTGAGTGAAGATCATGAACAGTTCTTCTGAACATGGCAACTTTTGCCTATTCCTTGCTGCCAGAGACTTGACAGCGCTTCTTCTCACAAATCTGAACCACATTTGGCTTTAGAGAGGAAGCAGTTGAGACCCTCAGTATGGCTTGAAGATGATCATCATTAAGTCTAGACCTGTACTTTGACTTATTGAAGTTCAATGTGGAGAATAATTTCACACAAATATGTGCTCCCAAAAAGGCACATGGTGCGCTTGAACTATCAGAAAAGCTCAGGAAAGCTGGGGGGCAATTCTCTCAAAAATTGTCTCTCAAAAATGTCTGCTTTTCCACTAATCTCCCTGAACTTGGCTTTGAGATCAGAGTTGCATTGAAGGTCAATGAGCTCCATTTGAAGCACAGGAGGGGCATCTTGCACATCAAAGGAAAAGGGGTCCACAAAATTTGGAAAGTGGCTCTGTGCTTTTTGAAGTCTGCAAATCTGTGATCAAATTCCTTCTCTAGCTTAAAAATAGCATCAACATATTTCTCACCACTGAATGGTATGCCTGCACCCACAAGTTCCTTGCATACTGGGAAATGGCAAAGGTTTGTCTGAGAGAGCTGGGATTTCCATAACACAAGTTTTGTGGAGAATGCTCTCACGTTGTCATAGGCAGCACTGATAAGCTGCCCCAGGCCTTGTAACATCTTGTTTAGTACATTCAGCTTATGTGTGATGTCAACAAGAAAAGCTAAGTCCATGAGTTATTTGTGATCACTCAACTCAGAAACAGCAATCCCATCCTTCTTCATGAAGGCTTTCACTTCTTCTCTCAACTCAAAAAATCTTTTCAGGACATTTCCCCTGCTGAGCCAACATACCTCAGTGAAATAGAGCACATCTCCATATTCTGACTCCATTTCCTCTAAAAAAAAGCACAGAACCTCCTGTGCTTGAAGCCCCTGGATCTGATTTGGTTGATGCATTTCACAACAACAGACATCACATTGTCACACGGCAGGCATTTACTGCAAAGGGCCTGCTGATGAATAATGCTGTGAAGAGCAATGGCCTTCTCTACACCCTCCTCTTCAAGTTTTTTTGAACAAGTGCCACCAGTCCATTTTTCCTCCCTGTCATCGATGGTGCTCCATTGGTTATTATTCCACAAACCTCTTCCATGGCAAACCTGCATTCTCAATGGCATCACACAGATGCCAAAATAGCTCATTAGCGGTGGTCTGGCCATGCAGAGGAATTATTGTGAGCAGCTCCTCTGTCAATTCAAAATTGGAATCAACACCACAGACATAAATTGTGAGCTGCACAGTGTCTGTTATATCTGTGCCCTCATCAAGAGCAACTGAGTATGCATCAAAACATTTGGCTTTCTCACACAGTTGATGATAAATGTCACTTGACATGTCAGAAATGCACTCTGCCACAGTGTTGGCAGAAAGGCTGATTTTGCTAAACTGACCTTTCTTTTCTGGACAGATAATACTTGCAGCCTGTAACATGCATTTTTTAACAAACTCTCCTTCTGTGAATGGTTTCCCTGCCTTAGCAATCATCTCATTAACCATGTAACTAGCTTCAACTGATGCAACATTCTCTTTGGTTGCTTTCTTGAAGAAATCTTGTTGCCTCATTAGACATGCATTAAGACTGGCAACCCGCTTGGCTCTCTCATTTCCTTGATATTTTGCACATTCCTCAGCATGTTTAATTGAATAATGGCGTTTCAAGTTGTATTCCTTGTGCACTGCAACTTTCTCTGGTGCCCCTGTGCTCAACAAAGAAATACTGCATCTTCCACTTTTCCTGAAATTGTCTGTGCTCGTCATCAATCTTTCTCTTCACTGCAGGCTTTGATGAAGTCATGATGAAGGTATGACAAAATCTAATTCTGTAATAAACTTCTCTTCCTTCTCTCCTTTAGGCCTCCGATAATGCAAGGGACAGCGGGCAGGAGCAGCGGAAATGACATCTGCGCTAGGCGCAAAGTATTCATGATTATTTGCTTACCAAATATTCACAATAAAAAATTGCATTAGTAAGAAAAAATGGCAAAAAATTGCATTAAACATTTGCATACCTTGAACAGAACTGCTCGGGATATGTGAATGTTTAATGCAATTTTTTTTCTTACTAATGCAATTTTTATTGTGATTATTTGGTAAGCGAATAATCACAAATACTGCGATATTTGAAGGCCAGCTGTGGGCCACAAAATGTTGTACGGAGGGCCGCAAACGGCCCTCAGACTGCGAGTTTGAGACCCCTGTCCTACAGCCTATCAGTAGTGAAAATAAAAATTAATAGAGATAAGTGGGGAGAGGTTTCTTACCCTGGGGCTGAGAAATTTGGAGAAAATGGCAGCAAACCTATAGAAGCCTTTGGGCAGAAATGGTAATTGTGATAACATCCTGTCTTCAAATATCCCTTCTTTTGTTTGCTTTTGAGCCACAAGCTGCTGTAGTGGTGCTCAGGATGGCAGTGAACAGGTTTTACTCCTGGTTCTACACCCAGGGATCTTTCCTGATGGGGTTTGGGGAACTATATGGGGCATCAGAGATCAAACCTGGGTCAGATGCATGCAAGACAAGAGTCCTATACATTGTACTGTATGCTCCAGCTCCAAATGTCCCTTCTGCTCCTTCAAGACGCGTGTGAGGCAGTGTGTACCATGTTTGTCACCTCGATCACCATCCCAAATAATGCTAGGGATGGGGATTAGTAACTACCTAGTAGTTAGCTCACCCCTGAGCTCCAAGGGTGTAGACCTGACCAACCTTACTGCTCATTAAAAGCTCATGGTTGCTCAATTATGTTAGGTAAGATGGAAGTCCAGTAAGCCCTGGCATACTGGGTGTTCATAAAGGGCTGAGCAACATTTCCCATTGAATCAAAACATTGAAAAACTAAAGAGGAGAAATCCATTTGAAAGAAGTGGACAACATGTGTGTAATGTGATATATGGTTTCTATTCACAGAGAAGGTTCTGGAAGAACACACACCAAACTGTCAATTCTGAGGACCTCGGCAGAATGGATTAGGAAGGGAGTCAGTCTACTGGCATGACATACCGCTTGAATTTATTTTATAATGAGCTTGTATTACTTTGAAATTTAAAAAGCAATCATGGTAATCAGGGAGACAACTCAAAGGGCTGGAGCACGTGCCTAACATTTGCAAGATCCTAAATTCAATCTCTTTGTGGTCCCCCCAGCACTGTCAAGTATAGTCTTACAGACCCCCAGAACAACTAGATCTCCAGATGCCCCATCACTGGCTTCAAACATTGACTTGCCTACATAGTCTGGTTGAATTTCACTGAGAGTGAGCCCTGCATCCTCTAGCACTACTGGGAAAGGCTCCTACAAAAGGAGTTTGAAAGACTGGGGTGTGAGCATCTAAAACAAGCTTCAGAACAGAGAATCCAAGAGTACAATGGTCCCTTTCAAGCAGCCTGAACATAGCCTTCTCCCTAAAACAGTCCCCAAGTCTCCCAAGGAGTGGCCATGACTTCAAAAGCACCTGGTCTCTTTACATGTGCTTCAGTTAGGTTTCACCTTCCTTTTCCTTCTTTATTTTGTGTTGCTTTGTGCAACTGGTCATGTCTGCTCCCTCATCAGTCAGGACTCCACAATCCTCAAGGCCCAGCACAAGATAAGATCTGACATGAAGAAGAAGGTGGTTGTGTTTGTTTGTTTGTTTTCTGTAAAAAGTCAAATCAGGCCTCATATTCAAGGCCTGTACTTTACCACTGAAACAGTTCCAGCCACCAGAGTTGGAATTTTGAGGGAGGGGTGATTGAATGAATGAATGAACTGAATGAATGGGCAAAAAAGTAGATATGAATGAATGGATATAAAAAGTAGATATGAATGAATGAGAGATAAGTGAATGAATAGAAGACTGAGTGAGTGAATTAATGAACTGAGTGGGGGCCAGAGCAATAGTATAGTGGGTAGAGCATTTGGCCTTGCATGTGGCTGACCTGGGTTTAAATCTCCGGTATCCCATTTTGTCCCCCAAGTCTGCCAGGAGCAATTTCTGAGCACAGAGCCAGAAATAACCCCTGAGTGCTGCTAAGTGTGGTCCAAAAACCAAAAACTAAACAAACAAACAAACAAACTGAATGAATGAATGAATGAATGAATGAGTAAATAAATGTAGAGTTAAATGAGTAGATGAGTGAATAAATGAATGGAGAAATGAATGAATGAATGGACTGATTGAATGAATAAATAAATGAAAGAAAGAATGAATGAATGTAATGAATGAAAAAGATGAATGTAAATGGCAGTGCTCTGCAAATTATCAGGCATAAAAGTTTGTTTTGTTTTCTTCTCCAGGTAATGGCAAGGCTGTGGAGATCGCAGACCAAGAGAGCAAGCTAATGAAATCGCTATTTTAGAAAGATGGATCACAGCAGGGCGAGCTGGGAGAGCGGGAGGCCCAGAGGCCTGCACGAAGGCTATTTGGAAAGGTCGGCTTCAGAGCTGCCTGCAAGTGTAAAAATCTATGAGTGCATTACCAGGATGGCTGGCCAGCTTTGTTTATTTTTATCTTGTGAAGTACAAGGTCAGAAACAAGTGGAACACTTTCTGATAAAATACCTTTTTTAATTGACACTGACTTTGCACAAATATTAATTCATTTATTCAATAAACAGTTCCAGGGAATGCTGCACTACCTTGAAAGCAAATTTTATTTTTCTTTTGGCATGCATTTTTAATGACAGGGATGCTTAAATTCCATGCCAGTCACAAAGCAATCAGGACTCTAACCTCACTGAACCTTGGATCACCCTTCAAGATTGCCAAAAGTTAGGTTTCTACAGAATCTCTCCCTGGAACTCTTTTCAACCTTCCCAGACTTCTCCTCATCCCAGGTGCTGTCAATAGATGCTCCCTGAACTATGGAATGTGAATACAGCTTCCCCAGGAAAAGTGTCACCAGGGTGCTGTATTTGTTTCCCTCTTCAGGGGTCTTCAAATTTTTTAAACAGGGGGCCAGTTCACTGTCCCTCAGACCGTTGAAGAGCCAAACTATAGTAAAAACAAAATTCATGAACAAATTCCTATGCACACTGTGTATATCTTATTTTGAAGTGAGGAAACAAAATGGGAACAAATACAATATGTGGCCCAAGGGCCATAGTTTGAGGATCACTGCTAGGTCCCTTGGGGTGGGCACACCTGTGGTTTGGAGGGAGCGTGATGTTACTGCTCAGTGATTAAGAGACCTTTGCCCTCCTACTGGAGACAGTCACTGGTATTGAAGAGAGCCCAGACTGAGCCAGTCCTGCACTTGGGGACAGCCAACACCAGTAGAGCAGCCTGCAGCAGACACTCTTAGCTTAAAAGAGGATTTTAGACGACTAGAAGAATTGGGTTGGAGCAAGGTCAAGAACACAAAAGCCCACTAAGGCCAGCAGGCATTAGAATGAGTAAAGTTAGGGAGTCCAGAGGAATGGAAGAGAACTGGCTCCTTGAGATGGATGTCCACCCTGTGTGGCCACCAGCTCAAAGAAGCTCTGTCATACAGGGTTTTTGATCAAAGTCCAATGTGACATTCAGGTTTTGAATTCACTTTAATTTTTGAATTACTGGCAAAGTTCAAACCTGTTGTATGTCAATGACCTTCAGTAAAAAGTTCTTTTTCCCATACCCAGGCCACTGTCCCTCTGCACAAAACTGTAAAGTTCCTAAAGATTCTTCCAGAATGTCTTCACATTTATTTGAACAATGACAAACCCACTTTTCTACTCTCTCTCCCTGTTCTGCACCAATGAAAGTGTGCTGACAATCCTTTTCTTGCTTCTACTGACAACTATCCCCCAGAACTGGACATTCGGGCTAACATTTTTAAAATGTTAGGATTAGGATCCAAGTGGTCCTAATTGGACAGTGATATAGGTAATTGACTTGTGTGCATCCAAGTTGGGTCCAATATCCTGCACTGTATATAGATACCTTAGCACTGCCAGGAGTAATACCTGAGGACTGCCAGTTGTGGCCCCATTGTTCTCTTCCAAAATAAGTTAGCTCTGATTTCTTTTTAAGATTAAAAAACATTATATAGGGGCCGGAGAGATAGCACAGTGGCGTTTGCCTTGCAAGCAGCCAATCCAGGACCTAAGGTGGTTGGTTCGAATCCCGGCATCCCATATGGTCCCCTGTGCCTGCCAGGAGCTATTTCTGAGCAGATAGCCAGGAGTAACCCCTGAGCACCTCTGGGTATGGCCCAAAAACCAAAAAAAAAAAAATGATATAGACCAAAGAACCCACAGGTTTTAATCAATGAGATCCTAAATCCTAGTCAAGGGATGTGGTGGGCAGTACCAGCATACTTGATTACAAAGAAAAGAAAATAGCCAGAATAGACTCCACAGTTCTGGATCACCAATGAGGCAGGGAATCCCCTTAGAGAAGAGCTTCAGGCAAGTCCTATGTGATGCTTCTTAGAGCCTGCCAGGTAGTGGAGTCTCTACATCGAAGTTGAGCAAGCCCTGGGGCACAGTAAATCACAGGAATGAGTGAAGGGCTAGGCTAGGCCATCTCTGAGCTGAGTTTCCAAGAACCACTTCAATATTCATGGGCTGACCCTAAGTGTTTTCTTCTTTCTTTTGAGAGGGTATTTTCTGAGGCTTCCTCTTCTATAGAGAATGCCTTTCATCACAATTTCCCCAGGCTTCTTCTAGTTGGATGTCAGATCAAATGCCATCTTCTTGGAGAGGTTCTATATTGCCTGACCCCATTCTTGCTCTACAACTCACCTCTTCCCTCCCTCCCTCCCTCCTCATTCCACTGCTTTACTTCCTTCTGAGCACATTCAATGCACTGTCCATTGTTTTCTGTTGGCTATGAACTTCCTGGCTTCCCCAACAGGTAAATCCAATGAGGGCAATGTCCCACCAAGGCCACTGACCTCCCAATAATGCTGAGGGAAAGTCCAGAAAATCATTCTATAGATAGCAGATGTGCTTGCCCCCATGCACACAACTCTAACAGCTCACATCTTCCATGGGTTCCTAGGAAAGCTCCATGATTAAGCACTTGATTATCAGGGACTATGCTGTGTTAAGGCTTTTTCTGTCATTCCCCACAGAATCATTTTTTTTTTGTCTATAACAAGTGGTGCTCAGGTCTTTCTTCTGGTTCTGCACTCAATTATCACTCCTGGTGAACTTGGGCGATAATATCAGGTACCAAGGATCAAACCCATTTGGCCATGTACAAGGCCCTACACACTGTAGGGTACCCACTTACCCCTGGACCAGAACTTTGATACAAGAGTCTAAATACAAACCAACAGTCATCATGGAGTACTAACCACGTGCCACCCATGCCAAGATGCTACATGGACTTCTGAGCCTTTCAGGGAGTCCCTGGGAGTCCTATGTTGTGGACAGGCAACCTGGACATGCAGGTTAATCTCTTAGCCAATGTCACCAGCCAGAATAGTGTAAAGAATAGATTTCCATCATAGACCCCTTGGCCTTCCTGCTGGCATCCACCATGCCATACTCAAAACAATGCCTTCAGGACACAGAATCTGTTTTGTTGTTGTTGTTGCTGTTGTTGTTTTGCCTATCTGACCACACGTGACAGCAGGTGGAGAGACCAGTGCATTGAAGACCCAGGTCACAGTTCTGGCTCACAGGACATGTCCCCTATGCAGATCTTCTCCCCTCTTTGGCCTGTCCCCAAGTTGTGAAGCAGCTGGACTGCCTCCACTCACACTATCCATCTGTGCTTGGACTGTGTGCCTCAAGAGAAGCTGAGAAGTACCCAGATACCTCAATTATTTTCCCTATATTTGCCCCCCTACACTCTGATGCCATTTGAATGATCCCCAAATTATTTTTCCCAGCTGTTTGTTTCTGCCTCACAACAGATGAGGGAGATAGGCAGATGTACAATTCCTCTGTGCCAGGTGAAGATGTGGGGTGTCAGCTTCCAGCCATACATTTCTTCCTCTGGTACCCACTCCCCTGAGCTCTCCCTTCCAGCTCACAGTAGGATCATTCAAAAATCCAGAAGAGGGTGAACTTTCTTTCAAACACCAGGTTTGGGGTGACAGGCTTCCAAGCATCCTAGTTGAGGGATTTCAAAGCTGAAGACAAGGATGTGGCTGCCTTTACCACCTTCTTCCAGCTTCTGGGGTTTTCATGAGACATTGTCCAGGAGGTATTTCGGACACCAGGCCCAGGTTTCTCAAATCTTTCTGACTGGAAGCCACCACCTTCCTCCCTTCCAACCTGCTGACACAGAAAGTCCTCCAAGAAGGTGCCCACAGGGAAAGTTCCCCTCCTACTCCACCTCAGCCCCATTCCTTGGTTCTTCCAGGCAAAGGGCAGATGGGTGCCACTGGGGGCTGGACTGTAGAGACCTTTGCTACCGTCCCCCCACTGCTGTCCTCTCTGGAAAGGGGCAGTGTGCTGCCCCAGCAGCAGCCCTGCAGCTTAAGAACACATCTGTACATCATTAGTCTCAACCAGGAAGGCCCCAAAGTGCTGACAAGGCAGGAACCTATGGGTCAGCCACTGGTTTGCAAACAGTAATTTTCTGAAGTATGGATCTGGTAGGTAGTGGGGGGTTGATCCTGGCATCATCTAATGTGGCATATAAACAAAAGAACAGCATTCATGTGTCCATGAAACCTTCCCTAGGGAAATCCAGAGCACGAGGGACCATTGATTCAAGCAACAAGATGAAGGCTGGGACAGACATAGACCCACCAGGGCCAGCAGAGTCCCACAGAGAACCAGCTGGACTCAGCTCCAGGGACAGGGAAGAAGAGATGAGGGTACAGCTGGAATACTACAGTTCACCCCTGAAGCTTTCAACACAGTGTCAAAACGTGTACACACACTACTTGTGTGAATGTCAAGCAGTGGCATGAAGGCTGCTTTTGCTGCTCTTGAAGACACTCCTTCGGGGGTAGGAGATATCCAAGCAATTCTCAGTAGTGTTGGCAAGTGCCCCCTACAGGGGTGCTTTGAAAACATGTGTTTTTGCTTTTGTTTTTGCTTTTCATGGCATGGGGACGTTACTGGCTGGCAGCAGGTCAGCATCATACCACAGAGAATTTTCTTGTGTCTCCCATTATTGTCACATCCTGCCAAACATTCACATAGGTGACAAATCTGTTTATAATTACTGGAGTCTAGAACTGAACTTCATTTACATGTAAATGTGACTGGCAATTTCCATGGTCTTAATAGACACTGAATTTTCGTGGAATGCAACTACCATGTAAATGGAGCTCAGCTCTGACTCTGTTTTACTTGGAACCTTGCCCAGAGTTCTCACCTATTTGTAAACCCTGGCTGATCTGGAGGGTTCATGAGGCCTACAGAGCTTCTGAGCAGGGATCCTATCTACCTTACCTTTCCTTAGCTCTGTGTGTGGCACGCAGACTACTGATGGATCCACTGTGTATGCTGATAAAGAATTTTCATTGAAATAACAAAGAATTTTGCTTCCAATTCTCCTTAATCTTACAGTTGGGTTGTGATTTCAATTGAATTTAAAGTCAGATGTGAAGATAGGCTATATTTTTTTATAATATCTTTACTTAAGCACCATGATTATAAACATGTTAGTAATTGAGTTTCAGTTATAAAAAAGAACCCCCCCCCTTCACCAGTGTAACCTTACCACCACAATGCCCCCCAACCCCCTCTTCCCCCACCCCCTCCCTGCCTATATTCGAGACAGGCATTCTACTGTCACTCACTAACATTGTCATGATAGTTGCTAGTGTAGTTATTTCTCTAACTGCACTCATCACTCTTTGCAGTGAGCTTCATATCATGATTTGGTCCTTCCAGCCCTCATCTCTATTATCTCTGGGCATTATTACAATAATGCCTTTTATTTTTTTTAAAACCCATAGATAAGTGAGACTATTCTTTTTGTTGTTGTTGTTGTTGTTGTTTGTTTTTATGGTTTGGGGTCACACCTGGTGACACTCAGGGGTTACTCCTAGCTATGCGCTCAAAAATCGCCTCTGGCTTGGGGGATCATATGGGATGATGGGGGATTGAACTGCCATCCATCCTAGGTTAATACATGCAAGACAAACACCCTACTGCCTGCGCCACTGCTCCGGCCCCCTAGTGAGACTATTCTGTGTCTATCTCTCTCCTTCTGACTTATTTCACTCAGCATAATAGTTCTCATGTCTATCCATGTATAGGAAAATTTCATGACTTCTCTCCTGACAGCTGCATAGTATTCCACTGGATATATGTACCACAGTTTCTTTAGCCACTCATCTGTTGTCGGGCATCTGGGTTGTTTCCAAATTCTGACTATTATAGAGAGTGCTGCAATGAATATAGGTGTACAGAAGGCATTTTTGTATTGTGTTTTTGTGTCCATTGGATATATCCCTAAGAGTGGTATAGCTGAATCATATGAGAGTCCAATTTCCAGTTTTTTTGAGGAATCTCCATATTGTTTTTCATAAAGGCTGGACTAGATGGCATTCCCACCAGCAGTGAAAGTGAGTTCCTTTCTCCCCACATCTCAGCCAGTACTGATTGCTCTTGTTTTGTTTTGTTTTTGTTTTTTGTTTTTTTTTTTGTAATGTGTGCCAGTCTCTGTGGCATGAGGTTGTACCTCATTGTTGTTTTGATTTGCATGTTCCTGATGATTAGTGATGTGGAGCATTTTTTCATGTGCCTTTTGGCTATGTGTATTTTTTCTTTGAGGAAGTGTCTGTTCATTTGTTCTCCCCATTTTTTGATGGGGTTAGATGTGAACTTAATTTCAGGAGTGTAAAAGGACACTGTACATATTTTCTATCCCAAAGAACCCACTGGGAGGGGTGCTGGACAGAGAACCCCACCAAGCTGGCATCGCGCTTCAATAAAGGGAAAGGGTTGGGATTCTTCTCAGAGAAACTCTTCAGATAAACAGCTGGCCTCTGTGAATGTGTACCCCCAGATTATATCCTTTCTATATTTTTCACACTAATGTATGGATCTTACTTAACATATTACTCTTCAAATTTTTATTTACTTAAAAGTGAACTTTGTCTGTTTCTTCACCTCAGCACAGCTAATGCTACTTAATTTTTATAAATGTTGCACAGTGCTTTGTGGTGTGAAAAAGCCATAGTTAATTTACCAACTCCTACTGGTAGGCTGCACAGTTTCCGTTTATTTGCCTTTGTAAATAGTTATTACTATACAGATAAAGGTCTCACTGTGCTTCTGGGTGAATATATCTGTGAGGTAAAGTGCATATAAACCTTTTGGGTTAGAGAGTAGGCGTCCCATTTTAAATAGATATTTCCAGATTACCCTCCAGGGAAAACTGCACCAATTCACACACTTATATTAGTTTACCAAAAATATGTTTCTCATACCTTTTCTTTTTTATTGTTTGGTTTTTGAGTCACATTCAGCAGTACTCAGGGGTTACTCCTGACTCTACACTCAGAAATCACTCCTGGAAGCCTCAGGGGATATTTTGGGATGCTGGAATTCAATCCACTGACCAAATGCCTTACCTCCATGCTATATCTCCAGCCCTCTCATGCCTTTTCTAACACTGACCTCAAGAAGCATTTCAATTTTTGGTAAGTCACTAATGATTATTTTTATTTTCACTTTTTAAAATGCTGAATCTGTGCATATCTTTTCATACACTATTGGATTATGCTTTTTTCATTATGAGCATCTTTTCCCTAAATCTCTATTTTTTTGTTTGTTTTTGGGTCACACAGTGGTGCTCAGAACTTACTCGTGGCTCTTCCCTTAGGAGTCATTTCTGGCAGTGCTTTGGGGAACTATATGGAATATGGGATCAAACCCCAATTGGCTGTGTGCAAGGTGAATATTATACCTAGCCACTATACTATTTTATTTTTGGTGTATGGGCCACACCTGGTGATGCTCCTGGCTATGCGCTCAGAAATTGCTCCTGGCTTGTGAGACCATATAGGATGCAGGGGGATAGAATCGCAGTCCATTCTAGGTTAGTGTGTGCAAGGCAAATGCCCTACCACTTGCATCACAGCTCTGGCTCCCCACTATACTGTTGCTTACATTCTTCTACACATTTTTGTTATTCATTTCTAAAAACTCTTTGTACATTAAGGAAATTGGGTTTTGTTATTTTTTCACACTACTTTGCCTTTTTTCTCATACTTTTATTTTGTTTGGGAATCACACCCAGCAATGCTCAGGGATATCTCCTGTCTCTGCACTCAGGGATCACTCCTGGAGGGTTCAGGAAACTTTACAGGCACCAAGGATAAAACTGAGGTCAGCCACATGCAAGGTAAGCACCCTACCCACTGTACTATTTCTCCAGCCCTCTTAGGGTAATTTGCAAGCAGAATTAAACTTCTATTTTCAAAAAGGCTTTTGTTATTCTTTATTGTGTCATGCCTACCAGTCTTAGTGGTATTTCCTACAATTGGAAGTAGAATCCCATGGCTTAGGGCCCTCTACCCTCTACCACAGCCCCCAAAATTCCGTTGTTTCTCCTGGGCCCCTAATAGGAACCACATTTCAGAGCACGTCCCTCTGTAATCACCCTGTACTAGAACAACAACAAAAGCAAAGAGTCTGTATGTTCCCCATTGAATCCCCAAATCTATGACCTATGCCAGGAGAGGGCTCTAAGAACTCAGAGTGATGTGAGTTGGAGGACCACTGTGTTCTAGATGTGGACCTCTGCAGCCTCTACACACAGTCGCCTTCATCCCCACAGCTCAACTCAGGGCACAGAGACTCTCGTCAGTCCCATCACACAGCAAAGAAGACATGACCCAGAAAGCTCCAGAAGGTACCTGGCATTACTTGACATTACCCACAAGTTCAAACCCAGAAACAAACTCTTGTTCTTTACACCAACAACTGAGTTTGGCTGTAACTCTACAACCACCAAGCACCTTCCAGCCCAAAGCACTGCCCTTCCCAAACTGGCCTCTGATAGCCAGTTCAAAGACCAACAGCCACCTGCTGCAAGGCCCCTTCGACAAGACCATTAGGGCCACAGGAACCCTCCAGCCTGAGGCTTCCCTGCCAGCCCTTGCAGCCCACAGCCCACCTGGCATCTACTCTCCCTGGCTTCATTACTGCAGTTACAACCAGGCCCCTGTGTCCTAGTTCCTGGTCCCCACAGCTCGTAGGGGGTGTCTTGTTCTTAAACCTTTGTCTCTCATCGAAGCAAAACAGCATCAAGTCCCAAAGTACCACAGATACTTCTTTGCACCATCCACATTCTCTCTCTCTTTCTTTCTCTCTGTCTCTCTCTCTTTCTCTTTCTCTCCTTCTCACCCCCTCACAGTCACCCCCTTTTATCCTCACCTGTCACGATGGGGTAGGACTGTGGCCCAGGCACGGTGCTCCCGATGTCGGCTGGGGTGGGGCTGCTCAGGTTGGCCTTCATGTCGTCCAGCCCTCCGGCCAGTGAGGCCATGGCTGAGTACTCAGTGGTCTGAGAGAGAAAACAAAACCCAGCTCAGTATTGAGGTGCACCCCAGGAAAAGCCACTGAGCAGGGGGTCTGTGTCAGTCCCTCACCCACAGGGTGTACCCAAATGCCCTGATGTTGAGGGCAGGTTTACCTCAACAGAACCAGACCAGAGTCCAGAAGGGACAAGCTTTCCGGGGGGCGGGGGGGGGCAGGATTTGGTGCAGATTCACACCATGCTTCTTGGTGGCTCCTGGTACCCTTTTGCCCAGCCCTCTCCATCAGGACCCCAGGCTAGGGTGAAGTAAGAGTTTGGTAGTCAAGAAGATGCAAAGAGGAGTTTCTGAGCCGGAGAGATAGCTCTTTGAGCTGAAAACAGGCTTTTCATACCGGAACCATGGCTCCCTGAATAGCAGGAAGGTATGTAAAAAATGACATCCCCCAAGCCTGGAACTGAAAATAGCCCTTGAGGACCACTAAGTGTGGCCCTAAAACAACAACAACAACAAAGAGAGATTTCTGACTTCATGCTTTCAACCTCCAGAAAAAGAATCATAAAAAAAGTGTTAGAAGACTTTGGTATGTCGTCCAATCCAAACCTTCATTTCACAGATGAGCCGAGCCAGTTCTGAGGAGAGGAGGTAGGCATCTGCCTGGGGAGAACAAAGTCCCAGGATAGGTCACTATAAACCCCTTCCCCAAACCCCATCCGTTAGCATCATGTGGCAAGTGTTTTTGGATTCCTGAAGCATGTAAACATGTGTAGGCTGGAAATGACAAGGTACATATCATATTCACTCCATCTACATAAATGAGGAGCTCAGAATCATTTCATGAGATCAGAGCTTGCTGTGAGGCTTTTTCCAGCATCTAAACCATGGTAAGGACAGTTGCTAGAATAGGCATGCAGAAGCCCTCCCTACCATTCATTCATTCGAGGACTGGCAGATGATAAACCATAGTGACAGGGTTCTCCTCTCACTGAGCTCCCAGGAATTTATTTGTTTTCAAATAAAGAAAGTATTTGCAAATGCCCAATCCACATAAGGCCTTCCCAGAGGATTCTCGCCTGGCCAGTGACAAGCTCTCTGCTGGCTTATGCCCTGCAGGGTTATGTCCTGGCCACACAGGAAGAGAGCAGCAAGTTGTCTTCCAGGAGTTGCAGACACCTTGGATGGGCTGATGAGGACTGAGCCAGGGTGCAGAAGACTGGAAACAGGAGAGACACGCAACAGTAGCAGACAAAAAGGACTCTCCTTAGGCATGTTTTAGAAAGTTTTCTCTGAAAATAATGAGCAAAACCTTCCTGGGTTTGTTGCAATGCCAAAAAACTAAGGGGGGCGGGGCAGCAGAGTTCAAAGGGCACTGGCTGAGGACTTCTTGTCCAGTGCTCTGTGTTCTTCAATCATCTTCAGGAGAAGCTGCTCCAAAAGGGGAGGAGGTCAGGGTGGGAGCACACCTGCCCACATCAGGAATCACTAGAAATCGGACATAATAAAGACAGTGTGCTATTGGCACAGGCCCAGTAAAATAGACCTGTGAAACAGAAGCAAGTCCAAAAACAAATCCACGCATCTGTGGAGCCTTGATATATGAGAAGGGGTGAGGCACAAATCAGTGGGAGGGAATGATTCTAATCAACAGGCTGGGCAGCCCATTATCCATTCAGGAGTGGGAGAAGGTGGGGAATTAGATCCTTAATACCAGACACAAAAATCAACTCCAGGTGCATTAGAAACCTAAATGTCAAAGGTAACAATATCTAATGTGGTTGGCTCTTGGCGTAGCCCCAAATCCTTAAAAGCAAGTCTGCCCTCCCTGGGAAGGAAACAAGGGACCTGGGGGGTGTTCATATTGAATTATCAGCCATGTGAGAACAGTAGTGGGTTCCAGACACCCTGCACCAATGTACCATTTCCTCCAGGAAGTCCTTCCTAGCTACCATCTTCCAGAAGTATAATCATGCCTTTGCACTGCAGGTCCTTCCAAAAGTTCCAGGACGATAAGAACCACAATCTTCCTGCCTATCAAAAGTTCACTTCATCAATCCCTTAATGTGTGTCAAGAGTGTTACTTGCATTATCCCATTTAATCCTCATAATCACCCACATGAAGTAGGTTCTATGTTGTCTCCATTTTACACATGAAGGAATGGAGATGTTTGGTATAGAAAGAATATGGCCTCAGGTCACACAGCTTCTCAATGCCCTGAGCCCTGATGAGCCATAACTAAATCTTCAGGCCCATCTGCCTCCAAAACCATGATGTTTATACCATAATAAACCTGGTCCCTTCACAGGTACAAGATTGATTTGTTAGCACCAGGATTTTTTTCATGAAGGCCACATATAGAACAAGAACTATCCATTATGTCACCTACAGAAAGAGAAAAGTCTGGGCCAAAGCAACAGCACAGTAGGTAGGACATTTGCCTTGCACAGGCCAACCCGGGTTCAATCCCCGGCATCCCATTTGGTCCCCTGAGCCTTCCAGGGGCTATTTCTGAGCCAGAAGTAATCCCTGAGTGCCGTTGGGTGTGATGAAAGAAAGAAAAGAAAGAAAGAAAGATAAGAAAGAAAGAAAGAAAGAAAGAAAGAAAGAAAGAAAGAAAGAAAGAAAGAAAGAAAGAAAGAAAGAAAGAAAGAAAGAAAGAAAGAGAAGAAGAAGAAAGAAAGGAAGGAAGGAAGGAAGGAAGGAGGAAGGAAGGAAGGAAGGAAGAAGGAAAGAAAGAAAGAAAGAAAGAAAGAAGAAAGAAAGAAAGAAAGAAAGAAAAGAAAGAAAGAAGAAAGAAAGAAGAAGAAAAGAAAGAAAGAAAGAAAGAAAGAAAGAAAGAAAGAAAGAAAGAAAGAAAGAAAGAAAGAAAGAAGAAAGAAAGAAAAAGAAAGAAAGAAAAGAGAAAGAAGAAAGAAAGAAAGAGAGAGAAAGAAAAAGAGAGAGAAAAAGAGAAAGAGGAGAGAGAGGAAAGAAAGAGAACGAGAGAGAGAAAGAAAGAGAGGGAGGGAGAGGAAGGAAGGAAGAAAGGAAGGAAGGAAGGAAGGAAGGAAGGAAGGAAGGAAGGAAGGAAGGAAGGAAGGAAGGAAGGGAAAGAAAGAGGGGCCAGAGCAATAGTGCAGCTGTAGGGCATTTGCTTTACACGGAGCTGACCCAGGATGGACCTTGGTTCGATCCTCTGTTGTCCCATATGGTCCCCCAAGCCAGGAGAGATTTCTGAGTGCATAGCCAGGAGTAATCCCTGAGTGTCACTGGGTGTGTCCCAAAAACTAAGGAGGAAGGGAGGGAGGGAGGGAGGGAGGGAGGGAGGGGGGAGGGGAGGGAGGGGAGGGAGGGAGGGAGGGAGGGGAGGGGAGGGAGGGAGGGAGGGAGGGGAGGGAGGGAGGGAGGGAGGGAGGGGGGGAGGGAGGGGGGGGGGGGGGAGGGAGGAAGGAAGAAGGAAGGAAGGAAGGAAGGAAGGAAAGGAAAGGAAGGAAGGAAAGGAAGGGAGGGATGGAAGGAAGGAAGGACGGAAAAGAGAAGGAGAAGGAAAGGAAGGAAGGAAGGAAGGAAGGAAGGAAGGAAGGAAGGAAGGAAGGAAGGAAGGAAGGAAGGAAGGAAGGAAGGAAGGAAGAGAGGGAACGTAAGGGAGACGGAAGGAAGAGAGGGAGGAAGAAAGGGAGGGAAGGAAGGAGTGTAAGGGGGAGGGAGGGAGGAAAAGAGAGAGAGGAAGCTCTGTTTGGTCAATCTTGGTTTCACTTAGAAGTGGACATGAGTGCAGTATCAGGTGGAGAGAAAGAAACATACTACTTGCTTCGAATCACTGCCAAAACCAGCATTTGAGAAAATTGACGGCACCAACCAAAAGATGGGGCTCAGGGACAGTAACCTTGGATATATTTGGGAACAAATATATATATATCTGTTTGCTCAGATAGACTTTCAGTTCAGGGTGTGTGTGTGTGTGTGTGTGTGTGTGTGTGTGTGTGTGTGTGTGTGTGTGTGTGTGTGTGTGTGTTCAAAAAGGAGGTAGGTGATAGGTCAAATAAGTTGGGGGACCTCTAAACTAAAACTTGATTTTCCAGTGAACAGAACTTGGGTATGTTCTTGCCTCTTTTGCTAAACAGGGCTGTGGAAGTAAAGATCTCTGGAGCAGCACCCTACGGACAGCTGTGGGAAGACAAAAAAAGTGGAAACTCCCAAAAGGTTCTCAATCCAGGTGGCATCTTCTGACCCCCAAGCTTCAGGGGAGAATGGGGCAGGTCCTGGTCTGAGTCCCATGTGGTTAGTGTTTATGAATCTTTTGTGTGTAAAGTGGGATGTGAAGGGCTGCCCTTCCTCCATAAACTCCAAGAAAAAATTACACAGGGCCCCAAAGTCCCGTCTTAGAGGATAAGAGTGCGAAACCACTCCCAGATGGGAGGGAAACATGCTCAGGGCATGCTGCATTTACCTGTAACTGAGCCATCCCTGACCCTTGAGGCAGAAGAAAACTGAGGGGAGGTTCCCAGGTAAGAAGACAGGAGTGATTCAGAAGCAGGGAGCAAACTAAGTGAAGGAGGTGAAGGAAGAAACTGGAGCAATAATACAGCAGGTAAGGCATTTGTCTTGCACAAGGCCAACCTGGATTCTATGCCTGGAATACTAGATGAACCTCCTAGAGTTTCCAGGAGTGACTCCTAAGTGCAGAGCCAAGAATAAGCCCTGAGCACTGACAGATATGAACAGTTAAAAAAAAAAAAAAAAGGAGTAAAGAAGAAGTAAGGTGGGAAGGGAGCCAGCTGGTACCTGATGATCACAGGCCTGCACGGTGAGTATGTGGATTAACCCCTGATGAGTGCCTCTATGGGCACTAGACTGTACCTCAGGTAAGTGCCAGTGATGCTGGCATTCTTGAGTCCTTACTACCAGGATCATTCCTTCCCAGATTCTAATCTGGGCTATGGGTACTGTAGAAATAGCCTATTTCTCCTCAAGGAAAGGCAAGAGAGTACTAGGATTCTGGCACTTGCCTTGTATTTGGCTGGCCCTAGTTCAATTCTCTACACCACAAATGGTTCCCAACATACTGCTATAGGGTATGAGCACAGAGTAAACTGCAAAAAGATGCTGGGAAAAGGGTATACTGTCTCTTGGCTTCTTTAATACCCACATGGAAGTGCCTTTTTGTTGTTGGATTGGTTTTACTTTTTCCTTTTCTTTTCTCTTTTTTTTCTTTTCTGTGCCAGTAATCAATGCCAGGGTCTTATACATATGATGGGGGTGATTTACTATTTGGTTTTGATTTTGTCCGTGAATTCAGAGTCCATTTTTGTCTGGAAACTTCAACAGTTAGGTTTGGATCATCTTTTCAAGACATGAAATATCTATTCATGTTACTTCTGCACTCTGAGAGGTTCTAGACTGCAAGTCCACATTGGCTGCCACAAGGAAAGATGAAGGGCTGGAACTCTTAGCCCAGTGCTCGCTATCTCACCATCCAAGCCTACTCCATTAGCATCTCACAGGGTCAGCCCAGAACCCACCCTCTCCAGAGGAATTCTCCCTTCATGCCCTGCTCCTACAGGAGGTAGTGCTACTGTTCCTTTCAGATGAGTGATCACTCCCCATTCACATCACTGTAGTCTCTAAAGGCAACTGCACTTTCCTCAATCACTCAGTCTCTGCAGAACCCAATCCAGGTACATCAGATATTCCTCAGCCATTCTATAGCTGCCACCCCATTCTGAAGGAGCCTTCTCATTCCATCCCTTAGAGACCTTCTACATTAGTCACAAGACCCAAGACTCACTTCAATTATTAGGAAATACATTCCTAAGTCCCACATACCTACCATGGGTCCACTATCTGCACTTTCACACTTAGTATTTGGTAGAATCCCATTATTGTACATCTCACCATAGACAACAGCTACCAGATGGCCTTCGAAATACAGCCTCCAAAGTACTTGCTGAATGAATGAATTTTCAGGGGTATGGCAATAGCCACAACATTCAGAATTTTACTGGTAATGTTTAAAGACACTCCAAGATCTCCCTCTATCCCCATTCCTACTCAATCACTCATCAAGTGAGGTGACCAAAAAGCCAGGTTTTTGTGTACCATTAATTAATGCCCCTGAGAAGTAGCCTATTTTGTGATGGAATGGCATACATGTAATGTATGTTAGGGACAATGCAAAGAACAGACAAATAATTTTAACATCTGGAGACAATATCTATTAGAATATTCAAACTCCTTATCGATTCTTCATACAATTTAGTGGCAGAAATATGATTTCCTTTTTTCTTCCTCTGACTAAAGAACAAGAACATTGGAAAACATTGCCTAGCCCTTTTTGCTCAGTCAGACTTAATACTCAACCATATAACATGGTGGACACTGGTACAAAGATCTTCCCCTTTTCTCTACAGAATTTCTGAACTTTCTCAGTCTGAACATAACTAGCTTGGATCTGCATAACTTTTTCTTTTTCAGACAAACTCCATCCTTTGTAAAAGTGAAGACCCAGGAGATAGAAAGAAAAAGGGAAGAATAGAGGAGACAATAAGAAAGAGTAAGAGGACAGAGGGAGTTGCTGATGCCCTCTTCCCTGGTCATTGTGATAACCTAGCACCATTTCTCACAGTGGCTTAGGAAGTAAAGGGCTGAAGAAGCATACAAAGATAACCCTATGTAGTCACACGCACATACATGAGTTGGTATATCTGTGCACTTGTGTGCCCTTCTTTCCCTTACCATCCCAGCCACTGAGTCAGGGGTAACAGGTAACTGAGCTCTGAGTTCTTTGTCAGAAGATGGCTTTGAGCATCTGCCCCTCCCCCACCTGGAAATCTAATGTTCTTGACTATGACCCAGGAAGAGAAACAAACCAAGGTCAGCAATTCAGACTGTTCACTCCCATACAACCCACAGGAGGTCACTTTCTCTCCCACAGCCACTGAGCTCCTGGGAGTCCTATAGGTCAGAACCAACAGGGATATGTACTTCCCTCACAGATAGCAGGCTCCAGCTCTAAGCCTCAGTTCTTCATTTATCAAAGTCTCATCCCTGGCTGCCTGCCCATGGGACCACTGTCAGAGTCTCAGATGATAAGGATGGGAGAATGCTCTGGAAAGCAGGCAACAAGTGCCCTGGAGGGTAGGTGCTAGATATCATTTGGGCCCCTAGGATATTACCTGGAAAAGGATTGCCTGGGGCTGCACCAAGTATTGTCTCATCAGCACGGGGCACCACTGCCATAGCATGGAGGAGAGAAGAAACAGACACGTGAGAAGGGGGCAAGGGGAAACTAAGGAGGAGAAGGGGGGGCTGACGCCTCCCATGACATCTGACCACTGCTCTGGACCAAAAAGTTTCCCATCGCTGACTGAGCTCCTCCGGGCTCGCTGCTGGGCCAGGGCACCTCAGAGCTGGGCTGAAGCATAAGGCCAGCTAGCTATTTCCACTCTGATGGTCCAGACAGCTGCCCACTGACACACCTTCCCAAACATTGGGTGGTGCATATCCCCCCAATCAGCGACTGGCCTCATGGCCTGAAACAAACAAGGTAGAGGAGTCTGGATGCCAAGACAGGGTGGATCAGGGACCTTCAGATGGACCTCCTATAACAGGCCTCTACATCCCTATCTGAAGGGGGACTTGGGGACTCCCCTCTGCTATTCTTTGCATCTGCAACCAACCCCATGGTAAAGAAATCACTCTGTTCCAACAGCTGGATCCCAAACAGGAAAGAGAGACACACATATATGTGTATTATGAGAGATGAGAAGGACAGTAAAAGAGTTAGGGTACATGTGCCAAACCCTGGTTCCAACCCTGGCAGGATGATAGGGCCCAAACAGCACTGCATCTTCTGGTAAACACTGGATGTGGACCTAATAATAAAGAGTACACTAATATTTTTTGGAGGGGGACACACTATACAATGCCCTGAGATTACTCCGGATCTGTGCTCAGAAATCACTTCTAGTGCTCAAGGACCATATGTGGTGCTCAGTATTCAAACCAGGCCACATGCAAAACAAGTAAGTAATTTAAACCCCTGCACTCTCTGGCTCCAGAGTTTGTTATCTTTTTAGAGGTGATAATGAGATGATATTTACGCTTTTAAAGTCCTCATCTTTCAAAGGGTCACTGACAAGTATTTGAAAAGAGGAGCTTTAAAGGGGGGCTTGCTTATGTATGAAGAGTGATTACCATAACCTGCTCTAGCTGTATACCAGAATCCCATCCAACAGGGAAAAGGAACAGAGTTCTGACATGTGCTGTAATGTGGATGAGCCCCGAGAACATGCTAAGTCAGAGAACCAGGGACTGTGACAGTCAGAGACCCAAAGACGAAGAAAGGAGAGCAGCGATGACAGGAGCTGGGAGATCAGAGTTGGCTGATAAACCCCATGCAGGATTTTTTGAGGGAAGAAACTGCTCTAAAGCTAGACTGTGGTGGTAGGTGCTCCGCTCCACAACTTACTAACCATCACATTCATCTTCAAGTAAGAGATATTTTGGGGGATTTTTAGGCCACAGTATTAGCAGTATTGGGGGTTTGGGAGGAGGAGAACATGCAGTGCCAGGGATTGAACTTGAGACCGCACACATGCTAGGCCTGTCTGTGCTTGACACTTGAGCCATAATTCTAACCTGCGGCATTTTTTTCCCCTTTTCTTGGTTTGAGGACCACACCCAGCGGTGCTCAGGGATCACTCCTGGCTCTGTGTTTAGGGATCACTACTGGCAGCACTGAGGGGACCATATGTGATGCCAGAGATCAAATATGGGTTCTGCTGTGCAAGATAGACACCATATATCCTGTTCTCTGTCTGTCTCTCTGTCTATCTGTTTGTCTGTCTCTCTTGCTCTTGCTCACTTGCTCCCTCCCTCCTACAACATATTGAAAACTGGACACAAAGCCCCACCTGCAGAGCAGATGTTAGGGTATAGTTCGGCTTTATGACAGTAATGAAACTGGCTAGCAGGGAACATGAATGCCTGGTTCTGTTGTACACACCTCATGTGACCCACCTCATTGTGGCCCAAAACACAAAAATAAAATTAAATTAAAATTAAAGGGTTTAGTATTTAGTCCTCATTAAATAAAAGTAAGATAAATCAATTTGGGAGGGAAAAAATAAAAAGCTTGCTGAATTTGTGGGGGATTCCTGCAAAACAGTCATTCTTGCAAAACGTAGTCACTAGTCTACAAAGTACTGCTGTGCATATTAATGGGGGGAGGAGGGGGCAATGAAGAGGTATAAAGCTCTCCCTGACGTCTTCTTTTCTATGTTCATAGAACATTGACGTGTTCTTAGAACTCTCCATATTGTTCACATGTGCAAGGCTCTCATTCCCCAGCTAAAACTTCACAAAGATGGAGATGTGCCTCTTTATAACAACAGCTCCTGGCCCAGAGCCTGGTTCTAAACAGATGGGCTATTATAAATACACATGAAACCAAATGCTCTGGGGTGGGTCCGCCAACAGTGGAGCTTCCCAGGTTATCTCAAAGGGACTTCACTCATCAGAGAGTACCACGAGTATGAATGAAACAAGCTCCTCCTTCACTTGATGTTACAGAACTTGCCAATAACAAGGGCAGAAGCAGTTGGCAGGATGGGGAATGGGAGCATCTAAGACAAGATACTTAAAGTATAACAGATTCCCTGTTCCCAATGTAGTTTTGCAGCTCATCAGCTGGCCGTTTAGTGTGCCCCTGACTCCCACCCAAGCAGAGCAGGAGTTACCCCAGGTAGGGAACTGAGTCACAGACTATGGCTTCTGCAAAGAAGAAAATTCTAGCAATGACTAATCAGGAGACACACGTTCCCTCCTCTTTCTCATCCCCAGCACCCATGGTCACTTAGAGAATCTTCGTGTTCCAGATCTCAGGGCTCAGTGCTGCTCAGGGTGACAGAGGCTGGTCTTTAGAACAGGGTACTTGCTCAGGGTGTTACTCTCTGGTCAAACAGCTCCGAATGTTCCCCAGTGTCTCCTTGCTTAAAATGAATCCTCTCCTTCTTGCAATGTCCTATGGTATTCAAAATCTGTTTAGGATGTTTGTCACATGCTTCTTTGCTCCAGTATTTAGGATCCTGTAAGCTGTCGGAGACGGGGAGGTTCCAACTGGCAGTACCCCCATCTGATCTGAAGCTGGGCTATACCCATTAGCCTGAACAGGATTACTCTAAAGCACTGCTAAGCACAGAAGAAAGGGAGAGAAGGATCAGGGGAACCCATGAAAGTGAGAAATGTACAAGATGAACAGAAAGAGAGGGTCAGCACCAACATTCTGCTATTATTATCTCAAGAACAAGGTTGGGAATACCATGTTCACTTACAGAGGACATGAGGCAGAATCCAGAGGCCACAGCTCCTTGGGTGACTAGAAGATTCAGTGATAAAAATCATAAATGGTCACATGCTCACATACTCTTCTTCTCACACTCACACCAGACTCTTACACACACACACACACACACACACACACATATACACACACACACACACACTCATACTCTAACACATATTCCTCAGGCTAAATGTCATATATTTTCCTAGTGAAAACTTTCTTTTCAGGAGGTTTGAGACACAGCTTGTGGTGCTTTAGGCCTCCTCCTGGCTCTATGCTCAGGGACAACTCCTGATGGGGTTCAGGAGTGGTACTAGAAATAAACCCAGATCAGCCCCTTACAAGGAAAGTACCCTACCCACTGTACTATCTCTCTTGCCCCAGAGAGAACTTTCTAACAGTCAAAGGCTGCCCAGTCAGCCTTGGGTGAATAAAAGAAGACAAACCTTTTGTATCCCACCGCTGATTACTCATCTTGATTTGCATCTCAGAAGACTGGTAGCTCTCACCTAACCCTCAAGACAATGTGATGGCATAACTTGCCTTTTTTTAGGGGCTTACTACACCTCAGCTAAGGCTCTGGGTGTTAAAAGGCATTAATTAACTGAATCCTAGTGGATTTTGTGAGATAAGAACCCCCTTATGGGCAATGAAAATGAAGCACATGTGCCAAAAATAAATTGTATGGGTCACCCCCAGTAGTTGAAGCCCAAGACATCCCTCTCCCCCACTCTCCACCACACCATCAACCCCATCCTAGTGCCAGTCAGAATCTGGAGGATGAAAGAGGCAGGTCCAAGAGCTGCCTGTGACAAAATGTGTCATTATTCAAGATTCTAGACTGCCTATCCACAAGGCACTGGGACCCAGAGACCTCCAGCTACCAGCCTGACTTGTGAACTCCTGAACTACTCCTGACTGTGCCACCCTGACAGCTACCACTCCCACCTGCTCCAGATGGGCTTCACCTAGGGCTCTACTACCTTTATCCTTGTTTCTCCTCACCACTTAGATAGAGGATAGCAGACACAGACACATGCCAAGATCAGCAATTAGTCTCAGCATTAACAGACAACAGATGAGACAAACAAAAGTTCCCTGTCATGGGTCCATGAGGCCTCTCACTGCTGGGTTCACATACGTTCTAATCAATGTTATTTTATTTATTCACTTATTTATTTATCATTTTGGGGCCACACCCTGTGATACTTAATAGTTACTCCTGGCTCCTGGAATCATTCCTGGCAGTCCTCAGGATACCATATAATACGCCAAGGATCAAACTTATATTGGTTGAATGGAAGGCAAATGCCTTACTTGCTCTACAATCTCTTCAGCCCCTAATTTTTTTAATTTAATTTAAAAACCATGATTTAAAAAGTTATTAATAATTAAATTTTAGGCATATCATATTTCAACATCCAATGTCAACTCCTTCCACCAGAGCTCCCAGACCCCATGCCTAACCCCCATTCTCTCCACCACTATCTCTTATCTCACCTTGACAGACACAAAATTCAGTGGTCGCATCTTAGATCTCAGTGTTTTCAGTGTTGCTGAGTCTGTGCTTTGAATTTATAGTTATACCACTATCCTATATCACCAGTATAACTGAAGCCTGATTGCTGCTCCCCCATTACTTCCCTTTCTCATCCTCTTCCTTCCCACCTTGATTTCTTTCCTTTCCTTCACTGAAAGTGATGTGCTTGGTTTTGTTGAAGACCAGAAATGAAGATCAGACATTTAAGCTGCAAGACTTAGGTTTTAGCTATTTCACATAAACCCACATTTTAGTTCAAGTAAATGAAAAAAAAGCAAACATGAAAAATCTAGCACGGGGCCCGGAGAGATAGCACAGCAGCATTTGCCTTGCAAGCAGCCGATCTAGGACCTAAAGTGGTTGGTTCGAATCCCGGTGTCCCATATGGTCCCCCATGCCTGCCAGGAGCTATTTCTGAGCAGACAGCCAGGAGTAACCCCCTGAGCACCGCTGGGTGTGGCCCAAAAAAAAAAAATCTAGCATGATGACAACAGTATTTGTGCTCATGGGCCTTCTTATCAAGGCTTTCTCCCTTTATTTAAGAGCCTCTGCTTTTAATTATTAGAGTAATGTTTGCCTGTTGTAGTTGCTGTTCATTCTGTAAATCCTGAATTTTATACCTGGGAGAAAACACACAACAATCATTTTATGTGCTGATACTTGGGCTTATTTAAACAAACCAGCCCCAGCCTGGAGACTGGCAATGTAAACAAACACTTGTGAAGACTAGGCTTGAGTTCGATGTTTAACAATTAATTTTTTTCTCTCAGAGGCACACATACATTAAATTTAGCTCACAGGTTCATTTTCTTCGCCTCACTCCCACAAATCACACACCCAATAACATCCAACTGCCTGCTACAAGCAGGCTTCACACAAACAAAAGCTTACAAGGGAGCGTGAAGCAAAGAGGGCCACCACTCCACGTCCCGCCTTCCACACCAGTCAAGCAGACTCCCCTTGATTCACCCTGGAACACCCTGAAATCACTCATTTCCATTTCCAGGAGAGGAAGATGTTTAATCCTCCAAAGAAGTTCAATACCAACAGTAAGCTGGGAAAGCCCAGGCGGACTTGTAGCCCCCATGTCAAACTCACAAAGAGAAGAAATCGCAGCATCCGACATGGTTGGGAGACTTTCTGCCAAAGCAGTGCTAATTAATATCCCAGGCTTTCCAGAAGCCAGTGCCACATACAGTTGTGAGGGCAGTGGGGCTGTTCTCCCTTCAGTTTTATGGGAAGAACATTTTCATTATAAAGCCACCTCCCAGGCCCTCCCCTCTCAGCCCAGCCAGACTGGGTCCATATATCAGAGCTCCTTCCCTCCACATGAAGCTTATTATTGAGATTCATTTTTAATAGCAACTGGAGTAGCACCCTAGGTACCTGGCCAGAGCTTTTCTATCTAGGAGGTACCTCCCATTTGGGCAGCTTCTGCATGGGTCATCAGGAGGTATCAACTTTCAGAAATTCGTCTTAGGAAGAAAACAGAATCTAATAACATGACCTGCCCTACCCCCACCGCATACACATACAAACCAATTTTTTTTATTAATGAATACTGAATAGAATTCATTCCTTTGTGAAAGATGTGTGGCCTGGAAGGCTCCACATGACCTGTGGGTGATCAAGACCTTGTGAAAGATTGGGGATACCCTGCATGCCCCCCACACTGAATGTCTACAACCATTCCAGTAAACATGGCCCATTTTGAAGCCAAACTCCCAGATCCTGGGCAGGCCTGGTGAGGCCCAGCATTTTACCATTTTATTCTGAAACCCCACGTGACGCAAGGCTGTCTCTTTCCGAGGCAGCCTCCTAAAGGGACCCCAAATACAATCTAAATGTCTCGAATTTACCTGTTTGTCCTTTATACATATAAATAGCTGCATTTCCATTCTTTCTTTGTTTCTCATTTTCATTTGGTTCTAATATCTGCATGTAAATGTCGGAAAATAGCATCTGTAATTGGAGATTATGAAGTATGGCCAGCTCCTGACAGGCCGCTAAGGAAGATGGATTATCCTCATTTTTCTGTAAATTTTGTCAATTTTGGAATTCATAAGCTATCAACACTGATCAAAATGGGACTTCACAGCTGTGTCAAAAAAAAAAAAAAAAAAAGAAGGGGGAGAGTGAGCAAGCGAATGAGTGTATTGCGCACATAGGCTGGCAGCAAGATAGAATGGGCACATCGGTAGCCCTACATTCGTAGCCCTTGTGGGCAGCACCGCCTCCGTGCCCTCCCTTCTAGTCCCCCAACACACACATGCTTACATTCAGGGTGGAATGGCCTAGTTCCCGGGGGGAAATCAAATCATGTCTCAGAAAGGCCACAGACTCTTCAGGCCCCCATTCTAGTCCAAGACCTCACTGATGGAGGGCGCTGCAGGCTGGATCCTTGTACCCTCACAGGTGTTCCCCTCCACCCAGACCCTCGTGGCCCACTGCAGGCAATTGTATGGGTCTCTCACTCTCTGTTTCCCCATTACTGGGAGTAAGTACTGTTGGGACTCTGTAATAGCCCGACTGCAGCCCATATCAATAACAGATGAGGTTTAATCGTCCAACACAAAAATTATTTAGGCGCAGTAAGGACATTCAATGTCATTTGCATAATGGCATTTCTATCGCACGCACCTAACCCGTCTTGCATAAACAAGGCCTTGGGACCATAAATAATAATAAATCATGACGTCTGCACGCCTCTTGCGGTAATAGGAGCCACTCTTTGTGGAAATTATTTCAGCAGAAAATGGGCACTGTAATTTTAAAGACATGTGGCGCAGTGAGGCGCGGTAAATCAACGCGGGCTCAGGAGCTCCCAGGAGCAGCCCAGTCAGCTGGGGGGTGCCCTGGCCCACAACTTCACTCCCACCCCAATGTCCATAGGAGGCAGAGGAAACATTCAGAGACAGAAAATATAGTTCATAGCAAGAGAGCAGGCAGCTGGGAGCCCAGCGCTTAAGGAGAGAGCCCACTTGGTGACAAAAGAACAGAAGCTCCATGAGGGCCATGCTTTCCTCTGCTCTAGAGTCCTAAGTAAAACATGCCATGAGGAGAGAAGACCCCAGGTCCCACGAGTGAGGGGAGAAGAGCAGAGAAACAGATCAGCTTGACATTCACTCAAGAACTGTGTAGCAGCACTGGTGCCAACATCTGTGGGCAGGAGGGGAAAAGTTAGCCTACATTGCCAGAGTTCTGAGCCTCAACTTGCTCATCTTATGGAAGCAGCCTAATAGAAGAACACACAGAGCTCTTGATGAAAGAGTCACTGCTATATGGATGGAACTGGAAGATCTTATGTTAAATGAAGTAAGCCGGAGGAAGGATAAACACAGGATGATCTCATTCATATGTGGTAGTTAGAATAACTGGATGAGAAAACAGAAAAAGGGGGGGGGGTGCCTAGGTCACCATTGGCCCTAGAGTAGAGGGAGGAGAAGGAAAGAAATCAAGTGGTGGGGAACAGATGTGAAGCAATGATGGGGGACAGGAATCAAGAGAACTAGGGTATATCGGTGGTGTTAAGGAAGGACAGAACTAAATATTCAAATCACAGACAATAACTCTTAAATACTGAGACCCAAACTTTAACAAGTATAAAAAGATTCCTGTCAAGATAGCAGATGGAGTGGGGATGGGGGAGGAAACCTGAGGGCATTAATGAAGGGAAGAAGACACTAATGGTGGATTAATGCTGGAACATTTTAAATTTTATTTATGAATAACTTTGTAAACCACAGTTCTTTAAATAAAACAAAAAATTTAATTAAATTTAAAAGGTTTGAAAAGGAAGATGGGTGTGGTACTAGAAATATATGCATTATATGAATTATATATGAGAAACCATTATTAAGAGTATTATAAATCACAGCATCTCAAGCAATTAAATTTTTAATTAATTAATTAATTAAATGGCAGGTCAACAATAAAAAATGTTTTTAAAGAAAGGAGATGAAGCCCAGTGGGATATGAAGCAGCTTTTCTCCTGGGTATTCATGCCATTAATCTCTGGAAAGCCAGGGAAATGAATCCAGGTCCTGTGCTACCTCTTACTGGCTGGCTGATCTGGAAGTTTCTTTTTTTTCCTTTCTGATTTTAGTCACTGAGGATTACAAAGTTATTCCTGTTTGGATTTCAGGCATACAATGTTTCAACACCAACCACTTACTTTACCAGTATCCACTCCTTCCACCCCAATGCCCCTGTGTCTCTTTCACCCCCTGCCTCTATGACAAGTACTTTTTTTTTTTACTTAACATTTGGCATTGTGGTTCACAGTTCTGTTACTGACAGGGTTTCATGCATAACACTTTACCGCTTTCAGCATCTGGAGCTTTTTTTTTTTTTCCTTTTATTTATTTATATTTTTGTAGGGCAGGGCAGTAGAGATGGGCCATACCTAATAGTGCTCAGGGCTTACTCCTGGTTCTGAGCTTAGGAACCACTCCTAGAGATCACATATTCAAGGGATCACATGTGGTGCTAGGAAATGAACCACATCAGCTGAGTACAAGGCAGGTGCCCTATCCTTATACTATCATTCCTGCCTCACCCTGGTAGTTTTTAAATGTCATATTCTATACATGGACTTGTCCCTGCAATAGAATAAATGTCTATGACTATGAAAATGCCAATAGGAAAGTAACAAACAGCCACTCCAGCAATTTCACAGTACTTATTTTTTTCTCCCAAATAATGAAAAACAATAGCTATCACTTCTCCATGCAGGGTGGGACTGATCACTCTCCACTGGGAGTCACAGGCACCCATGGTGCCACTTCCACTCACATTTTCCATATCCTCCAAAAAGTGAGAGCTTTACTCAAAGCCAGAGAAAGTGTGAAATTTAGTTCTTAATATTCTATATCAGCTGGTGCTGGTTTCTTAGCTTTGAAGAGGAGAACCCAGAACCTTTCTCTGTCACCCCAAGTGGAGGTAGTCCCTGTGCTTGCTTGCAAAGGGGAAGTTCTTACAGTATATCCCAGGATTAATCAGTTATTGCAAAGATTTTTTTTTAGCAGCTCAAGCAGTTGTTCTAAAAGCAGCACACACTTGTTTCGATTTTCTTTTCAGTTTATTTTTTTCTTCCAGTTTTCTTTTCAGCTCATGCCTGAGCTCATTGGTTTGTGTGGCCCAGAGCCAGAGAAACAGTGACATCACAGGAAGCTGGCTATCACAAAGTTCCAGCAAGTTACCAGCACAAATGTTCAGGAGCTTCCCTCAGTTCTCCAGCCCTGTTCCTCCCTCCAACAATGCCACCCACTCCCCTCTTCTCACACTCACTTCTTCCCTCCCCACCCCACTTTCTTTCCCACCAGGTCCCCTGGAGAGTTCAAGCTGGGATATCTCCCCTGCCCCATATGCATGCATATATACATGCAAGAATATAAACAGAATATTCACCAAGTATCTACTGTGAACTAGACCCTCTGAGAAAGTGTACCTTTATTTCACTCAATTCGTATGAACTGTTACCTGTATTTAATATACCAGGATTAAAGCAGGGTGAAGACAAGTAGACTTAAAAGACTAAGTTTTTGGGCCTGGAGAGATAGCACAGCGGCGTTTGCCTTGCAAGCAGCCGATCCAGGACCAAAGGTGGTTGGTTCGAATCCCGGTGTCCCATATGGTCCCCCATGCCTGCCAGGAGCTATTTTTGAGCAGACAGCCAGGAGTAACCCCTGAGCACCGCCGGGTGTGGCCCAAAAACAAAAAAAAAAAAAAAAGTTTTCAAGCAGGGGATATGGCTCAAAGGGTGAGCACATGCTTTCAGGAGACCCAGTTTCCATCTCTAACACTACATGGTGCACCTAAGCACCAGGAACTGCCTCACTCCCAACATGCAAACCACTTAGTTGGATTCAGCTGCCAAGAAATGATGGGTGTGGCACCAAAACCACATGGAAAAGGGGCCATAGCAATACAGTAGATAGGACACTTATATTATACATGACTGACCCTCGTTCAACACTAAATACCAAATACGATACCCCCTGAGCAGAGCCAGGAGTGATCCCCAAGCACAGAGCCAGGAATAAGCCCTGAGCAACACTGCTGGATATAGCCCCAAAGTCCCCTAAGAAAAAGTGGTTATAAGCCTATGCACAAAGAAAGAAAAGCTGCTGTTTGTGTGGAAGTGGCCCTTTCTGAGCTGAGCAGAATGCTGCACCCTGGAATAGAAGCATCAGCCTGCAGACTCAGGGTGAGCTGAAATCCTCTCCCCCACAGGAAACTGCTAGCAAACCCTGCACTCTTCATTCTCAGGCTGTCCTGATTTTAGCAGTCCCTTGTGTGTCTGTCATGGAAAGCCAACTACTGTCTGCCCCCAAGACCCTCTGGGCAAGACAGAGGGCTGCTCAGTGCTAGTGCCTAGCCCTCACACCCTCAAACCATCCTGCCACAGTACCTTGGCCTCAGCCCCTAGGCTCTCTCCAAGCCAGTCCCTCCAGGCCATCATCATATTTCCCTAGATCAGTCCCCAGATCTCCCCTTAAGCACCACTGATGACCTCAGAGACACCCTTTCAAGACAAACTCCTAAGCACCTCTGAGCATTTTCTTACCCTCTTCCTTTTTCTTTTATTTTCTTTTCTGAATTTATTTTTTGAGGGTGGGACAGACACCCAGTAGTACATAGGACTTACTCCTGCCTCTGTACTCAGGGATCACTTCTGGTGGACTCAGGGCACCATATGTGATGCAGGGAATAGAACCTGGGATGTTACCTGCACTGCAAAGCCCCTACCAGCTCTCATGATCTTCCTCTCAAACCCTGACCCATGGGAGCTGCTGCTACTAGGAATCCCTAAGAAGTGAGTGAGGTTTCCTGTGTTCTTGGTGGCCTGAAACCATAGTACTATCTCATGTCTCATGGATGAACATGTCCTGGGCAGCCACACTGCCCGTGTCAGACACATGGCACCAAACATAAATCCCAGTTCCTGTGGAGGTAATGCTGTCTGTGTGGAAGGTTTTATGTAGGGGTCTCTTGTTCTTCTCTGAAAGCTACTGCCCTGATCCTGATGGACCTAGGCCAAGGCCTACTGCAGTCACAAATCAATCTCTTTTTCTCCAAAGGGATCTGAGAAAATCCCTGTGTGTTCGTTGAGTTTTATCTTTTCCATGTCAGCCAGTTCTGCTCTCTTTACAAACTCCTCACAAGATAGTATTTGGGGTGGGGTGGGGGGCTGGGGAAGAAAGTTGGTGAAAGTGGGGTGCAGGGTAAATGGTCCCTGGACTCTGCCTGGTTTATAATCTGTCCCCTAAATGCTTCTCCCTATAGGTCTTTAAACTATTGTTATCCTCTCTACTCTCGATTTTTTTTGTTTTGTTTTTGGTTTTGGTTTTTTGAGCCACACCCAGCATTGCTCAGGGATTACTCCTGGCTGTCTGCTCAGAAATAGCTCCTGGCAGGCATGGAGGACCATATGGGACACTGGGATTCGAACCAACCACCTTTGGTCCTAGATCGGCTGCTTGCAAGGCAAACTCCACTGTGCTATCTCTCCGGGCCCTACTCTCGATTTTTTCACCTATATAATAGGAACAGTATGACACCTCTGTTATGGAGCATGTAGAGGCAGGGTTGGATGCTACATATGAGTTCAGCAAAATACCTGGAACATATAAAGTCCTTATTAAATGTTAGATCGAGGTTGAGTCTCTTGAGCCTCTTCTGATCACCCTCCAATTAGCCAACATCCTTCAGGTGATAGACTCAACTGAAATCCCACAGCACAGGTGTGACCTGTCCATCCCAGAAGAAGGAAGTGGAGGAACCACTGAGAACCAAATGACTGAGCTCACAAATAACTCAAGCCCCAACATCCTTCACATAAGTGCTTCTGTTAATCTTTCTGTCTCTTGCCAACATTTCTTAAAAAGTTACTTTATAAAGTTGCTTTATTTATGAAGCAGCTAGGTCAACTCCCTTCCAAGGCCAATCTATCAATTGCTCTAGCCACCACTCATCGTTATTTTTAGAACATACAGGTCTAGAAATTCTTCTTTCATTGGCTCATACTGGCTCTCTAAGGAAACAGATTGGGAAAGTTGTAGGAAGATAATCATATTTCCCTTTAGCATTATACTAAAGTTTTTATGCACCGTATTGAGTTTTTTTTTAATATTTTGTTTTGGGACCACACCTGGCCACACTAACGATTTACTCCTGGCTCTTCACTCAGAAATTACACCTGGAAGGCTTGGGCAACCATCTGGGATGCCAGGGATTGAACCTGGGCCGGTCACATACAGACAAATGCCCTACCCGCTGTGCTATTGCTCCAGACCCCAGACTTTTGAATTTTAGTTATTCAGTTCTAATACTTTAGTAATTTCCATTAGAATTTATATTTTGATCTATGAACTTTCCCATTTTGTCTAAGCTTTCAAACATACAAATTATTAAAACTGAGAACATGGCCCATGTTTTGGTAGTTCTGAAATTTGTTCTCACAGCTAACATATAGTCCATCATTGTGTATGCTTATTAAAAATGTATATTCTCTAATTGTTGGCTTTTCCATGTCTATTTAACCAAGTTTTTAAGTTGTTGGACAAGTCTTATAAGTATCCTTGCCAAGTTTATTAGACTCAGCTCACTAATAAAAGAGCATAGTTAAATTCTCCAAATTATAATGGGATTTTCTTTCTTTCTTTCTTTCTTTCTTTCTTTCTTTCTTTCTTTCTTTCTTTCTTTCTTTCTTTCTTTCTTTCCTTTCTTTCTTTCTTTCTTTCCTTCCTGCCTTCCTTCCTTCCTTCCTTCCTTCCTTCCTTCCTTCCTTCCTTCCTTCCTTCCTTCCTTCCTTCCTTCCTTCCTTTGTTTTTTTGGTTTTTGGGTCACACTCGGTGGTGCTCAGGGGGGGTTCCCCCTGGCTCTATGCTCAGAAATTGCTCCTGGCAGGCTCAGGGGACCATACGGGATGCTGGGATTTGAACCACCATCCTTCTGCATGCAAGGCAAATACCTTACCTCCATGCTATCTCTCCTGCCCCTCTCTTTCATTTTTCATTGACCACTTTTGTTTTAAATATTTTGAGATTTAAAGCTGATAACTAACTATAAAGCACCTCAGTAGGTGGGTGGAACAAGTTCCCACCTCATGCTTGCTCTTCTGAATCCTCTGCATCAACACAAACACACACCACAACGAATGGTCATGCCAATGACCCAACTTCACTGCTTTTCCACTAATCTCAGCAGAGACACCTACCTGACAAAAACTCCAGACATGTCTATTTAGGAGCTGAGGTCTTCCAGGATTTTCTCAGAATCTGACAGGCAGTATTACCCTGACCCTCCATGCTTCTGGCAGCTATGCCAGTCACACCCACATCACACAACAACCACACACATGTCAGCTCTTTAGATCTTTCAGTTCTATAGATCCTGAAATTCATGGAGTGCTCAGCCACATAGGCAGCTGTGCAACACTTCCAAATGATTCAATACTAACATCCCAGTAGGATGACTCCAAATTATATATGAAATTATCATTGAAACAACCTAAGCTCAACAAATAAAATCAGTAACACAGAATGTTCAACTATCAACAAACAGCTTAGTAAACTGGCAATGTCTGAATGATCCCATTGTGAGATATAATAATTTTCACAAGTTTTCTTTTAGTGAAGTTTTTTTATCACTCTGCTTAGCTTTAAGATCTACCCTTGATAATAATGGTAATTTCACTACCATTTAGTTGTTTCCAACAATATTGTGTAAGTTATTCATACCTGCCAAGGGGGCAGGCTTGAGTGAGGGTGGGAAACTGGGGACACAGTTGCAGGGAATGTTACGCTGGCAGTGGGATTGGTGTTGGCACACTGAATGTCAGAAGCAACTGCATTATGAGCAATGTTGGAAACCAAAGTGTTTAAATAAAGTAATAAAATTTAAAATAATAAAGTAAATAACAATGAGAACTCTGAAAGATTAACATCATAAACACTAAAGATAACAGGCACAATAACAGAGCAATTGGCATAGTTTGTCAAAATTTATTTTTCTATTCACAGGACTAACCCAAGAGCTACTTGGGTGCATTACTGAGTAATATTGAGGATGTAATAAAATTCTGTTTTCTGTGGCCCTTAAAAAAATAATAATAATAAAGCAAATATTTTGAGATTTTGTTATATCTACCTACAAATTTTTACATTTGTAAAGTAATGACCCCATTTCCTTTGAGGAAGTATTAATTTCACCTGAGAGTGGCAATAATCTATTAAATTTTGTTTAGCATTTTTCCAATTTATGTTTTTTTATCTATATACTTGTAAAATGTATCATTTGGCAAATACAATCTATTTATATTTACTAAGACTACTCAAATATTTTTATTTATTCCTACCACCTATCATCTGATATTGTATTTTTAGTCACTATTCTTTTCAAGTTTTATTGTTTATAAGTCCTCTTCCAGTGTTATTTGAGGACCTGGTATGTGCTGGGGATCAAATTGAGGTTCTTGTCTTTGCTTTACTCCTGAGCTATCTTACCAGCCCCTAAATCTTTCTTGTCCCCTGATCTGGAGTCACTTAATATTCTATAAATGTCTGTTTTGCTTTTTCTGACTTAGAAGTTATATATTCAACTATAATGCCTTTAGTTTACTCACCTGCATCCTTGGCAGAACCAGATATAGACCTTATTACTATATCTTGTGCCAAAGGGATAGTACAGTAGGTAGGGTTCTTGCTTTGTATATGGCTGACCTGGATTCAACCATCGGCATCCCAGATGGTCCCCCCAAACACTACCAGGTGTAATTCCTGAGCATCACCAGTTGTGACCCAAAAAAAAAAGCCAAAAGAATTTCTGAAGTTTATCAATATATCTATCCTTTTTCTGGAAATATTAGAATCTTAGAATTCAGACCAGCCCACTCCCAATCTGTTTTCTTTTGATGGGGGAGGGGACTGGTTTTTGTGGCACAATAGATGGTATTCAGACTAGTTCTTGTTCTGTGTTCATAAGTGACATCTGGTGGTGCTTTGAGGCCACATGTGATGCAGGAGAATTCAAACTGGATTGGGTGGGATGCAAGGCAAACACCTTTCAGAGCTATTTTCTATTTGTTAAACAAATTCTTTCTCTTCTTCATAAGAATGCTTTTATAATTTTTGTCTTTGGTGTTACTCAATTTTGTTAAAATTTTAGCTGATATTTATTTTTAACTAACTTGTTTGGGATATAGTATGTTTCTTCAGTCTAATGATATATATATTCTTTTTTTTTCCTTTGGATATTTGGATCACACCTGGAGGCACTCAGGAGTTATTCTTGGCTCTGTGCTCAGAAATCACTCCTGGCAGGCACGGGGTACCATATGGGATGCCAGAATTCTAACCACCATTTGTCCTGGATCGGCTGCGTGGAAGGCAAACACCCTACTGATGTGCTATTTCTCCAGCCCCAAATGATATATGTTCTTCAATAGTTCTGTTCTACACCCTTGACCCCAGAGTATAGCGAGGAGAAGGAAAGAAACTGAGTGGAGGATGATCATGGAGACTATCATGATGAGTGCAATGAGTCAGAGGGAGAGAGATAGGTACAGAATAGTCTCACTCATCTGTGAAATTTAAGGTACAGAATAGTCTCACTCATCTGTGAAATTTAAGAAGAAATAAAGGACAGCATGGTAATAATACCCAGAGACAATAGAGATAAGGGCTGGAAGGACTAGCCCATAATATGAAGCTTACCACAAAAAATGATAAGGGCAGTTAGAGAAATAACTGCACTGACATCTACCATGCCAATGATAGTGAGAGAGAACTAGAATGCCTGACCTGAAGACAGGCAAAGGGTGGGGGAGGAGGGCGATGGGGAACATTGGTGGCAAGAAAGTTACATTGGTGAAGGGTGGTGTACAATCGATGACTGAACCCCAACTATGAATATTTTTGTGATCACGGTACTTAAATAAATTACAAAAAAATTATTTTAAAAAAGACATTCACACCAGTAGTGAATGAGGTTCCTTTTTCACCACACTCCTGCCAACATTAGCTGTTTCCAGTCTTCTGATACTGGTCATTCCCACTGGTGTAAGATAATAGATCATTATTGTTTTAATTTGAATTTATCTGAATACAAGTGATAACCAACACTTTTTTCAAATGCTTACTGGCTATTTATATGTCCTTTTCAGGTAAGCATCTGTTCAGATCCTCTTCCCATTTTTAGTGGGATTATTCATTTTAGGTTGTTGAGTTTTGTGAAGTTTTTTTATATACCTTGAGTAATAGCTCTTTATCCCTTTATCTAATGTATTGAACAAATATTTTCTCCAGTTTAGTTGGGTGAAGGTTTATTTTGCCATGAAATATCTTTTAAATTTTATGTGGTACCTTTTTTTTTTTTTTTTTGGTTTTTGGGTCACACCCGGCGATGCTCAGGGGTTACTCCTGGCTGTCTGCTCAGAAATAGCTCCTGGCAGGCACGGGGGACCATATGGGACACCGGGATTCAAACCAACCACCTTTGGTCCTGGATCGGCTGCTTGCAAGGCAAACGCCGCTGTGCTATCTCACCGGGCCCACCTATTTTTTTTCATTGCTAATGGGATCAAATTATTATTTTGTTTTTTGTTTTTTTGGGGGGCGGGGGTCACACCCAGCAGTGCTCAGGGGTTACTCCTGACTCTGTGCTCAGAAGTCAATCCTGGTAGACTTGGGGACCATATGGGATGCCGGGATTCGAACCACCATCCGTCCTAGATTGGCTGCTTGCAAGGCAAATGCCCTACTGCTGTGCAATCTCTCCAGCCTGGGCATCAAATTATTGAAGCCACTTCAGAGGACCATATTCTAGTGAGTAAAAAACCTTAAATAATAAAACAATAAAAGTATTTTTAAATCTTGTGAATAAAAATACAAGTCCAATTGCCAATTTCCAATACAGCAAACAAACTATAGGACTAGTTTTTTTTTTTCTTCTTTCATTTAAAAAAATTGAGGACAAGATTTTGGGAGGTCACACCTAGCTGTGCTCAAAGCTCAATTCTGGCTCTATGCTCAAGGATCACTTTTGGGAGGGGTAAGGTTGCCTGGGATTGAAGCTAGGTCAGCCTTATGCAAGGCAAACATCCTACCTGCTATCCCATCTCTCCAGTCCCTCTCTTTTCTTTTTAATTGTCAAAATGGGCTAGCTTCATTTAGAATATCTCTGCCAGAAAGTCCTTTACACTTCCCCTCAGCTGTATTTATTGCTGTTACTTTATGCACACAGCATAGCACAGGTGGTCAATGTCACTGTCATGACATATCTGTAAAAATTTCTTGGATGAATGAATGAATAAATGAATGAAAGAATATCCCAGGCAGCTCTTTGACAATTCACTTGTAATCTTTAAGCCCCACATACACAGCACTTACCTGTCATCAAAGACTGGAGTAGACGGGAAAAAGAAACATAAACAATTCAAAATAAAATAAGAGATGGATTTCCATTTGTTTTATCTCCCACAGAATGTTAGAGCAGGAATGGCTCTCAATGATGACCCATCCAATCTTTGACCTCAACGGCAGAAAAGCGCCTCCCAAGGAGAAGTGACAACCACACAGGCTTCACAAAAGCCAAGGTGCCTCACCCTCCTAACACTGTGGCCACTTTTGGGGTGGGGATGTGGTTGTGAACAAATATTCCCCATCATTCAAATAGTAGCAAATATATTGTTTTGGGGAAAATATACCCTCCTCACATTTCATCCATTGAAAAAGAATACTCAGACTAAGGGTCAGAAAGATAGCACAATAGATAGGGTAC